>NC_057862.1:606767466-607093181 GCF_019393635.1 Dromiciops gliroides | reverse complement strand
GCTTAATTATGAAAAGGGAGATTGCTAGGGATAGCAGAATATTGTTGGTATTAGTATAGAGAGAGGGAGAAAAATGTCTAACCCCTATGTTTAAAATGCTAGAGTTTTATCCTAAATAAGGATACCAAGCTAAAAAATTAGAGATAATGTTATGGTTTTAATTTGTTAATAATTTAAAAAACCAAACCTTCCAAAAGCAGAACTAAACTGGGTTGCTGGTTTTTCCATCCTTTGCCTTACATGAAAAAGGAGTCAGAGCACCATTTTGCTATCTGTAACACAACTAGGTTGCGGGACACATGGCCTCACTCAGTTCTTCTCTACCTCTTCACCCCATACATGCATAGAGAGAGCTAGCTTTCTGTGTGGGTAGAGTCAAGGGCAGCAACTAGGGAAGAGAAACTACCTAGTAGTAGGGTAGAGGTGTGGCTGGATCTGGGTGACAACACTCACATTCCAAAGGTGGGGACCAGGAGATGGACAGCATTTTTTTTTTCATTTTCAGCTTTACCTACTTTCTCAAGCCCATACTCAGCTACAAATTAGAGTTCTGCCATGGGGATCCCCACCCCCCCGCCCTTGAACTTTTAGTTCTGTCTTCACTTTGAGAGTTTAGACACAATGCTTCTGATTCTGTCAAGGCAGAATTATCTGAATAATTGATGGATAATTGTACCCCAAAGCTGTAATTTCCAAAACTTGCAAGCTTTGACCATCCAGACAACCTAGTCAGCGGCATTTTGGAGAAGAGAGTCAAATAGTGACAATGAACATCATAAAACACCAACTCTTCCATCTCTGAAGTGGATTCAGAGAAATTTGATTTTGGGGATTCTTTGGTATCAGAAGAATGCAAGAAGCAGTTGTCTCAGAAGCTCATTCAGATTTCTTGAGTTGAATGTGGGACTATCCTGAGGAAAAACCCACAAGATTCAGCTCACTGACTCTAAAACATCCCAACAACAATCTAGGGAAAATATTTTTTTCTTAATGGATAAGAAAACGACTACTTATTACCAGTAAAAATCATCTTCATTCTTTAAGAGCAAGGCTGGCTGTGGAATACTCTCAGCTATCCTATATCTTTTTTTTCTGCTGCCATTGTCTTAAGTCACCACCAGCTATATTTCTCTACCTATCAGGTGCCAATCATTAGTGCCCCAGTTCCATTTAACCACCTAACATCAATTATCTTTTGCAGAGGGGTGTGTACATCAAAGATATAACATCATCAAAAATGTAAACATTCCCTCACCCCTGTAACACCACAGGAAGCATACTCTACCCCTTTGTCTTTGAGGGGAGTATGTTCAAATGCAACTCATTTCCTAAATGGTCTCACCAGGTTCAAATCAAATGTGGCACTATTGCTAGATGAGTCCTTATCTTAGATACTATTTGATTATGACCCAAACGACATCTCTTGCATGGATACTGTGCTGGTTTCTAAACCCAGAGTCTGAAACTTTGGGATGCTGAGGTCCTGTCCTGGCCCTCCCAAACTTAAAAGACTGGAGACTCCAATCCCTTTACTTATAATGGAAAAGATCAAATCCAGAGACCAACAGAACCATAGGGCTGTAGAGGGCAGAAGCCTTGGACCTTCTCCCTTTATTATAGCAGTGGTGTTTCACCAGACACCATGAGCCAAGAGGCCAAACCACCAAAGCATTGCCAAACAGAAAACAGCCAATGAGAGATGCTAGAGGCTGACAAAGTTCTTCCTTTTGAATGCCTTCACCGTTGTGGTTAGTGGATCAGTTAAAGAATGTCTGTGCATGCTCTGATTTCTCTCTCAGGTACCTTAATTACATGACATCATGACTCCCCTAGAAGCAGGTTCCCCAGGGAGATGCTACCATGGTAGATGCCATTTGTGCCAGATCCCCATTACAATTGCTATTGTGGGGTTTTATGAGCTTTACCTCCCCAGCTAGAAACTAACTGTGTGAGGTAAGAGACTATCTCCTTTTGTACCCATTACTTCTCTCCCAAACACATTGCTGGGTACTTATAAGTACTCTGCATACATTTATGGAATGGAATTGACTTGTCAAGGGCGTAGCATCTTTCCCTGTAGAGCTAAAGCAGACATCAATAAAATGTAGCATTTGTAGCAATATAGTATATATTGTAGCTATACCCCTTTCCCCAGCCTGTAGCAAGAAAGGCAAGCCTTGATGCATTGCTAGAAGATGACAATGCAGTGAAAAGATATCCAAACACTTGGCCAACATGTGTTATCTTTTCTAGCCAGGGTAGTCTCCTCACTGGCACTTAATTATAGAAGACAGATGGATGATAGATAGATGGACAGATAGATAGATAGATGATAGATAGATAGATAGATAGATAGATAGATAGATAGATAGATAGATAGATAGATGGATGGATGGATGATGGAAAGATAGGGAGGGAGAGAGGAAGGAAGAATGGATAGATAAAACATATAGCCATGTTGTCTTTGTTATTGGTATAATTAATCATGCTAATTGATTTCCTAATATTGAACCACACTTGCATCCCTACTATAAATTTAACTTACCATAGGAATAATTTTTTGATATATTACTATAATCTATATAATTGTTTGATTTCATTAATATTTTTGTATCAATCATATTAGTAATATTGTTTTATAGCTCTTTTCCTTTGCTTTATCTTTCTTTGATTTGTTCATAAGGACCATATTTGTGATAAAGAATGAATTTGCTAGTGTACCTTCTTTCTAATTTTCATAAGTTTATACAGAATAAGGATTAGTTGATATTGAATTTTTTTACACTAATAACAGCTCACACTTATATAGTTCTTTAAGATTTTACAAAGTACTTTACATACATTATCTCATTTGATCCTTTTAAAAAAACCTAATGAAGTAAGTGCTATTATTTGCCCTATTGGAAAAACTCATCATTTAGGACATGTATGAGACAGTATTTTAATCCACGTCCTCCTGACTCCAGGTCTGGCCCTCTATTTTGCTAGGCGTTTTCCTTTGACTATGTTTTTATGGCTTGATCAATTTCTTTTTCTAAGATCGGGTTGTTTGTGATGTCTATTTTTCTGTTTTGTTAATGTAGGTATTTACAGTTTTTGTTTATATTCATCTGTTTAAGTTAATAGTTTTGTTGGCATATTTGTATATGTTAGTTTCTGGTAATTTTCATTTCCTCTCCATTTTTGGTGAATTTTTAAAGGAAAGTTTGTTTTCTCTTTACTTTTTTGATTAAATTAATGATTTGTCAATTTCGAAAGATTTTTAAAAGCATTTATTTGCTCTATAGTCTTTTTGTTTTAAATGTCCCTTCTCCTCTGTCTTTCAAAGTTTCTTTTGTGTTCAAAGATTAATTTGCTGGTATTCTAGTTTTGCTAATTGTGTACTCAGTTCATTCTTTTTTCTCTTTTGCTAATCTATGTGCTCAGAGATATAAATTTTACTTTAACTGCTTTAACTGCATCCCATGAATTTTATGTTGTCTCAGTGTTAAAAGCCTCTTTATTTTTAAAAAAGTTTTATTGGTGCCTTTTGTTTTCATATAATTCTCTTTATAGAAACATTTACTATTTCTCTCATTTGTTCTTTGATCCACTCACTGTTTAGGCTCTCTTTATTTGGTCTCCATTTAGATCTGCATCTCTCATAGGATCATAGGGTTAGAGCTGTAAGAGATCTTGGATGTCCAACACTCTCATTTTATAGATGATTGAAGCCCAGAGAGGTTAAGTGATTTGTCTTAGGTCACACATTTAATAAGTGGCAAGCCAAGATTAAAACCCAGGTCCCCTGACCTCAACTCCAAATCTAAGAAGTTTTCTACTGAATTCATAGTTCTTTTGTGACTGATGTTTTAAAAATACATTATAGTCTGAAAAAGGATGTGTTTACTATTTCTGCCTTTCTATATTTGTGTTCCTTATGCACTACCAAGCAAACATGTTAACAATTCCAGTTGTCTGTGGTCCCTCTGATGGGAATCTCTGTATCTCCTAAATTCACCAAGTAACCTGGGTACTCCCATTTCAGAATACTCATTCAACTAAGATCAGGAAAGAATAAATACAGAAAACAAAACAAAAGCAGACTAAACAAATAAACAAGTTCTAAGTGCTCAAAGACACAAAGTGACTGGAAGGGAGAAATCCAGAAGCCCCTCTTTCACTTGGCAGCTAAGTACCAGCTCAAAATAGTTTTTCTCACTCAAATCCAATAAGCAAGGAAGTTGAGAGATGAGCAGGGTAGCACCTGTTGTGGGCATACTTAGTTCTGGCTTAGAAGATCCTGAGTCATTGTTCTGGTTCTTTATCCAATTAGGAGACTTTTGTCATCACACCAAACCTTGAGTCAATAATAACAGGAAACTGTCTCCCCCAAATTTCCACATGATTAGATTGAAAGCAAGACAAGAATAGAGCATTCTTCAAGGGCTAAGACTAGGCAGGGCATCAAGGAATACCTGGCCTGACCCAGTGCCTGGCCTTATCTTGGAGACCAGCTCCACCCAAGCCCTATTTCTTCATGAGGAATTCTTTCCTCCCCCTAGCTTTTGTTTTCATGCTCTTATTTTATTTGGCACATTCCTTGACATTTTGAGGTGATTAAGGGCCATCCACTCAGTCCACCATCTTGCTGGTTCATCCATTTTTGGGGGGAAGGCTGGAATTAATTCATTTGCCCAGAGTTGTGCCCTTAAGTTTAGTCTAGGTGTCTTCTATGTAGAAATCTTAGTCTGTCTGTGGGAGGACATAGTGGAAAGTATGAGGAAATGGGATGCCAGGTAAGAAAAGAGACTACCAGGCTCAATACCCATACACATTTCCTTCCTTTTCTGCTCTTGCTTATCTCCTAATCTACTATGGCAAAAGAAGACATGGGATCACAAACAGGGATAGAAAAGTGGAGTATATTGAGGTTGTCATAGAACCACCAAAACATCTTGTTCTCTTATGGATGGAAATAGCAAAATTCATTTTAGAAATGTGCACCAAAATAAGGGGATGGGAAGGCCAATTAAGACATTGACTTAAATATACTAAGACTTATCCTGAGATAAGATATTGTTTCCTTTTTCTGATCTAGACTTTTGATTTCATCAGTGTAGAGAACTCCCAGCATGGAAACTCCTTCCACAGATACATATGAGTAGTATGTCTATATTATAGACATATTATAGAAATATATAGGACTAAAATAAAGAAATATATAGGACTTATAGTCATGAAGGGTTGCTTGGGGACTCTTAGGAGTTGTCACTTACTCACATGTCATATAGCCAGTATGTATTAGGGGCAAGACTCTAATCCAGGTATTTCTGACTCCATTTCTCTTGGGGTTCTCCAGACTTCTTTCTCTAATACTGTCAGCAGCCTTCATAGCCTCAATGATCAATCCACCCCAGAGGCCCCTTTCTCTGATTGGACAGGAATCTAAGACCCTCCACTGGTTTTTTGTTTTGCTTTGCTTTGTTTTTTGAGATTAGGATTCTCTGTCTTATATAGACTGGAAATGTAGTGGTCACCTCATAGTCCAGTCCCACTAATGATCAACATGGGAATTTTAACCTGCTTCTCCATCTCTGACCTGGGCCAATTCATGGATACTCATCAGAATACCAGACTTAGAGTAGAGAACTGATTGACTTAGCCCACTGCAGCTCAGAATTCTGTAGAACTGCAGCTCAGAAGTCAAGCAATCTGGGGGGCAGCTAGGTGGCACAGTGGATAAAGCACCAGCCCCGGACTCAGGAGAACCTGAGTTCAAATCCGGCTTCTGACACTGACACTTACTAGTTGTGGGTAGATCCCACCATGCCTGGCTCACTGGAACCTCCATTTTTAAAAATAATAAACATTTGTATTTATACTTTTGAGTTCCAAATTCCATCCTTCCCTCCCTCCCCTGCCCATTCCCTGAGTCAGTAAGGAATCAGATGTGGGTTATACATGTGCAATTATGTAAAATATTGCCATATTAGCCATTTTGTATAAGAAAACTTGAATAAAAGAAAAAATGAAAGAAAGTGAAATATAGCATGCTTCAGTCTGTGTTCAACCAATATCAGTTCTTTTTGTGTTGGTGGATAGTATGCTTCATCATTAGTCCTTTGGGATTGTCTTGGATCATTGTATTGCTGGGAAAAGTTGTCTTTCACAGTTCTTCATCAAACAATATTGCTGTCTCTGTGCACAAAGTTCTCCTGGTTCTGCTCACTTCACCATATAT
Organism: Dromiciops gliroides; assembly: GCF_019393635.1. Classification (NCBI taxonomy): domain Eukaryota; kingdom Metazoa; phylum Chordata; class Mammalia; order Microbiotheria; family Microbiotheriidae; genus Dromiciops; species Dromiciops gliroides. Next base: position 607,086,958 of record NC_057862.1, on the reverse strand, counting down.
AAGTTCATACAAGTCTTTCTAGGCCTTTGTGAAATCATCCTGCTTGTCATTTTTTAATAGCATGATATTATGTTATCATCATCATGTACCACAACTTGTCTAGTCATTCCCCAATTGATGGACATTCCTTTGAGTTCCAGTTCTTAGCCACCACAAAAAGAGCGGCTATAAATATTTTTGTACAAATAGATCTTTTTGGAAACCTCCATTTTAAAGAAAGTGCCCAGAGCAGCCATGTTCACTCAGACTTCTTTCCCTAGCAGTCCCCAACTTAATAAATGCTTCTGGACTTGACTCTAAGGCTAGCTCTCTATCTACTACACCACCAAGAGGTCACAGCATAGGGCAAATCCAGCAAGTGTTGAAAAAAACAACATTGAATTTGTAATTAGAGGATCTGGGTTTGAATCCTACCTCTGCCACTTACTATTTCTGTGACCTTGAATGAGTTACTGCCTTCTCTGGGACTCAATCACCTCTTTTGTCAAATAAGGGAATTTCAGGGGTTTTTAATCTGGGGGTAATTTATTTATATTGTATTTGTAATCAGGGGTTTTAAATATGAGTTTAAATATATTTTGATAACTGCATTTCAATATCCATTTCCTTTGTAATCCTATATATTTGGAGCATTTAAAAACATTATTCTGAGAAGAGATCTATAGGCCTTCCCACACTGTTGCCAAAACAAACAGACCAACCAACCAACCCAAAAGGTTAAGAATCCCTGGAATGGTTGATCTCTAGTGTCATCCCATGATAAGTGCCTATCATATAAAACCTGTATTGGGTTTAGTGGTGGGGTATATGTGTACAGCCAATACAATGTGAGTATAGAGAAGAAGTGGGGGAGACTACATTTGAGTTTGACCAGTCTACTTTCCTGTCTGAGGTCATGTTTTCACACAGTCAGTATCCCTTCCAGCCAGTGTCTGGCCAGCTCAGTTCTTGATCAAATTATCCCAAGTCACAGGTACACCTCCAGCTGCCAATGGCCTTCAAGGGTCTTGGGGTCTTGGTCCTTAAGTGTGTTTCTTCCTGTGATGCTCTACAGATGGAAATGAAAGGAATCCACCTCCCTCCCACCCCAATGCCTCTCCATGGGCTCTAATCAAACACTGGCATTATTTCACCCCAAGTCATTTGTCTTTCTGGGGAAATGATACTCCCACCCTGAGTCCTTCTATCCTTCCTTCGTATGTAACTGACTTCAGCAACCACCAGTCCACATATACTGACCTCCACCCTGCCCCCTCCAGTTACTTTGTTGGACCATAAGAAGTCTGTCTCATTGGAAGGCATGAGCCTGAGGTGACTCTCCTATGAGATCCAGATGCTCAAACACCTGGAGATTTTTTTTAAGTGAAGACAGTAACACTCTGATGTTTTAGAACAGCTATTTCCATTCATTAAGGTGTAATTCAATTCCTCCTTGGTGACTGTGCCTTGAACAAATGTACTTAGGGAAGATGAATCATCCTTTTGCTTGCATTGTGAAGGTCTTGGTTATTGACAGGTGACCAGAAAGAGCTCGGGATGGTTTCAGGCGAAAGCTGAGTAAATTGGATTAGGTAATGACTTTCAGAAGGGGTTTTTCCCCTTTTTTGTTTCTTTCCTACAAAATATACAAGGTATTGTCAAAGCCGTGTGGAAATTCTCAAAGTAGCAAACCTGGGTAGAGAAACCTATGATTCATTATTTTCAGGACATACTCGAGTTGGAGAATGGGCCAGGCAAATAATATATTAATATTTTCCCCCAAAATGAACTTTGGCTGACAGCTTTATATCCAACTGGCCTGGCAGAGTGTGGGCAAGGATTATCTGATACAAACAATGACCACAATAATGTGAATGAGAAACAGCAACAACACAAGTTGATACTTAATAGTATGAAATTATTGTTACTGTGCTTTACATTAAAGGAGACAGCTGAAAACTGAGTTTCCTTCCTTCCCTGCAGAAGCGGGAGACTCTGGGTGTGGAACACTGTAAATGATGCAGGAATAGGCTGATGGCTTTGTTAGTTTTACTGAACTGTTTTGTTGTTTGTTTGTTTTTCCTTCTTTTTCTTTTCTATATGGGATGGCACTGTGGGAGAAGTGGAGAAAGATATATTGGGAAATGAAGAAGACGTAAAAACAAAAGATGTAAGTTAATTGAGTGGTAAAATGGATAGAGCACTGGACTTTGAGATGAGGAGTGCCTCTGCCACTTACTAGCTTTGCAACCTTGGGCCAGTCACTTAAATTCCTCAGTCTTCTCCTCTATAAAATGGGGATAACAATAGCACCTACTTCACAAGATGGTTGTGAGGATCAAATGAGATAACATATATAAATGTTCAATCTTATTATTAGTAAAAATATAAATGAAATAAAAAGGATTATTTGAACAGTTCTCTGATATTTTTCAAGGGATTGAATATGCCCCAAAGGCTAAAGTTTCCAAAAGGACATGTCCCTAAGGACCATTTCAAACAAGAAAGGAACTTTCTGCCCTTGTTTAAAGGTCATAGGGATGTCCCCCCTCCTCTCACCTCCCAGAGTCCTTAATGTCTACAGCATTCAGTCATTCGCCATACACTGACCACCACTATTATCTTTTTTTTTTTTTGGCGGGGCAATGGGGGTTAAGTGACTTGCCCAGGGTCACACAGCTAGCAAGTGTCAAGTGTCTGGGGCCTGATATGAACTCAGGTCCTCCTGAATCCAGGGCTGGTGCTTCATCCACTTCGCCACCTAGATGCCCCCTTATTATCTTTTTATTATATAAAAATTAAATTTATAGGGGGTGGCTAGGTGGCGCAGTGGATAAAGCACCAGCCCTGGATTCAGGAGTACCTGAGTTCAAATCCGGCCTCAGACACTTACTAGCTGTGTGACCCTGGGCAAGTCACTTAACCCCCATTGCCCCGCAAAAAAATAAATAAAAATAAATAAATTTTTTAAAAATTAAATTTATAATAAAATAATGTCTATAAATGTTTTGGTTAGATATAACAAAATAGATAAGAGTAATAAAACACTGCACTTATGATAATCATTCAACTTCACAAACACTGATTAAGTACTTTCTACTTGCCAGGCATTATACCAGTTGCTGGTAAAGAAAAGACAAAAATAAAATCTTCCCTGCCCTTAAGAAGGATACATTTTATTGGAGAGAAACAACATGGACTGGAATTTAAACACGGAACATATACAAAATAATTTCCAATGGGAAAGCACTGGTTTAAGTCAAAAATGCACCTTATTAATGCTTGAATAGGACTTCCATAGGGCACATTGAAAGGGAAAGGAGATTGGAAAGAGGACATGAAAAGGATGCAGCTGACAGAGGGAAATGATCAAGGGAGGGGTCAGCCAGTGGAATCCTGGTGTTCGACTGGTTATGGAAGGGTGAATCAAGTTTAATGTACTCACCCTCCAATTCTTTGCTAGGTGAGCTCTGCCCTAGGGCTCATTCCAATGCTGAGTAGATTATTTCCCCCACGGCAGATGGGGTGTTCAGGAAGATTTTGGGGCCTGGACTGGTGACTGGTATATAAGGCAAATGAAGCAAAGGCAGATGGTTGGTCTTGATTGATGGTCATAATAAGCCTACAAGTTGATCAAAAGTGATTTTCTTCAGGGTCCCCAAATGCAGCCCAATTTGTCTTATACAATATTTATTTACAACAATTAAATATTATTTTTATTTGTCCTACTCCAATGTATTGTCACGGCATGGATGAGACCCGATGTTCTTTAAGACAGAATACAAAATCTGGCAGGCCTGGCCAGGGTGGAAATACTTTGGATACAGTCACAGAATCAACCCTTGAAGGGTAAAGTAAGGCAGAGCACGCGGCTAAAGACAAACAAAACTTTTGAATGAATACCCTCTGTACCCCCAGTCAGGAAATTCCAAAGACACGGTTCTTACAGCAATGGGAACATGCTAACCAGTTGGACTGTTCAATGCATGGCTTATAACACAGTCTCCCCTCGACATGAGGGTGCTTTCAGGTTCCCAGAGTCATATTAGATTGCACACAGGCAGCTCTCTGGATTAGCTGCTAGATTTGCAAATGTATAGTTTACAATGTGGTAAAAGCATTGTGGGGTGGGGCGGGGGAAAGGGGAGCTCCATGAGGCTTAACTGGGGGATTGTCTACTTGGGGCTGGGGTCTGGGTGGTTACCATTGGAAGCTCCCAGCTGCATTAGTGTAGCTTGGGGGCCTTCTGTGCACTCATGGCATGAGAATAAGCCCAAAAAGTTATTTTATTGGTGGGGGGGAGGCTTCAAATGGAGACCAATTTGTTTCCCTGGATAAGGCTTCTGGTGCCTCTGAGGGTTCAGATAAAATTTTAGAGGCTGTAGCTGGATCTTCATCAGAAGTGGTTTCTTATTCAGTGAAGGGCTGGGTGTGGGGCCCAGCTCCTCCCCTGCCTGGTTGGTTAGGCATCAAAACACTGTGTTTGGAATGTTCTGAGGTCCCGGAGAACCTAGAGCGCAATGTACCTGTGTTGTCCGTATAGCTTAGGACCTATCACCTCAGCCTTCCAGAGGGGCAATATGACCAGAGCTGGGTTTATGGCCTTGGAGGCAGGAGCCTTGTCCTTTCCTTTGTTTTCTGATCTTGGGGAATTGATCAATTAGGGACACAAATCAGGTCCTTGTACTTAAAATCCAGTGCTCTTTCCTTGACATAAGGAAGCCTCTCTGCATGTGTTTCTCTTTTCAATATTTGCTTTTAGGAGGGGCAATCTCTTGACCCAAAGGAATAAATCTTTATTGGTAAGATTTCATATATCAAAGAACAACCATGGGAGGTTTGGGTTTGGTTTTATGGGGGGGGGGGTGTTCAGGATACAGGAAAGCTTCCCTGTCCCTTTTCAGATTGCAACTTTGAGGCACAGACTGGGTGATTTGTTCATGGTACCACAAATAGTAAGATGCATGGTTACAAATTAGAACCTAAATCTTTGCCCTCCAAGTCTTCCTATCCCAAGCTCTGACCACTACCGGGAGACCAGAACCAGTCTGATGAGTAGATAGGTAAACAGATATTATGGATGCAGTTGGAATCACAGGACCCAGGTTTGAATCCTAGCTCTGCCACTTACTACCATTCAGAACTTGAAAAAGTCGCTTGTCATCTCTGGCCCTCAGTTTCCTCATCTGTGAAATAAGAAGGTTCAACTTAATTACCTGTAAGTTCCCTTTCAACTCTGGAGCTATGATCCAATGGAACTGTTCCCAAGGGGTGGTGTGAGGAATGTTGATCTATCAGTGATGTAGGCTTGTGGTCCTAATCCTGGACTGAAAGGTGGAGTGGCCAGGGTTTTGTTTTTTTCTTCTCTCATTCTCCCCATCCTCATGTGTGTCCAGTTAATCCTTCCCATTCACTCTCCCAGCTCCTACCCTCAGGTGTGACTTTCTCTTTAGTCATTCCCTTTGTTTCTCCCCTATGGAGAAATGGTTTTTGTTTTAAACCAACCTGAGGGAAAAACACTTGGGAAGTGGAAATGTCCAGCGTCTCACCCACCCTATCAGTTCTAGCTCACCATCATAGCCTCCCCTAGGCGATACTTCCAATTCACTGGTCGAAAAAGATTTGGGCCTAACTTTCTCTCTTCTCTGGGAAGTTATAAAAAATGAGAATCAAAAATTCATTTTTTATAGCTTGAACTCCAAGCCAGGGAATTTTTTTCTGGCAAAATAGATACCACAGTCATCAAAATCTATTTCTTTCCCTGCTTTGGTATGTTCCTCTTCTGTCTGATCCATTTGAATAATGAAGCAAGTAGATCAGAAATGTAATGGTTAACCACATCTTTTCATACTTAAAAGTCAAAAGTAAACAGAAAGTAAACTCTCAAGAGGAAGAAAGGAACTAAACATTTATTAAGTGCCTACTATGAGCCAGGCACTGTTCTGAGCCCTTTAATAATAATAGCTAACATTTATGTTTTCTTACTATGAACTACTTTACAACTACTCACAACAGTCCTGAAAGGTAAGTGCTACTATTATTCCCATTTTACAGAAAAATAAACTGACAGAGAGCCCAAAGTCACAGAACTAGGACATTTCTAAAGCCAGATTTGAAATCAGGTTTAATTCCAAACCCTTCACTCTATTCACTATCCCACCTAGCGCCCTCTAGAGATAAAGAAACAGAACAGACACAGCTCTCCTGGTATGCCTCCTGGTGAGGGAGGGGGAGATGGGAAGGAGAGGGGTAATGTGTCACCAGCTCTGATCTCAGAAGTCTAAACAGTTCCGGCAAACTGGACATCTGACTTGTGTGTATGGTTGGATCACCGCCCCATCCCCACCCCGTCCCACAGTTGGCATTTTCTCCACAGTTCTCCAGAGCAGTCCTTTGGGCTTCCAGAACAGCTGAAGTCACAGCCCTGCCCCCTCTGTCTCTCTCATGATTTCTACTCTCTATATTTCACAGTATAAGAGGTGATACATTATCAGTTTATTTCCAATCAGTCATAGGGTCAGGGATGCTCCTTTGAGGGATTGAGATAGAGTCACTGAGCAATTTCTTTCCTGAGTAGCAAGTATCATCTCCAGCATCCATACCTCCTGAGCAACCCCAAAGGGTGTTACACTGATAAGACTACCAAAACAAACAAACAAAAAAATATTGTGAAAGGGGTAGCTAGGTGGCACAATGGATAAAGCACCAGCCCTCGATTCAGGAGGACCTGAGTTCAAATCTGGTCTCAGACACTTGACACTTACTAGCTGTGTGACCCTGGGCAAGTCACTTAAATCTCTTTGCCCCGCAAAAAAAGAAAAGAAAAAATTTTAAAAAGACACTACCCACCCACTCCCCAAACAACTTCTCTTACATCATCAGCCCGTCTGTTGAGGTGTCTAAATCTTACCATTAAGGTACCATTTGTGGTCCTAGGAGTTTGTGTATCTTCCAGTTTCCCCTATTAGCATGGCCATGCTTCTGGGAAAGAGTAGCACAGTAAACCTTTTATTAGCTCATACTTTAGATGAGATTATTTGACAACTAGTATAGATGAAGAGATGGACCTGTAGGTGGAGGTAGGAGTGAGCCTGGAAAACCAGGGGTACAAGGAAGGGGAAGATGAAAGGGGAGCTAGGAGGATATCAAAGTACCATATTGTTGTACCTATAATTTTGTAGAGATTGGGCCCCTGTGTCATTTTATCTATGCCTGTGTGGACTTCCATAAAGGAGAAATCAGAGAATCACAGAATCAAGAGGCACCTCAGTGGTCTCTTCTAGGAGTTGCCTGGGTTGGTCCGTGCCAACTCATGCTTGAATCATACCTGACAAGCAGCTATCAAGCCTCTGCTTGAAAACCTGATGTGAGAACCCCCACCTCAGACCATTCTACTTTGGGCTAACTCTAAATGTTTAAAAGGTTTCTTTATCCCAGTCCAACATTTGTCTCTTTGAATCTTCCAACAATTATTCCTAGTTCTGCTCTCTAGATCAAAGCAAAATCTAATCCCACTTTTAAGTGACAACTTAAAAGACTTGAAGGTAGCTGGTTTTTTTTAACTCCCAGCTTCTTCCACACTGCCCCTACTCTTCTTTGTAGTAGGCCAAGCATCCTGAGTTCCTTTCATTGATCTTCATGTGCCATCACCTCAATGCCCATCACTATGTTCTCTCTGAATGTTCTTCACCTTCTCAGTGGCCTTAGTAAAGAGTGGTAGCCAGTACTTAAATACAGTGATTCAGGTGAGGTTCTGACCAGGACAGAGTACATGGGGACTATCAACACCCTAGAAGTAATGAGGCTGCATCAACACAGCCATTGACCCAAACCTTATGACTCAGAATACTGTCTTTGGCAATTCCACACACAGCAACAAAAATCTCAGGGGCAGCCAAATGCTTGAAAGCATGCATCTAGACTTGGGAGTTTGGAGAGCTGGGTTCTTCACAGCTCTGCCTTTCTGGGCTTTAGTTTCCTCCTTTGCAACATATAGGGATGGTACTAGGTAACTTCAAAGGTAACCTCCAGCTCTTCCATTTTAGGATTTTATAAGTCCTTCAGGATTTGGATGCTTACCTACCTGAGGCTAACAAGCTATGGTCTCTATTATTATCTCATGATCCACACAACTACCTTGTATGTGGGGGGAGAGAGTAAATGCTACTATCATTCCCATTATACACATAAGGAAACTGAGTCAAAGAGAAAAAATGGCTTGCCCAAGACCACACAGTGTTTAGGCTGAATTTTAACTCAGGTCTTCCTGATTTTGGGTCTAGCTCTCACTACTTCACCCTCAAAATTGTCCTGCATGTTTTCTCTCCCAAATATCTTTGGGTATCTTCAGGCACAAAGGTAGACATGGGCTCTTTTCCCTGGGAGGGATTCTTTAAAGTCATGCTCCTGCAGTTGGATAAGTCCCAACTAAGGTCCTGTCTTCTATGGGAAGCTTTTCCCAACCCCACTTGATTCTAGTGCTATCCTTCTGTTAATTAGCTCCTATTTGTCTTGGATTTAGATTCTTTGAGCATAGTTGTTTGCTTGCTGTTCCCTATTAGATTATAAACTCTTTGAGGGATGGGGCTATTTTTACTTTATCTTCATATTTCCAATACTTAGCACAATGCGTGGCACACAACAACATGCCTACGTACTTGTTTATTTGTTGATTCATAAACGTTGGAATGAGTTGAAAGCTTAGACTCATGTTTAAAAGTGAAGGGGTATGTGAAAGGGGGGAGGTAATAAATATCCAGATTTATAGTTAGTGTTGGGGGTGGAGGGAGGGAAGGAGGAGAGACAATTCAGGATTGATAGTTGAAAAGGCAGGGAGGAAAGAGATGTTTGTAGACATGAGGAAGAGATGGCAAGGAGGTCTGGAATATTTATTAGTGTCTACTAACCACATAGTTAAGCCCTGGGTAGCTTGCTTTACTGTATTCATTTATTCCATTCTCATTTCCAATGGCTCTGACCTTACTGTAATAAGATGTTTCTCTGACCCTATCCTGTCCTATCTCATGATTGATACAAGATGGGGACTAAGAGGAAAGAGGCAGACAGAACCTTCTTCTATACCCAAGGCGGGTAGGTCATAGATCAAGATGTAGAACAATAAGGGGCCTCAAAGACCATCTAGTTTCACCCCATCATTTTATAGATGAGGAAACTAAGGCCCATAAAAATTAAGTAGCTTCTACCTATTACCTTCAGTCTTTGCTTTGGGATGTCCCTGACTCTTCAGAGCGAGAGTCTGCCCAGAGAACTTCCAAGATGCAGGAATAGGGCTCAATTCAACCCATAATGGCAAAGTTCATCATGGTGACGCTATCTGAGACACTATTCTGGTATCAGCCTCTGCCATTCACCATCGTCCACCAATGTCAAAAGTTTCTGTTCCTTTGCTTCTCATTTACTTGGATTTCTTTTAATTGTGTAGTCCATCCCAAGGTCAGGTTCCAAATGAAATCTAGATGGCTTGTCCTCAGGTAAAGTCAGTGATCCCCTTTGAGGGATTAGAGTAAGGGAGCTGCCTACTAGTGTTCCATCTCCCTTTGCTCTTATCTAAGCCTTTTAGCTGATTTGATGGATTATTGTTGGAGCAGTGCAATACATAGGCTCTGGATTTACTCCCTCAAACCCAGCTCTGTCAAGTTCCCAGAGCAAGACTGGCATTCCCCATTGTAGTTTGGGGAGTGAAACTGAGTGGCTAGAGGAATCTTTCTCTAATGCTATAGCCCATGAGCCCTCATCTGTTGTACTGCCTCTATTTCATGGACCCAATTAAAACCTCTTCAATATCTTCTAACTAATAATCGCTGTCCCAATATCAATCAACTAACTGATTTCTCCTCAGTATCACTTGCCAGTGATCATCACACCAATATCTGTTACCCATTGATCTCTCCTCAATAATATTTAACCAATTGATATCAACTAGCTTTTATATCAGACCCATGACACAAAATCAGGAGCCCACTCTCATCTACCACTTCACTCTTTGGGGAGACTGCTACAAGCATCCTCCCTAAAAAGTTCCCATCTGGGTGTGGCTTAGGTGATGGATAAGTTACTCCCTTGCTTGCAGGACATGATGTCTCAGCAGCTGTGTCAATCAATGCACAGATGGATGAGGCAGGTCACTCCTCAGGACTGGATCCCAGCCTAGCTTGGCTGTTATGGCCATCAGCAGGCTCAACTATGGATTCCATTTGCTGGACTTCTGGGGATTCTTCTGCCCTTTTGAAGCTCACAACATGGTGATCTGGTCTGTATCAAAGATGAGGAAAGAAGAAACCCATCAGGGAATGAGTAAATGAATGAATACAGCATTTTAAAGTGCTTACTATGTAAAAAACACTGTGCTAAATATGAGAAGAAAAACAGAAAAGCAACACTCTCAAGGAGCTTGCATTCTAATGGGTGAGACAACACATATGCAGGCTGCAAGTCAGATGTAAAAGTTCTGTTGTCCTTAGGGTGTAGAAAGGAACCCGGGGGCAGCTAGGTGGCACAGTGGATAAAGCACCAGCCCTGGATTCAGGAGGACGTGAGTTAAAATCCAGCCTCAGACCCTTGACACTTACTAGCTATGTGACCCTGGGCAAGTCACTTAACCCCAATTGCCTCACCCCCCCCAAAAAAGAAAGGAACCCCCCCAAAAGAAAACACCCAACCCATAGTACCAAGTATTCATGGTCACATGATAGCACTGGGTGTAGACATAAGGCAGACATAGCAACTGTTATCTCTCTTCTTATCAAAAGACTTACAGCAGTTCTTCCTCTCTCAAAACCTGCTAGAGAGAGAAATAAATGTACCATTTGTGTCTTTTGCATGTATAAACAATCCTGGTTTAACAGGCAGTTAAAATGCTTTTCATCACCAAACAGGAACCAGCGATAGAATACCTGAGCTTGCTCTGAAGTGGAAAGCAAGGGTCCCTTCATTATGCTTGCTCAGGATGAACCAGACAAGCAGAGAACACTGTGCATATTCCAAGGACTGGAACCCACTGAACCAGCTCCCCTATCCTACACTCCCTTACAGTAGTAAAAACTAGTTAATTAAGAGGGAAAGTCTAGGGACCCAGCAGCAGATGGAGACTCCTGGCTGCTGTCTGGAGTATGTTCTTCTACAACTACTCACTTTTGCCACTTTGCTATATTCTGTCTTATGCTGTCCTCTAATTGTGACTGCAGCTTAACATCCAACTAAGCATGAAAGCCTCAGAAAACTCCTATTCATATTGTCTACCCTGTACCTAGCACCTTCGATATTTTAAGGAATATATAATCTCGTTGATATTGGGTGCATCCTCTAATAGTTCAGGCTGATGGAGTCTGAGTGGGGAATAGTGGGAGAGGTAAAGGCATATGTTTGCCCAGAAATGCTAATTAGATCTCCAGCTTACTTAAGGTGCAGATGGACATATCCGAATATGAGGAAGTCTGGTGTTAGAAATTAGCCTCAGAGTCTTGGAAGAATTGAGGAAGATTGATTATCTATAGATAATAGTAATGGGGGCGGAGAAGAAGGGAGGGGAGAAGAGGAGAGGAGAGGAGAGGAGAGGAGAGGAGAGGAGAGGAGAGGAGAGGAGAGGAGAGGAGAGGAGAGGAGAGGAGAGGAGAGGAGAGGAGAGGAGAGGAGAGGAGAGGAGAGGAGAGGAGAGGAGAGGAGAGGAGAGGAGAGGAGAGGAGAGGAGAGGAGAGGAGTATGAACAAGAGTTAGTGTGGACTATATGAGGATACTTGGAAGATTCAACTCAACAGTTTATGAGTGGCTATGGAGTGAATCTGTTAAGTGGGAAGGAGAGATGATGGCAGTGAATACACTGAGTTGATGAATTTTAGTGTGTTGAAGCAGACTCCGTGTGAATTAATGCTAGGGACTATACCCCCAATAGGCAAGTAGACTGTGAGAATGAGTGCATGTAGTGGGGGCTGGATTATTTGATGTATCCTGAGTACCACCGTTTCCCTCATCCCATACTCGGATATCAGTGTTGGGATTTCTAATGAAAAAATCCCAATAGATTCAGAATTATATCTGAATATGTATATGTACATATGCACACAGTTTCATATATACACATATGCAATGCAATATGTTAATACACATATTGTATATGTATACTATGTGTGTATATGCATGTGCACACATGTATATATAAATGCATGCATGCACACACAGGCATACATATATGGTGTCAAAGTACATGGAGTATTGAACTTGAAATCAGGAAGATCTGAGTTGAAATCTTAACTTAGCCAGGGTCCTGCCTCCCTATGATCTTAGGCATTTTTTTAAAATCATAAAAGTATTTTATTATTTTTCAACTTAGGCAATTTATGTACAGCTGTCTGTTTCAGTTTCCTCAGCTGCAAAATGGGGATAATATTAGCATCGACCTCACAGTATTATCCTGGGCCTCAAATGAGATAATATATGTAGAGCTCTTTGCAAACAAACCTTAAAGCATTCTCTAAATGGCAGAATTTTGACTTCCTTGTAATCTCTGCATAAGAAAAGGGTATTCCTAGGAAAGCAGTCAGGGAAGAGAAGGTTTTTCCTCTCCTCTCTTGCTCCCTCATCCTAAAAGGAAGACAATCCCTGCCCTCATTTCCCCAAGCCTGACAATAGGCTGGGACAAAGCAGTGTTTGTCCTGATCTAACTGTGGCTCTGTGAGAGAAAGATGCTGCTAGAGACCTGGAGCTTGACAGGACAGAATCCGAGTGGGGAAATATACTTGAGTCGGCAGCATAAAGACAGTTATTAAAACTATGTAAGCAGACGAAGTTTTCCAGAATGCTGAAGTCTGGAAGCAAGAATTAGCATTAGTGCCAAGAAAGGTTTCTTCACATACAGAGTGACTTTTAAAAGTTAATCCCTCAGGGGTGGAAAAAAACTGTCTCTTGACTTGGGTAGTTTGTTAATTTTTGTTGATGGAAAAAAACACACAAAAAAACAAAAACTCATAGCAGGGGTGAATCACGCTACATCTCCATCATTGGCTAATTGTGATCGCTTTGTGAATAAACAGGAGATCTGAGGAAGGGAAGACAATTAAAGAAGCAGCTTGCTAAGCATTTCAAGTAACCCATTTATTTTTTACTAAACCGAAGCGAGAGGAAGTCATCACAACCTAACCCTTCGGCCCCCGACACGTGGCAAGAAAGGACAAGAGACCGGTTTGGCTCCATTGCCAGCAGAGCCCTGGGCGAGATCAGGCCACCTACTGCAACCGGAGGGGAATGAGGCTAGAGACGCTAGAGAAGCATGCAGAGTCACACAGTGAAGCCACATGTGGCACAGCAGTAAATGACAGCGAGGCGAGGTGTCAACATACTGAGATCCCAGAGAGGCGGGGTCCTCTGGGCCTCTGAGGGAGCACCAGATTGCGAACAATCTCGTCTCTGCGAAGTCTCAATGAATAGAGGCTGGAGTCAAAACAAAGAGTCTCGGTGCAAAGAATGAGTGAATGAATGAATGAAAGAATGAATGAATGAACGAACGAACAAATAAACGAATGAATGGATAGATAGATGAAAGATGAATGCGCGGTTGTTTATATGTATTTTGCTATTTGTAGCGTTCATCTGGTCCTTATTTACTGCCTTGTGTTATTGTGAGAGTGCAGAGAACCAGCCTTCCTAACGGGAAGACCTAGGGGTAATATTAATAACAGCTAGTATTTACATGGCATTTTAAGGTTTACCAAGTGTTCTCCATAAGTTATCTCATTTTGATCCTCACAACAACCCTGTGAACTAAGTGTTATTATTATCCAAAATTTATAGATGATAAAACCCAGGCTGAGGTTAAGTGATTTGTGTAGAATTGATCACACAGCTATTAAATGGATTAGGCAGAATTAGAACTCCAGTCTTCTGGACCCCAGGTCCAGTGCTCTATCCACTATGCTACCTAGCTACTAAAAGGATTAAGTCCTATCTCTGGGACCTTGCTAGCAAGGCAAGCTACTTAACCACACAGAGAGGACACAGCAGTGACAGAAGTTTTTCACTGGGGGTTCCTCATACTAATTAAATCACAGGTCTGGTCAGAAAATAAATTAGTATGTAAGAGGAAATGTGGTATATTGGATAGTATGCTGGACTTAGAATCAGAAAAATCTTGATTCAAATCTTCATTTAAAGGCAGCTAAGTGGTAGGTTGAGTGTATAGAGCACTAGACCTGGATTAAGGAAAATCTGAGTTCAACTCTTGCCTCAGACACATTGAGTGTGTGGCCTTCTGCCTCAGTTTTCTCATCTGCAAAATTATTATTTTACAAGTGGATATAATAGCACCTACCTCCCAGGGTTATTATGAGGATAAAATGACATAATAATTCTTAAGGGCTTTGCAAAACTACATTATATAAATTTTATTATGTGTGTATATCTGTGTGTGTGATCTGAAGACTAGACTAGCTAAGTTTGGAGAGGCTTATCATTGGTATAGCCATAGAATGTGGAATTTTCTTTTATTGTTCACAGCAACTTTAGTTGTAGAAGGGTTGTGCTCAGTGTTAGTGGAGGGTCCATCTACACCAATGAAATCAGAGATGCCAGAAAGCATTGAAATATTGTTACTCAACTTTTCATTTGTCCATTCTAAGTACACTAGAAGCTCTATGAGGCTATCAGTCATTTTTTCCCCACTACTCGTCTGTCCCTTACTATGGGATTTCCAGTGATTTCCATATAAAAATAATAATAACTGGAACTTTTACATCACTTTAAAGTTTGTGAATTGCTTTACATTATCTCACAGGAGCCTCATAATAACACTTCGAGGTAGGCAGGCTGGCTAATATTACCTCAATTTGACAGATGAGGACCCCACACTCAAAGCAGGGTCACAAGGCTCATAGGTATCAGAGAGGGGATTTGGACCCAGACCTCTCTTGACTCCAAGCCCAGCTCTCTTTCCATTACTAGGCTGCCTCTCTCATCTAACACTCAGCATGTATTGATTTATTTTTTTTCAGCTTCACCTCCTCACAGTAATAGCAGTCATTATCCATACCAACAGTTTTAAGTGTGAAGAACAGTGAGACTTGTGTATTTTTTTTCTAACCTGTGAACAGATTTTGTGAGCAGTTCACTGGAAATATTTGTTGCTTACTGCTGTCATAACTGCTCTTGCTTATTTACAAAGTGCTCTCCCCATGACAACCCTCTGAGGAGACTGCTACTTGTAAATTACCTTTTGATAGAATGACAAGATTTTAAATCTTCTTTTATATTTCCTGATGGGGGGAGAGAACTTTAACTTCACTGTTTGCACTGAAATGAATACTTAAACAACCTTGCTTTCAGCTTTAAAAGGTTGTTATATTAAAATGGTTAAAAATATAGACACTGTATTAATTTAAAACTCTGGGACTGTCAGACTGTACCGGAGAACTTTCAAAAGTGGTGACTACCTTTTCAAAAAGAAATTCTTACTTTGTTCTTTGCGGGATCAGCAGCACTGGAATAACTTGTTAATGACACTGATCTGAAGTCTTTGGCCAAAAAAGAACTGGTTAAACTCAGTCAAATAATTCTTTACCCGTCTGTATTCCAGGAGTGTGGCGACATTATGAAAGCCAAAATTACTCCACCCACATTCTGAAGGCGGGTGAAATCTTGTCAACACTTTGACATTGACTTTGTTGTTAGGTTGTATTTATTTCACCGTCTTGCTATCCCAATTAATTAACAAGACAACCCCCCCCCCCAAAAAAAAAAGAATTGCCCATATTTTAACAATGATTAGAGCAGACTCAGGACAGACTTTCCAGAGGGGCATGAAGTTGGAATTTCTCAACAATTTAATAATCCATTTGCAGGATTAGTGACTGCAAACCCCTTTCAGCTCAGTTCATCAACATGGGATTTGAGAGTGGACACTTTGGGGTGGTGAAAGAAGACAAGGTTCCTCAAAGGAAGTCTTGGACAGTGATGTTGAATCAGCTATTATCATTGTTGGCTCTTAAGAGACTTTGGGGATAATCAGGAATTAGGAAGGTCCCCATTTTGTGCAAACTGATCAAATACAGATGTTCCCAGGGAGTTGACCTTTTTGACCGTGACTTAACTAGAGATTGCATGGTAGACAGCTGGTCAGTAGTAGGGTGAAGCCATGTTTGGGCAGTCGAGTGTAAATGTGTATACAGTTTACAGGATATGAATGACACTGTACAAACATCTGTTCTATTGATAAATATGTTTCACTTCCAAATTGTTTTTATACTGGAGAAGTGGGGTAAAAAAAAATAGTGCCGGCCTTTGCTAGGTGTCTCCTATGCATGCTAGACTCCTAAAAGACTTAGGATAGAAAATATTAAAAAATGGTACTCTCTCTCCCCTCTTCCTGAATATCAGATTTCATATAAAACTCATCAGCTGAGCTAAGTATTAGGCTTGATCAATGGCAGGAAACTAGGGGATCAAATGTTAATAAATCAGAAACAGATACGCTTACTTGAGCAGAAATGTATCATGAAGCTGAAAAAATAGGGCAAAGTACTCAATAATTTTTTCTGGACATCATGTATAGAGAAAAGAAATTATTCAGAAGATGTACCTTAAACAGGAACAAAAATAAATAAATAATATTGGGAAGAAAACCAACACTACATTTAAAATAGTTTACTTAACAGAGTCCGCCCTTTAAAGGATCCCGATGGAAAGTGAAGATCACAGTAACCTGGGGTATGTAGCTGCAACCCCGTAAAGTCTGATTTAGTTATTTAGAAATGACCATATTCATAATGTACTAATAATATATAAAGCCTGTTAGACTCTATTATATGTTCTCTTTTATGTGGCCAATTCTCCACCTGGACCACACCTTCGGTGATGTATCTGCTTAAAATCTCATTGCAACCTCGCCATAATTTTAAACATCTTTTCAGTATAATTTAATACTACATATTAGTGTCCTACTTTCGGATACAGCTGTTTCAGCCATCCAGTCCTGGAGGCATACGGACTTCTCTCATTCCAGCAGACCTCAATCCCTCCACACTCACTCGGGCATGCAAAAGCTAAGGACTGAGCAGTCAGCTAGTCAGGGGCAAGACGTTATAAAAGGCTCACTGAGCTAAGATCAAATCAACAAATTGACAAGTCTATAAATAACAAGTTACCGTCTGCATTTTTGAAACTTTCAAGCTCTCCTACTAGCTTTTATTTTCTTACAGGCCTCCCCCCACTCCCTCCCCACCTTGAATGAAAGAGGACTCGGGGTCGATGGTCTCTCTTGACTGGAAACTGTTTGCTTCTGTGAAAACAGAGGGCTAAATTAAATTAGAAAATCCTGGTATTCGGTAGGACAGAATTTCCCTTCCTTCCTACTTTCTCAGTTCACAATCTATCACCTAGAGTAATTAAGACCAGGGAGGTATCCTCTTCACTGGATTAACCTTAACTAAATTGTGTTCATTCAACAAATGCCCTTTTGATTAGCCAGAGCCAGGCCTGCTGGCTTGGATACACCCACCTTGTAATTCTACACACTTAATTAATTTCAGATGAATAGCAAGGGGGAGATAAGTTAAATTCCCCAATTAATAAACATATAGATTCTCATGCATTTTAGCTTAGTTTAAGGTTTTCTTTCTTTAAAAAAAGAAAAAGAAAAGATGAACTGAAGGCTTTTAATAAACAAATTGAAAACTACATGCACATGTAATTGTACAAAGCTGGCCAGTGACTGGTTCTAGCATCTTTGAAGAGGGCAGACAGACAGCACAAAACAAGAGTGCAGCAAAAAAAAAAAAAAAGTAATGGTAGAAACATTTGGGGTTGGATTGTTCTCTGTGTGTGCTGACAGGAAGCATTTTTAGATGCTCATATCTTCTATTTTGTGTTTGGAACACAGTTATTTGAAGAAGAATCTTCTTAGCTGTGCTCAAGACTGATTCCAGCAAATATGTTTGAAAAATGCATTTCTCCATACTAGAATATTGTGAGGAAGAAGAGGAATTCTCAAGGGTCATCGTCTAAAGGTGTTTGTTTAATCACCCAGATTTAACAAGAATCTAAGCTACAATAAAATTCACCATTGTGGACCTCTCTGGCAACAAAGAAAATGATTCGCTTATAATAAACTAGATGTAGGGGATTTTTATGTGCTATAATTTATCTCACATTAAAAAGATGGCAAGCCAATTGCACAGGATAGATTTATGGTCTTTTTCTTAATCCCAGGAAATTTATATGTCTAGTCTCTAGTCGTTTTAAAACAAATTAACTACTGATCTATATAATTGTATTTTTCTTAAAAAAAAAAAGAGTCTCTATGGTAGCTTTCTGAAAGGAGGCATTAGCGCCCTCTGATTGGATCCAAATGAAAGAATGGATACTTAGGGAGTTAGGTAAAGTATATATTTGCTCTTTTCTTAAAGTCTGGCAAGGAATCCTAGTTACATAAAACAAAATATAACTCCAGAATGTCACAGAATGTGTTTAATTAGGTGGAGGAAAAACTGTTCATCGGGGCTGGAAAACTAAGTAAATGACATAGTCCACTTCACACATGAGATTGCTTTGATTTTGTAAATTCTTCCCTTTATTGTAATTTAAAGGCAGCTAGTTGTGTGTACTTTGGCTTTGGATTCTAGCCACTCACAGAAAGTCATTGGGAAACCCTGTACCCCATTTTTGACTGAACCATTGATACATGAAACTGATTAAAAATCATTACACATCACTTTGCCCACAAATTAAATAGGGAACTCAGTAACTAACCACTAAAGGGGGGTGAGGAGAAAAGTGGGAGACTTCCAGTAATCCGTTCACTAATTGGCTATTTGCAAAAAAGTCTTTGAGGTGGTTGATGCCATTGATGAGATAGCTACAAATAGCAAATGCTGTTCACCGATAGCAGATTCAGGCATGCATTAGTTCACAATAAATTCAGGGCCAGAGCTTACTGTAGACATGGTTTTTCAGCATCTACCATCTAATGAGGTGTCATATTTTTCCTATCTTCTCAATTTCAGGCTTGAGAGAATCACACATGGGTAGTTCAGTTCCCAGTAAGGATATCTTATTCTCTTTGTCCTAAGAATGGGTTCTAAGTTTTGGCTCTAAAAATTAAGGGGGAAAAAAAAAACAACATTTAAGGTTAACTTGGGCTGTCAGCCACTACTTATGCCCTCTTCTGACCATCAGAATTCTTTGCAAAACTTCTGACTATGAGGAGCCCCTCTAAAAAAAGTTTTTAACTTAAAAAGATAATCCACTTCGTTGCTTGTGTCTCTTCTCCTTGGGGAATAGCTGAGATTTTCTCATGAGAGTTGAACTCTGTCATTGAATGATATTAACCGATTCACTCTGCATATAGACACATGATTAAAAAAAAACACTCAAAATATAATTATTTGCACAGAGACCCAGCAGTTCACCAAAATATGGTGGATCCTGATGGATCCAGAAATCATTCTAAATGCTGGGCTGGGCTCGGGAATCATCAGAGGCACTCTTAGAGAATTCATTAGGAGAATAACAAAATGATCTGGGTTTGTTAGCTGCAGGGAAATGTGTTTAGCCAAACGCTGCTTTAAAATAAAAGAAGAAACAAAAACATGGGGAAAACTCGTTTGTTCCCAATCCCATGTATGCAGGCCCTGTCGCTGGCGGCTTAATTCCTGGGTCTCTCTGTTCTTCTGTAGTAACAAAATCTGGCTCGATACATTCACTGTTTTAATTCGAGTCTCTGTTTTTGAATTCGGTCCTGAGAGAAGCCCATGCACATGGAGAAAACATGAACGGGGCATATCTGAATGTGTTGTCTAATTCATCTCTAAATCGTAATAGGAGAGTCACGGGGTCAGAAAATAACCCCTAAGCCATTCCTGAGTCCATTCCCCAAAGGGAACTCCCAAACTCCAGAAATTACGTAGCTCGCCTGGAAAGGTACTGGGTGCTGCTGAGGGGGTTAACACCCGCTCCCACATTTCGGCGGCGCCGAGGGCTGCGCTGTCTGGCCTGTGTTTGTGGCCGTGACCCTACCATGAACCCGGGGGTGGGGATGAACTCCCTGCTCCCCGGGCTGCGCGCGGGAGGAAGGGTGCAGGTGCTCGCGGGTTCAGCAGGGGTGCAGCGGGGGGACCTTCCCTTCCTCTCCCTGTCCAGGTGGCCCGGCACCCTCCAGCCCTCTGCTCCTGGCCGGAGGAGGGGGCTGCCAGCCTCTTTAGCCCAGAATCCTCTCTCCGCTGCCGCCGGCGGCCACCCTGCCCGCCTACCTGTCCGGGACTCGTGCGTGCTCTCCCTCTCTCTTCCCCGGAGACCGCGGACCAGAGCGCACGCATTTTCCTGGGGGCGACGGGGACAGGAGGGGATGGCCACCAGCGAGAAGAAGCCATTCGCAGGACTGCTCTTCTCGTCCTCCCGTGTCGGGAGGGCGCCTCCTTCCACCTCTCTGCCCTGAGAGACGAACAGATCAGGACCAGTGAGTCCGGTTCCTCCAGCGCCTTTGAGACTTCCAGGTAGACTCGGGGATTCCTCCAAGCTGCGCCCCCGCTGGTTCCCGTGTGGGCCGCCGAGGTGCCCTCTGCGCCTCCTTCTCCGGTTCCCTCACTCCCCATCCCCGCCGGCTCCCAGAGAGGAGGCCGCGCTATGCTATCACCAGGGGGTGCGGGGGGGTCTGCTGGGGTCCCCTTCTCGCTGGGGAGACAGGAAAAGACTCAGAAAGGCGCAGGCTCGCAAGCGGGTTTCCGATGAAAGGAGAAGGAGAAAAAGGGCCGGATCTGTGGAGGAGGGACGATTTTAGGGTTAGGTGTAGCCCTCCTGCCTCTCTGAGCTACTGAGCCCATTTTTGTTCTCCTCCTTTTTCCTTGAAATGGGGAGTAGAAGGGCTCGGGAGCCGGAGCTCCGATGTCTTGAGGTCCAGGTAGTTGTGAATGGAGAGAGAGAAACTCAAGGTGGAGGTAGTATGTGTGCGTGCAGGTATGGATGACTGAAGCCAAGAAGGGTCGCGAAGTGACAGGAGAAGAAAGAGTTCTTAGGTTGTGCTTGGCTGAGGAGATACTCCCATGACTTAAGCTGTGGGGAGATTTAGGGGTTGGGGAGAAGGAAGGTCGGGGCGATGTGCCTAGGATAGGGTGCACAAGAAG
This sequence comes from Dromiciops gliroides, assembly GCF_019393635.1. Taxonomy (NCBI): domain Eukaryota; kingdom Metazoa; phylum Chordata; class Mammalia; order Microbiotheria; family Microbiotheriidae; genus Dromiciops; species Dromiciops gliroides. Next base: position 607,065,860 of record NC_057862.1, on the reverse strand, counting down.
GAGGGGGCATATAGACCCAGAAGATTTAGAGTTGTAGGCAATGCATACATTTTAAACATGGCCAAAGAGAGGCCCAAAGATACTCGTTCAAAAGTATCTGTCCAAAGTCACACTAAATTGCTGAGTCAGGACTCGAACTTGGGCCTCTGAGGTTTAAAGCCAGGATCCTTTTTTCTTTCTTCATCATTCTCAGGAACAAAAGGGGCTAACCCAGAAAAGGATGGCAAAAGCTAGGAGACTTGGGGGTTGGGGATTTCAAAGCCCTGGCCAGGTGGGGAATGGGCAAGATCACATGCTGTTGGGATCTCATGCTGGGATCTTCCCTGGAATCCCAGCTGTGTCCCCGACAGGGAGGAGACTCTAAGAAGGGTGGCAGAGGTGGAGAGCAGGTGGTGGAGCCACAGAGATGCTCTGTTTACATGGTGACTTTCCATAGAAGATCAACAGGAAGATATTGTACCCAACTCAGGTTCTTAGTTCCTCCCCACTACCATCCTACTGAGAATTTAGGAGTGGGGAGGATGGAGAGTCAGTAATCTGGATAGCAGCAGTTCTGAAGTCCATGTAGGCCTGGGATTTGCCCGCTAGTGTTCTGGAGACTGCAGAGAGAATTAGTTTCCCTAGCTCCATCCACCCACCCCATGAACAATAGGTAGAGAGCTTTGCCTACCTTCAGACATGCACCCCACCTTTACCAGAAACAAGCACCCCTCTATATAGCCAAAACTTCCCAAGACTCAAGAACAGGGATTAATTTAGAGTTCGATTCCCCCTTCCAAGCCCATAAATGATATTAGGAGAATCGAACTCAGACTCTCCAGGCTTAGGACTATGTCCCCAACACCATGCCTAATACCTCACTTCTCAGATGGCTAGAGTGGCTCTTGGCCTGGGCGTTTCTCTTTATTTATTTTTCCTAAGGTTAGGGGTATGAGTTGGGGGGTAAGATAAAGAAAGTCCCTTATCCTTGGTTAATTTAATCTGTCTTGTACTCTCTTGTCATCCCATTTCATGTTCACCAAATGGCTTCTACCTTCTAAATTGCTCACTACTATATCCACGAGAAAAAAGATTCTTTGGCTCTAGTTATTGCCTGTCTGAAGTCCCAAGTGGGACCTTTGAGGGATAGGAATTACAGATCATGAAGCCGGGGGTTGAGAATGGTGGCTCATGGTTCAGACGCTCAAGGTCCGGTGCATTGGACAAAGAGGTAGTGACCACTTTGGGAAAGTTTGGACAGGAACCAACCTTAATAGGTTGGCTTGCCTGACATGAGGTAAGTCAGCTCGTAAGACCCAAGGATGCTTTCAAATTTAGGAATTTTGACTCCCGAACTCCAGAATTATGGCTCCCTCTGAGACTTCCCTTACCCCAACCCAATGGTCATCCTTCAGGGCAGGAGATAAGGGTAGCTTCGGACATGATGCCTGGTTATACGTACAGGGCTGAGGAGCAAAGCCACAGGTTTCCTGTGTGCCCTGCTGCCCAGGCCTCCAGCATCTTTGTACCTCCCTTGGCCTCAGGCATGGGGCGGGAAGAGGAATGTCCTCTTGTCTCTCCTGCCCTTCACATCTGTACTTGTTTAAAGCTCGGCTGGTGGTCCCTGTGCTGTGGAATGCCAACTGCAGGGCTCTCCTTAAACAGCAAAATGCTGTGATTAGGGAGTCAGGGCAGGCAGGCACTGTCTTCTGAGATGAAAACACAGAAGACCTAAGCATACTGAAAGGTTACTGGGTTGGAGCTGGAGTTCAGAGCTGGGGCTCCAAAATCCTTTACCTAGCTGCTCCACAGCCCCCAGGAACTGTGCTTTAAGCGTGTCTGAAAGGGACCCGAGAGCAGGAGAAGTGCTAAGAAAACGTGTCAGGACAGGGGCAGGCAGCCTTACATTTGTGTTCCCAAGCGTGTGTATTTAGGCATCACACACCCCTATCTCCAAATACTTCAAGAAATGAATGGGCAGGGGAAAGGGAATCAATGAGGTGACCCAGACCTGGCCTGGGCTATAGGCCCCTTTATGACCATTGCATTTGCTACGCAGACTTCCTTTCGATACTGTGCACATTTGATCCAGACAAACATACCCTAGCTATAACCTTATAAAACAGGAGCCTAGTGGTTTGCATTTTTTTGCCCAGGAACTTTAAAAGCTGCAAGAAAGTCATGCATTTGGAGAAGCAATCTGGGACAAACACAACTTTGTATATTGCTTTAGTTAAATACAAGCAATTAAAACTTTCTGGGACTTAACTCCCCAGTCATTTTTTTCTTTTTCTTTTCTTTTTTAAATTTAAATGTACTTGAAATGTTTCTCTGGGATTTTGAACTATTGCTTTGGGACTCTTCAAGTCTGAAAGGTAGAACTAAGTCTCTTCTGTGTTTCTCTGCCTTTTGCTTACTCTGAAGCTATTGCCCCCAGAAGGAAGTTGTTTTTAGCAATCTGGAAAAGAGAAACCATGTGCTGAGTCAGCACAAAAATGGGCCCAGTTCTTTCAATAACATTGCCTATATAATACACGTAGTCTTGTAGAAATAATGGAGGGGGGGGGGGAAGGAGACTGGAGGCTGACTCTCAATGGTAGAAATGCCCCAGGGTCTGCTTTTATTCCTCCAAGGGACTTGATTGAACAAGTGCCCATCCTTCTGGGGGGAAAAATATGTCAGGGATGTGTCTCCTAACAAGGGTTAAATCAGAGCTCGCTTAATGTGAAAGAGAACATGAGAAATGGAGCCAAAGTACAATTCTCAAATCATAACAACACGAAATCTTTTATCCTCCCTAGCAGTTATACCACAGAATGTTTAAACATGGCCCTCAACTCAGCTTTTGGGACAGGCAGGAAGACGGCAGGCTCCCAGGACTGGATTCTTAGTTTTCATGTAATGTCTTGAAAGGCATTTCTCAAAAATGTGTCTTTTCTTTCCTTAGGCTTTAGAAAACAAATGTCTGCTTCCAGATTCTGTTGGGATTGGGTTCTCCTTTTACTCAAGAATTCTGGTTTTCCAGATAGAAATAAATAAGGGCAAACAGATAAATCTTTTATTCTTACATGGGAAAAAATGCATATATTTTGGTTGGGCGGGTGTTAACTGAATTTCCAGAATAAAATTTCCAACTAAAGAAATCATTGAATTTCATTGATGGTAATTCAGTGTTTCTGGGGTAGATCTTAATAGTTTTCTTATATTGGTTGTATCTATGTTAATTTATTATAGATATCATATATGTATATGTACATATGCATATATATATATGTATATGTATGTATGTAGTAATAAACATTTTTATTTATAGTTTGGAGTTCCAATTTTTATCCCTTCTTCCCTCCCTGAGGCAGTAAGCAATCAAATAATTTGTGTATATCTATCTATATACACAAAATATATAGATATATTTTAAAGCATATGATAAGAAAGTGGTTAAGTATTTCTAACTTAGTTCACATTTTCTATTTTATGGTAAACGAGACAAGTAAGACTTTCAATAAATGTTTCAAATGTTGATATACCTTTCAAAGGGAAAAAATAAAGGTTGCTTCCACACAATGCAAAAACTTCTGCCTAGAAGTGACAAATTCAGTCTCCCTGTTTGCGAATATTTGCCACAGTGGAGGCAAACCATCAGAATGACCGACCAAGTTTTGTTTTTTGTTTTTTTATCCTTTATCTGATTATTTTGATGTCCAGTAGAAGGCAGTCTTTGAAAAATCACATTTTTATTTTCTGTGAATGTTTTTGTACTCAAGTCTCCTGCAAAGCATAATTTACAGTCACAAAGAGAGAGGCACTAAACATTCTAACATTGTAAAGTAATCAGTATTTGATTAAGTTTAAGGATTGTCTTAATCCTTATGGGACTTAAGAAGTGAAGACAGAGGGGGCAGAGATGGGGATGTGTGAATGAAAGTGTCTTATCCACTGAGAGAAAAGCGTGGAGACAAATACCACAACTCTCAAATGTTCTTCTGTGGCTAAATTAAATCCTGGGAATTAAATAGAAAGGGCATGGTACCCACCTGCAATTTAGGCATAAGCATGTTTTAGCTGGGTTCCAACTGGATATACTTAGAATTGTCAACTATTCCTTATATGGATTTAAATATTTTAAAATGTTTTATTGATGCCTTTGTTGGTACATCAGTAATTTCCAGATATAACCAGTATTGAACAATTTTTTGTTAAAAATATTGTTCCTTGAGGGGGCAGCTAGATGGCGCAGTGGATAGAGCACCAGCCCTGGATTCAGGAGTACCTGAGTTCAAATCTGGCCTCAGACACTTAACACTTACTAGCTGTGTGACCCTGGGCAAGTCACTTAACCCCAATTGCCTCACTAAAAAAAATATGTATGTATGTATATATATATATATATATATATACATATATATATATATTGTTCCTTGTAACAAAGGAAAGCAGTTATACAAAAACAAATAACTTCATGACATGGTTTGACAGTGTATACAACATTCAACCTCCATAATTCTCCACCTCTACCAATAGGAGGCAAATATGTTTCATTTTCTGCTCTCCAGAACTGAGATTGGCCATTATATGGATGTGGGGTTTGTTTGTTTGTTTGTTTGTTTTTGCTAATTAGTTGTTTCAGTTACCTCTGACTCTTCATGACCCTATTTGAAATTTTCTTGGCAAAGATACTGGAGTGGTTTGCTATTTCCTTCTCCTGCTCATTTTATAGATGAGGGAACTGAGGCAAACAGGTTGAAGTGACTTGCCCAGGGTCTGAGGCTGGATTTGGACTCATGAAGATGGGGCTTCTTGATTCCAAGCCCACTGCTCTATTGTAAATAGTAATTTGTAAATTGCAAAACTGCAGTTATTAAAAATTACAAAATTATAAATTACTGTGCCACCTAGATGCCTTAGGTTTGTTTGAATCCTGCTACTTCTGTTTTCTTTCCTAGTCACTTTTTCTACCCTGGATACTATCTAAAAGGCTAGATAAATAATGTGCATCTTGAGTCCCTGGAAAAATAGTGAATGAAAAGCTCTATAGAAATTTAACTAATGAGAGGCACCAATGAGAGAGTACTATACTGGGCATTAGAGGACCAGGGTTGGAATCCTGCCTCTGCTGCTTATTATACCAGTGTGACACCGAGTTCCTCATCTGTCAAATTAGGGGTTTGGAATAGATGACCTTTTAAATCTCCCCAAATCAACCTTAGACTGTGTGAAAGATGTATTGTCTAAGTTGGAAAACCCTCACTTTGAAAGGTGATGTGTTATCAGAAATATCAGTGATAAATAGTGGGAATCTTGAAATCAGTCACAGAGTCACAATCAAGAACGGATTTGTAACTAGAGTTCTCAAATGTCACCTCCATTTCATCGGCAGTACAACTGAGGTAAAAAGATCTTGTGAACTGGTACAAAACCATGGAGTTTCGAGGCCAGAAGTGGGGGCCTCCCTAATCTTTGTTCTCTTCACCCCAATTCTCTTTAGAAAGACAATCGTAAGAGGAGGGAGATCTGTTAACTAGCAGATAAAATCAAAGGGAAAATGAATTCTACTCTGCTCACTACCTCACACACTCCTGGATCACAGAGTAGTGTATAGGTCATGAATGGTTATGAATGTTAAAATATCATAAATTTCTACCACTTAAACAATTGAAGCAAGAAAAACATAGCACTTTAAATAGAGCTCTGGATGATTCTGAATCTGAGACTTGGGGATCGGGTCTTGGAGTTTTCTACTGGCCCAGCATCAACTCTGAAAATTAATTTCCCAGGGATTTTACATAGTTCGGGTATGGAGGCTGGGACTCTATACATCCTGAATAGTTAAGAAGTAGAACAGCCAAACGTGAGTCTCTTAACTGCATATGAACCAGGCAGAATTACAGTTATTTCCTCTGGTTGTGGCAACTCGAGTATTTTGGTGGCTATTAATGTGCAAGACAGATTGGAGTCCTGGAATCCTAGAAAATTGGGCGTGGAAAGGGGCCTTAGAGATCTCTAGTCTGACCCCCTCATTTTATAGCCTGAAGATGCCCAAGGCCCAGAGAGGTTTCAATTTGACCAAGGTCACATACCTTGTTAATGGTACAGCCAGGACCAGGGCCCAAGTCTCCTGATTCTCAGGCCAATGTTTTTTCCACTACACCAACAATCCTGCTCCCGGTTACAGATTTCCAAATAATGTCCAAGAAACTGACACCCATCAGTACAGTGGAAAGAGCTCAACCACATTCATTAGAGTTATGCGTCTAGGAACCCAAAACACAAGCCAGGCTTTAAGCAGGGTCCCCTCATTCGTCTTTAGAAAAAAAGGCAGAATATAGGAAAAACAGAACTAATAAAACTTCGTCAACTTCAACAAGTTGGCTCGCTGTGTTGGCAACAAATGACAGCTTAACTCTTTACAGGAAACACAGAGCACCTTGGAAAGACATCTATAGTCTGCTTTTGTTGAGTGAAGGCCACAAGGTATTTTTCCCTGAGATTATTATTATTATTTTAATGATGTATTCAAAAGTTTCAAATTCGGACTTCTAACTAGAGTGAGAGGGAATTTATATAAGTGTCCTTCCTTATAGAAAAGAACAAGGATGATGATGGGGGAGAAGCTCATGCACTGTAGTACCACTGGGCCCATTACTGGCCTAATGGCATGCCGAGCCAAGTGGCATTTGTGGGATAGGTTGAATGAAGAAATGGGCATGACAGAAGAGTAAAAGAGGAGCATAGAAAAAGATTCTTTGTAGGTTATTTGGGGCAGGTCTCCCAGGAGGGTCACAAGGGATTATAAAATAAAACCTAGGGAGAAATGAGGAACTGAGATTAATCGGAACTGAGAAGGATGAGGGAATCTAACAAGCACCTTTAGGTCCATGGCAGGTCATTTTACTGAGGACAGAACAAAAGAACAGGATTTAAATTGCACAATGAAGGATTTAGGCTGACCCCTTAAGGGAGAATGCCTGGGTAGGGCTATTAAACTCTTTGGAATGGCTCACTGACAACAGCTACAAAATCTCTTTTTTGGTGGATCCTCAAAAATGGAATTGATTCTCGCTGACCTGGTGCCTATATGGAAGCTAAAGAGTAGACCGGATGATGTTCAAGGTTCCCTTCTATTTTATGTTCTATTTTTTCAACAAACAGATCATAAACACATTGCTGTCAAAAAGAAGACAACTCTTCACCTGTCCACGAAGATAATATCCCATGAAAAGGAGGAAAAGCAGAGATTACAACGTGGTGAAAGGGAGAACACATATGTTGGCTACAATCAGAAAGGAAGGGGAAAAAATCTTCATGAGTCTTCTGTAGGGGTGGTAGTGTGAATGAGAACTATTCTCTTTATTCATTGTTTTCCCCATCACAATCATTTCCATGTATGATCCCACCCTCACCCCCCACTTCACCCTAAATGTTGAACCTTCCTTTATAACAAAGCTATACAGCTTAAGTAAAAGCAACTAATTCCATTTCCGGTCTGACAGTTTGTGCCATGTTCTGCCCTAATAAATTCCAACCTAATAAGCCAAGAGGTATATTGCATTCTGCTCTCCAGAGAATGAAAGTGTTTTTTTTAATTATCTAGAGCTCTGCTTCCTTTTAGTTACATGATTGCATTCCTCATGTATATTGTTCTTTTGGTTGTTACTTCTCACTTCATCAGTTCATACAAATCTTCTCCTGTTTACTATTTCTTGCTGCACAATGATATTCCATTACATTTATATACCACAGTTGGTGCTATATTTTCTTGGTCGATGGATGCTGGTATTGTTTCCAGTTCTTTGCTATCACCAAAAGTGCTGCGATGAGGATTTTGGTATAAGTGGTTTCTACACTGACTTAATTGCTAGTATTCTTTGAAAAGTAAGATATTTCTTGAACCAGGGGGGGCTCCTGTGATAAAGAAGTCTCCTGTCTTTACTCATCTATGCAAGACATGAGCCAGAGCCAGTTAAACTGGCCCACTTGCCTCTTCAATTTGCTCTCTCAAATAGATCATGATTTTGGCCATTTCCTGGCAGTCAAGCATGAAATCTCCTTAGCTGGATGGCTACCCATTCCCTTTGACCTGCATTCTTATAGATCCTCTCTTCCTCTCAAATCCCGAGAATGCAGAAATCCAGAGAATTCAAGGACAACTGGTACTACATTCTCTGCTCCATTGGGCCCCTCCATCTCTTCCTACCCTCAACACCCCGAACCAAAACACCAGACTCTTACTTACATCAATAAAAGGATATTGGGACTCTATTATCTTTCTCTTTTCTATTATCTGATTGATACCTCTCACCAGCCAGCTGCTAAATTCATCAGGAAAAGGCAGCAAGCGATTTTAAATTGCAGTGCACTCAGAGTATCTTTTCACAAGGACTGATAGACTTGTTGTTTGTCCTTCGTTCTCAAAGAGGACCATGACAGATGTCATGACTTGCAATAAAATGGATTTAAGTGAAGAAGGGCTGTGCAAAATCACCATCCTCACTCCTCCAGAGGCATCTGGGTTCAGCAGCAAGATATTATCAGGACTATGTTACCAGCAATGGGGATAAATTGTATTTTGTTGGTACCAGGAGCTCCCTTTTAAAATCTGAGCTCCCAAGCACTAAAGTCTCAGAAAACCCCTGCTTACTGTTTATTAATTTCTAAGTTTGCAACTCGTCCATTTAAGAAGATGTTCTTCTTTTCATGAGATCCCCATTATTCAGGGACTGCCTGGGCAACATTTATGGTCTGGTCTGTATGGTAAGAAGAATTGCAAAAATAAAATAAAATCTTTACTTCCCTGTTCCAAACAATGACCCAATTAGTAGGAAACCAGTTCAACGGTGTAAATGGGAAAGAATAAAAACAATGAAAAGTAAAGTTAAAACCGAACGTTGTAATGAAAATGACCAAGCTGATTCAAGAGATGTAAGAATGCACTTCCATCCCTTATTTGCAGAGTTGAAGACAATTAGGTCCAAAACACTGCATATACTGTCAGACTTGACTGGTGTGTTGGCTACTTTCGCCAAACAGCCTTTCCCCCCTTTCCTTTTTATTTCTTTCTCGTTATAAGGAATGACTCTCTGGGTGGGGGAAGGGAGGGGCTATATTAGGAAATGGTGGTTATGTAAAAACAAAATCTATCCAAAAATTAAAACAAAAGAAAAATGAAAATTAAGCAAGCTTTAAAAAAAAAAAAAGCAGTCTTGGGATGCCTCTCTCTTCCCCTGGGGTTGGAGGGAGACTCAGAGTGGGATAGAGGGGAAACCAAACTGACAGAGAAAGATTTGAAAGGTCACTTCATTTTGAATGAACTGAAGCCTGTGGCCAATCTCTCCAGTGGTTCCTGCATCCATCCATCAACGTGTACTTCTTACCGCAGATGATACTTCCAGCCAGAAGTGGTGTTTCAATGGATGAGATCCAAAATGACTCATAACAAATAGTGTGCGGCAGGAGGAGGGTTAGGGATGGGACATCTGCCATGCTGTCTATAATTAAAACTTTTCTCCTTTAAATGCTGTGGACAGAAGTTAAGTGATGTGTTGCTAGGCAGCCTTTGTGTGCCAGTGGTGGTAAATGTTCTTCTATTGTCTTCTCTTGACAACTTCTTCAGGAGAAGAGGCAGATAAGACAATCCCCGGTATTAGACACTGGAATTCAGTGTCCTTGTTGTCTTATAGCTTCTGAATTCAGGATTGGTTTTGTTTTGAGGTTTTTGGTTTTTTTTGGTCTTATTTCTACCAAATACAAAAACTCCTGAGAAAATAATAATAAAAACACTCTTTAGGATTTGCAAAGCACTTCACATCCCTTACCTCATTTGATCTTCACAACTACCTTGTGAGGTATTATTATTATTATTCCCATATTAGAGATGAGGAAACTGAGGCACAGAGCAGTTAAGTTTCTTGCCTAGTATCACATAACTAGTGTCTGAGACAGGATTTTAATTTATATCTTCCTGAATTCAAGTCTTGCCCTTTATTCAGTGTGCCATGTTGGTGCATTGAGACAGTGTCAATATAAATAAATTAATAAACAAAAGAATGAATGAATGAATAAGTACATAGATAAATATATATATATATATATATTTGTGGGGGGGGCAATGGGGGTTAAGTGACTTGCCCAGGGTCACACAGCTAATAAGTGTCAAGTGTCTGAGACCGGATTTGAATTCAGGTACTCCTGAATCCAGGGCCGGTGCTTTATCCACTGCGCCACCTAGCTGCCCCAAAATAAATATTTTTTAAAAGAGAACGTGTCAAAATGGATACTTTAACATTTGGACCTTAGTGATGCTTCTTGGACTATTCATTTGTCATTTTCAATTCAATTCAACAAACATTAGCTACCTACTCTGTGCAAGATACTGTGCATCCCATTATTATAGCGCTTTAAAGTTTGTAAAGTCCATTAAAGACATTCATATTTGAAATTTGAAACAACTCCCTGATGGAGAGACTATTTACATTATTAGTCCATACTTATTTTTTTAAACAGCTGAGGATTAAAAAATCAAGTTATTTGTCCAGTCCTACTAAGTATCAGAAGTAGGTTTTGAATCAGAAGCAAAACACTTTTGTAAAGGGACAGGGTAAAAGAAGATAGAAAATAGAGTAAATAACATGGGAAGCTAATAGGATGGAGGGAAACACAGTTAGAAATAGTAACCAGGAGAAAAATTTGAAGCAGAGGCAAGAGCAATATAAGATGAGGATGATGAAGGTAGTGGTGGTACTTACTTTGCTGGGCTATTGTGATGAAACTTCTTTGTCAGGTATAAGGTACTATATAAATGTTAGCTATTATTGTTGTTGCAATAATCAACCTCATGGGTGTTTTGTAAGGAAATCTCCCTTTAAAGTACAATAAAAATGTAGTTTACTGTAAAAAATAAAAAGATGAGCAGGATGCTATCAGAAAAACCTGAAAAGACTTATATAAGCTGATGCAAAGTGAAATGTACTGTATACAAAATAACAGCAATATTGTAAGATGATCTGCTGCGAATGACTTTGTTATTTTCAGCAATGCAATGATCCAAGACAACTCTGAAGGACTTGTGAAAAATGCAATCCATGTATAGAGAAAGAACTGATGGTATCTGAATACAGATGGAAGTATATTTTGTTGCTGTTAGTTCCTTTTTCTAAAGTTTTTTTGTTTGCTATGTTTTGCACGACTGCACATGTATAGCTTATATTGAATTGCTTGTGCTCTTAAGGGGAGATAGGGAGAAAGGAGGAGAATTTGGAACACAAAGTTTTAAAAATTGATGTTACAATTTGTTTTTACATGTAAGGTGGGTAAAAATTCTAAATAAATAAATAAATTGTTTTTAAAAATTAAGCACTTCATAGTCTGCCTCAAAAAAAAAAAAGTAGGCTTTGAATCTATGCCTTATAGATTTCAAGCCCAGGACTCTAGTCACCATGGTAGGTTGCATCTCATTTACAAATTTAACTGGGGATTTACCCATGTGAAGATGAACAAGACTGGGCTTCTCCATTCTTCTCATAATCATTGCTAGCAACAAATGTTTATTGAATACCTACTGCGCCCAAGGCAGTGCATTGGAGTTGAAAGAAGATGGGCTTGAATTATGTAAATTAATGGGTGGTATTGATAGGATAATAATGGGGTTTGGCTAAACCCAGAATATTATAGCCAAGGGCTGCACCACCCTCTCCTTCTCCCATCCCTTGAAAGCTGAAAGAGATGGTTTTAAATTAAGAATTTCTTACCTCAAAGAGAAAGAGATTGATGTCAGAGGTAGAATAAGATGAAGATCTAAGGCTTAGAACTCCCTTGGAGCTAAAGTTATGAGACAACTTCAAATCCCAGCTCTGTCATAGGTGATCTGAGTGAACTTAGACTCCCTAAACCTCACAGAAATTAGGGGGTTAGACTCAGTGCCCTCCAAAGTCTCTTCCAGCTCTGCGATCCTATAGTTAGTAAGTCATAATGGATTAGTAAAGGAAGTGGGGAAGACTGAAGATATTCCTCACCTTTCAGAATGAGGGCAGAGAGGACCTCGGCTCTACCTTCTATGGAATGAGGGGGTTCGACCAGAAGATTTCTAAAGTCCCTTTTAGATGAAGCATTCTATAATAACTGGGTCTTCTCCAAAATAGCCTTTCATTGCCTTCAGGAGTTTGCCAATGCTGTTATTTCCGTCTAAAATAATATGACCCAAAGGCCATCTGGGGGAACGGACTAGACAAGTAAACCACTGATCCTTGAGCGGATTACAGTTTACAAGGCTGGATGACCAAGTTGTAGGCCTGGGGTCTAGACTTTGTGACATAACCTCTTTTCTGACCTTCTAGCTAGGTCTATAACTCACCTAACAAAGTCAGAGATCAAGGTATTCACCGCCAAAATTCAACTCCTTCTCCTCTCCCTCCCCTCCCTTTGCAAGAAGCATGATACTATTGAAAGCATCTGAATTTAGATGCCCTGGGTTTGTCTCTGCTACAAACTGGCTGTGTGACCTTGGGCAAGTCATTTGACTTCCATAACATCTTTTTTAACGAGGGTGTTGGATTTCTCCAATTAGAGGTCCCTCTTAGCCTCTGTGATCTGGGAATTTCAACATGATTACCAAGAAGGGCCATTATGTTACACAACAAAACCTGAGAGTCAGATCTGGTGACTTGGATGACAGATATAGACAGAGAAAGAGAGTGAAAGGAAATTCTGCCTGCTTACTTGCTTTATTCCTAAATGGCTTCAATGATGTGATTTGAGGGGTCCAGGAAGGATCTTCCTGATGCTAAGTATCACTCCCAGAGATGGCTAAAGTTCTATGACTGAGAATTCATTAACATGGATTAAGTGTGAGGTAGCCAGTTGGCATAGTGGAGAGAATGTTGGATTCAGAATCAGGAAGATCTGCGTTCAAATCCAGCCTCAGGCACATACTAGCTGTCTTACTCTGGGCTAGCACTTGATCTCAGTTTGTTTCCCTCCAAGGGTTGTTGTAAGGATTAAAGAAGATAATATGGGTAAAATGCTTTGCGAACCTGAAAGCTATTTTATTCCTTTCCCAACTCTCTTTTGCAAACTCAGATACTCAAGGAAAGCTAATATATCAAATCCCTGCAAATAGCAAAAGTAGTAAAACTGAGCTGATAAGATTTCCTCTCTGACAGGAGAGTCTGGGGCATCTTGAATGTGCCTGGAGTGGGGAAGAGGTAGAAAGGAGGAGCCCCAGGCAATTTGACAAGTTTTCTTCAGGGCCAAAGCAGGAAATAATGGAGTCTACTGGCCCACCAGCAAGTCAGTTTTTATAGAAGAAGAAATCATGTGAAGAAAAACAATCATTTAGGAGACAGCCAATGCCAGCTGAAGTTAAAAAGGAGTCAGGAAAGGCACAGAAGGTCTCTCCAGAACTATGGGAGGAACTCATAGACTCAACGGATGGACTTACTTCCTTTCAGCTGGGAGAAATATCCTTGCCAATGAAAATGCTAGGGCATGACAAGATTTGGCATCACTGGGATAGGGATTTGAACTGGGTAAGTTAGAAGAACCTTCTGGGAGATGGGACAAATTTGAACAGAGGGTGGAGAGGCACACGTGGTCAGCAGAAGCTTGCTCCCTATGCAAGGGTATGCCAAAGGGAAGGAAATCTGAAAGGGAAAAAAATAAAAGGATATGAGTTTTCCCTGTGCCAGATACACCATTTCCCTGAGTCAAACACACCATAAAATGTTGCAAAACTGAATGAAATGGATGGACTCAGTGGGTATTATAAATAATCAAAGTCTCTCAGGGCTATAGCACCGAGGAGGGAAAAATAGCACTAATGCACAACCAAACAGAGCTTAAAAGGTTATTTGAAATGAGCTAGCCTGGCCAGCCTCTGCAGCTTTATTTCACAATTGAGGAAATCTCTATTTCAAGGACAGAATTTTTGTTTTGGAAATGCTGAATAAGAAACCATGAGTTATTACTTAACCTTCTTCCCCTCTTCCCTTTCCTAAAACTTTCCAAACTTGAGAAGGATGGGCTGGTCATTTTATCTCCTGATCAATAAACCAGCCATGAAGTTTGGACTGACATTGAAGATAGAAGATGGCAGGAAGAATCCAGCAGGAACCTTAGTTAAGGAGCCCCTACCTTGGATCTGATGAAAGGAGAGATAGAGTTCACCACAGGAATTCACAGGATGTCCCACCCCCAACCAGGTGCTAATGATACTTCTGTCTTGTGTTCTTTTTCTTTTTTCTTTTTTTTTTGCTGGGGCAATTAGGGTTAAGTGACTTGCCCAGGGTCACACAGCTAGTAAGTGTCTGAGGCCAGATTTGAACTCAGGGCCTTCTGAATCCAGAGCTGGTGCTTTATCTACTTCACCACCTAGATGCCCCTTGTCTTGTTTTCTAATAGAGAGGGAGGGGCATAAAGTGCCCACTAGATTTAGAGGAAGAAAGAACTTGGACCATGGACACTTATTAGAAATATGAGTCTGGGGACTCCCTTGACCTTTCTGGGCCTCAGTTTTCTCATCTGTAAGATAAGGGTGCTGGATTCTGTGGATTCTATTGTTCCTTCCAGCTGTAAATCTTTCTAGCTGTGTGACATTGGGCCAACCACTTAACCTCTATTCATCTTATGTTCCTCAACTGCATGATGGGGAATAATGATAGTATCTCTCATAGGGTTGTTGTGAGGATCAAATGAGATACTATTTGCACAGTGCTTATCCCAAGGATTGGCCCATAGCAGGATCTATAGAAATGTTAGCTGTTGTTGCTGTTGTCCATTCAACCATCCATCCATTCATTCTTGGATTCTGAACATGGGAAAATATTATAAGTCTTGGTAAGCTATTTTTGTATAAAGGTTTTTAAAAAAACAAAAAACAACTAATCAATGCAAGCAAACTCTGAACTTGACCTTGAGGACTCTCTTTAGTGATGAAGGAAATTAGGGAAATTGGCTACAAGGGTCTTTCTTATTAGCCTGGGAGAAATAACTAAAAAGGCAGTTTGGAAGAGAAGAAACTTTGGACCTAGAGGTCCCTCATTATTTTCTGAACCCCAATATTATGGCGAGCCACCAAATTAACTCTCCCCATATTGCATTTGGCCCTTACACTTCTTTTCTAAACAGTTGAGTTCCACTGAATTGAACAGAGGGATCTGAGAAATTAGGAACCCTCCCTGGAGTTCCTGAAATTTCATTATAGATGCTATAGGAAGTCAGAGAAGGAAGAGATCAGTATGGACTAGAATAGATTGGAAAGACTTCATAGATGAGGTTGGACCTAAGCTATGATAAGATTTGGACAGGTAGAAAGGAAAGGTTAGGGTTAGCTAGGTACACTTACTAGCTGTGTGACCCTGGGCAAGTCACTTAACCCTCATTGCCCCAATTAAAAAAAAAAAGAAAGGAAAGGTTAGACAATTCAATGAGCAAAGCCACAGGGATGAGACTGGGCATAGCATCTACAAGGGTTAGTGAGGAGACTTTGTTCCACTCCTCGAGATAATCGTTTTCCCCATCCCTGAAGCTCATGTATTCTCTAATGTCATTTCAGTTAACCTTGACATACCAAGAGCCAGTCTCTGCCAAGTGCTGAGATTATCCAGATATCCATCATCAACCCTGCTCAACTCAACCCTGGGCCCCATGGCTCTTGTACTCTGAGGACAGCTTTCTCCAAATCCTTCATCTGGAGAGCAGTTCTGGAGAGGTCTGACTCCAAGCCCGGCTGGCTCTGGGCATGACATGTATGTCTCTCTTGGGATCCACAGTCATTAAGAAAGTGCTTGTCATCAATATTCCAACACGACTACTCGCCAAGCACTTGGACTTCTCCACATCCCTTCACTCGCCCATCCTCCCCTTTTCATTTTCGGTCTTACTCCAGCGTAACCATATTCCTTTCTCCTCTCCCTCTTTCTTCATGGATGGAGCTTCTAATAGCGACCAAAGGGCTGTGAGAAGAAATGAATTATGATGTTCAATCAGTTCTGCTCTATAAAATGTGAGCCACACTAGCACGCTTATTAGGTCTATTCCTCATGTCCAGAGTGCTCCCCACCC
Organism: Dromiciops gliroides; assembly: GCF_019393635.1. Taxonomy (NCBI): domain Eukaryota; kingdom Metazoa; phylum Chordata; class Mammalia; order Microbiotheria; family Microbiotheriidae; genus Dromiciops; species Dromiciops gliroides. The sequence goes on along the minus strand of NC_057862.1, from coordinate 607,049,828 downwards.
AAGTGCACATAGACTCCTCCTTCTTTCTATAAAAGTAATTGGGAAGAGGCAGCTAGGTGGCACATTGGATAAAGCACCGGCCCTGGATTCAGGAGGACTTGAGTTCAAATCCAGCCTCAGACACTTGACACTTACTAGCTGTGTGACCCTGGGCAAGTCACTTAACCCTCATTGCCCCACCAAAAAAAAAAAAGGGAAATCAAATGATTCAAGTGAGAGAGGGGAGTTTGAGGTTCTAATGGGGATCCCTGCTTATAGGAAGGCTGGTTGTCCTTAGCCTTTTGGGGAATGGGGCGGGGAAAGTGATATAACCTGAACTTGTCAACAGTAACGGATTATGGTGATGACTTATAAGACACTATGCACACTCTTTCCTTTATCCCCGGCACCCGGTGGCAAGACATGAGCCAAGTTTTTGCCAGAGAGTGAGAAAATGAAAACCTGATTTGTATGTACAAGGTTTTAGCCCCCTTTCTCCAGATAAGCTGTTGGCTCCTCAAGAGAAGAGAGTATTATCTCCCTTTCTTGTATTCCCCAGAGTACCAAACACAGTGAAGAACACACACTTGTTCAATAAATATTTGGTTAGTGATTGACTTCTAGTCCACATGTCTGGATTTGGACCCACTCAACCACAACAACTCAGTTTAACTCCCTCTATAAGAGGCAGAATGGTGTCATGGGTAGGATATTGGACTTGGAGTCAGGAATACCTGAGTTCAGATCCTATCTCAGAACATTTACAAGTTGTGTGACCCTAAGCAAGTCTGTTTCTCAGTTTTCTCATCTACAACATGGGGGTGGTGAACTCCATGGCTTTTAAGGTTCCTTCTTGCTTTAAATCTGTGACAAAGGTTCTGTTTGATGCCCCATTCAGATATCCCATGTAGGGGTATGATTAAAGTAATTTGGTTCACTTAACAAGGTTAAAAGATACTCTGTCTTTGAAAGCCATATGGGCATTCCCAGTGAGATATAAATGATGTATCCTTGGAGAAGGGACAAGGGCCTATCTTTTTGAAGTGAGGTAACTTTTTAGAATCCTTTTACTGTGGCTTTACAGTTTAAAAAACACTAAATAGCAATAAGAATGCAGTCTGCACAACAGTAAGAGTAAGGTTATTCTTTCATAATAACCAGAATCTTGAGACTTTATCAGTCAAGAAAGGTGAAGGCTAAGAGAGGATATGATAGTAATCCATAAATTCTTGACTAGGAATGAAAAGGAGCAAGATGGAGCTGGTCACCAAATGCCAGGTACTAGAATGATGAAAGGAGAGAGCCTTTTTTTTGACAAATCAAAGATCATCCTAATTCAGAGCACTGGAGAGTAAGCTTGTAGAAGTTTTGCCTCAATGGGTGATATAAGATGAAGACAAAAAGTCCAAGATGGATTTGGATAAATTCATGGATGATTGATCCATGATGGTGCACTAAAGAAATAAGAGGTGATTGAGGGCATATTTCTAACCTTTGGAATTTGACATCGTGGACAGCTAAGCATGGTTTCTACTGTATTGTTCCTTGGTGCCTCCACTGGAAACAATCTCTGGGTTTCCGAAATCATCGGGCTAAACTGGTGGAGACATTTTCTCCTGGTATTATGTTCTTGTGTCTCTTGGTTTCCCATGTCTGGTGGCCTTCAGTGTAAATTGAATGTGCCTTATTTATAGATTTTCCTTCACATTAAGGAGATGATGAGATCCACAGCTTCTGGGCCTGATGATGATGGTGATGGAGGAGAAGGAAGAGGAAGAGGAGATAGAGGATGACAATAGAGTTGTCATAAACGCAGTTTGCAAGATTAAGGAGACTTGATTTGGGGATGGTATGGTAAAGTAGACAGGGTTGAGCAGAGGCTCTTGATCTCTTGATCAGGTGTGTGAAAGATGTTCAACAAAATTGCACATTGTCTCCTCCTCTGCCTTTGTTTTCTAGTGGCCCTTACAGTAAAGAGAGAATTGCATGTTGATGTACTTTCTCTGTGTGAGGAAGATGCCAAAAATATCTAGCATTAGAAAGAAGAATAATCACTGCGGGCAAATGTAACAGACACCAAGATTCTTAGTCCAAACTAGGGTTGGGGGTGGGGGGAGGTTGTGCAGACATGATCACAGGATTGGCACTGTTTATTTTGTGAAACTGTAAACTGGGGAAGATTTTTGCTTAGGGTGTTCAAGATAATCTATTTAGCAATGCTCTCCAGTCCAAATAGATAGAAACAGTCCTAACAAAAGAGATCAAAAAGATTCAAGGGATTTCCCAGTATAAAATCTTTCTTCCATAATCATAACAATAACTGTAATTGATGGAGGATCTTAACATTTGCAGGATGCGTTACATGTATCATTATCTCATTTGAGCCTTACAGGCACTTGGGGAGGTGGTTACTGTGGATAGCATTTTGCACATTTTTTCAAATGTTAAAATCAAAGCTCATCGAGGTTCAGTGTCTTACGCATGTATGCACAGCTAGTAGATGCCAGAATAGGATTTGAGTTTAGATCTTCCCAGCCTTCAAGCCCAACACTTCATCCATTGGGCATCTTGCCACATCACCCTCTTCTTCTGTAGTCCTCTTCTTCCAGGGATGTCAAAAGGCTTATGCTTTACAAGTTCATGGATGTTTAAAAAGTCCTTTGGAAATGGACAGAGTTAATTACTCTCTGGGAGACAGAAATAATGAAGCAGGTAGATTTTAAGTGATCTGCTGTCATGATGTTTTCCCTGGCCTTGTCTGCTGGATTCCTTCCTCAAAGGAAGCCCGTATGGAAAGGGGGAAAGGTCACTGAACTTGGAGTCAGGAGAGACCTGGGTTCAAATCCTACTTGTGTGAACATGGACAAGTTGCTTTATCCCACTGAGTCTCAGTTTATTTATCTGTAAATCAGGACAATAACCATTGTACTCCCTACCTTTTAGGGTTGGTGTAAGGAAATAATACTTAAAGCCCCGGATAAATATGGCATGACTATTAACTGATCCTTATCTTCTGAATCCTTATAGTATTCTATCCATTATTCCCCCATGGCACTTTAAAAATTTTGTCTGATTGGGAGGGGGGGTGTTATTTGCATACATGACTTCTCTAGGGCCATATTATAAACTCCTTAAGGTCAGGGATGGTGTCTTATTCATTTTTTAAATCTCCTTCATCATTTAGAATATGTCTAGGATGTGCTTTAGTAATTGTTTGCTGAATGAATAAATTAATTCCTAGAGTGAAAGTTGTCAAAAAACAGTCCAGGGGTTTTCAATGGGGCTGCAAGAACAAAACTCTTTTGATAATAATACCAATATGTTTTCATTTAGAATATGGTGAATACTGATTGATACCTATTGCTAGTGATACTGTTCTTTTGTAGCTTAGATACCTGTTACACACTCCCAAAATTCACTTTTTGGGAAGAAGAGAACATGGAAACCCTAAAGTTCTGTTTAATTGTAACAAAATAAAAATAAAGGTTGTATAAAAGACTAAAAAAAGAGAATATGGTGAATGTCAATAGAGAAAGCCCACATATACAAAAGATCTTTGGGGTCCTCACTCATTTTTTGGGGGTGGGGCAGGCCAATGGGGGTTAAGTGACTTGCCCAAGGTCACACAGCTCATAAGTGTCAAGTTTCTGAGGCCAAATTTGAACTCAGGTCTTCCTGAAACCAGGGCTGGTGCTTTATCCACTGCGCCACCTAACTGCCCAAGAATTTAGGGTTTTAGATATTAGTCTGGAGCAGAAGTTCTTAACCTGGGCTCCATAGGCCCCCACCTCCCCAAATGACTCTGTGGACAGATTTCAGTGGGGGGGGGGCGGGGGGAAGTCTATGAATGTAGATGGAAAAAAATTACATGTTTATTTTCATTAACCTTTGGTTTCCCTTGTATTCCTATGTATTTTTAAGCTTGAAATTGAAAATATTTATTAATTACTTACAATGGAATTAAATTCTTTATTTCTATCACCCCCAATACAAGTATTATAAAAATTTAAGAATTTGTAAAAAAAAAAAGTTAAGTAAATTAGATACTGGGGAAAAAATATCAGAAAACCAGACCTTTATCATATGCTAAGATCCAAATTCTGTAAGAGGAAAAAGGCTACTTGTATGATGAAACTTAAAGTTTCACCTCTCCCAGAGATGATTCTCCATAATCATCACAGTCTTAAAATCATTAGCAATTTTGCTCATACACTTAGAGTACATGATTAAGATGCACATGAACACTCTAAATCTTGCAACCTTGCTGGACCCTGCAAAACTTTTGTTAAAGTTTTTGTATTTTATTTTATGCATTTAAAACATTAGCCTGACAAGGAGTCTACAGCCTTGATCAGATTTTTGCCAGATGGGTCCATAATACACACAAAATCATGGTTAAGAGGGCAGCTAGGTGGCCCAGTGGATAGAGCACTGGCCCTGGATTCAGGAGGACCTGAGTTCAAATCTGACCTCAGATGCTTGACATTTACTTGCTGTGTAACCCTGGGCAAGTCACTTAACCCCAATTACCTCACACACACACACACACACACACACACACACACACACACACAAACCAAACAAAAAAAAAAACAACAAAAAAAAAACATGGTTAAGGACCTCTGGTCTAGTGGTCCCTCTGCTAGATCATAAACTTCATGTAAAACTCACAATATGCAAGTATTTTTCCTATTTTAAAAAGGACACTCAATTTTTGGAATGAATAGGAATTCTAAGTAAATACTCTTGAGCACTCTAAGAAGCACTAAAATATGTGATAATCAGTTTTACCATTTCCTTTCTCAATGATTTTGGGCAAATCATTTAAGTCCTATGGACCTCAGTTTCCCCATTTGTAAAACTTAAGGAGTTGAAGTAAATGACCTCTAAGTTCTCTTTTTATCTCTGAATGATAATCTGTAATACTATGAAAATAGAATCAACATTTTACCTCTCAATTTGGGGGTATCCTAGTAGTCAAACTTGGGACCATCAATCAATACACATTTATTAGGTGCCACTATGCCAGGCTCTTTGCTTGGCATTGGAATACAAAACCCAAAAATTAAATTGTTCTTGCCTTCAAGGAACTTATATTCTCTTGGAGGAAAGAACATATATAAATATTAAAGATATACAAATTATAGACAGAATCAGTATAAGGTAATTTGCAGGAGGAGGCATCTTGAGTTGAGTTTTGAAGGAAACTAGAGATTCTAAGAAAAGCAGCTGAGAAAGGAGTGCATCCTAGACTTGAGGGATAGACCTGAAGGTGAAGGCCTGGAGGCAAGAAATGGGGCGTGACCTGACAGGAACTGTAAGAAAACCAGTTTGGTAGGACCACAGAATGAAGGAGAGTAATGCATGCAAGGGTATGCTGGAACCAGCTCATACCAGCTCACAAGACCAGATTGCTAAATTTTTAGCGTCAGCATCTACACCTCAGAAGTTATCTAAAGCTATAAATCACAGCAGGATTTATTGTTTTGTTCCTTGTCTAAACTTCGGAAGGAAATGTAGGAAAATGTTTTGTTTTGTTTTGTTTTAATGCAGGTTAAACTTAAAAGTGTGTCTTGAGGCTTTTGGAGAGATGGTTGGTAAACATTTACCAGCAAACCACTGGATATGTGTATATAATAAAGATGAAAAGGAAGGTTGGAGTGAAGCTGTATAGATTTTAAGGGAAATTGTGAAAGATTTCACAGTGGGGTTTGAATAGTAAGTTCTGAATGACTGTGAATTGCTTGATGGATCATCTGGGGTAAAGTAAGAAAACAGTTTGTCTTTTTCAACATCATCAGTGTCTAAGTACCTCACTTTATATGCTAAGTACCAGGGAAATTTCTGAAAATGTGTATATCACAGTGTCTCTGACTTTTTGAGTTGTCAGCCTAAGAGGGGAAATGACATAAAATAACCCATAATAAACAACTGTATTTATACATCGTTGAAACAACAAACAAAAGTACTAATGGAAAAACTGTTCTCACCAATTTACCCTTTTCCTAGAATTTCCATTTTTTAAATTTGTTTTTCTCCCAGTGCTTTGTAGTAGGAAGGTGTGCATGATGGTGCAGTAGAAGGAATATTGGATTTGAAGTTGAGTCCCAGGTTTCAGGGGGCAGCGAGATGGTGCACCAGCCCTGGATTCAGGAGGACCTGAGCTCAAATCTGGCCTCAGACACTTGACACTTATTAGCTGTGTGACTCTGGGCAAGTCACTTTACCCTTATTGCCCTGCAAAAAAAAAAAAAAAAAGAGTCCCAGGGTTCAAATCCCAACTCTGCCGCTTACCATCTGTACTACCGTGCACAAGTCATTGTTTCTCTGGGTGTCTGTTTCCTGTTTTGTAAAATAAGGGGGATGGATTCATTGACTTCTGTAATGCTATGATTCCATAGGGAAAAGACACCAGGAATTTTGTGGTTGTGAGAGTCCTGCATTGTGAGGTCATAAGAGTTAGGGCTGATTCTCCCTGTATCACTTATGGGAAAATTAAGACCCAGGAATGAGCAAGGCCAGAAAGCAACCCTTTAGAGAGGCCAGGCCTCCTCCTTCTTCCACCACTCCCCCCCCCACCTCCAGATAATGGTCTTTCTCCAATTGTCCATCTCATTTTATTTGATCTGTTACAAATAATAATTCTGCTTTTTTAATAATAATAGCTGTGGGCAGCTAGGTGGCACAGACTACTGGCCCTGGATTCAGGAGGACCTGAGTTCAAATCCGGCCTCAGACACTTGACACTTACTAGCTGTGTGACCCTGCGCAAATCACTTAACCCTCATTGCCCTGCAAAAACAAACAAAAATAATAATAATAGCTAACATTCATATAGTGCCTACTATGTTCTGGGTATTGTGTTAAGCACTTTACAAATATTATTTCATTTGATCCTCACAGCAACCTTTGGAGAGAGGTGATGTTATTATTCCCATTTTCCAGTTGAGGAAATTGAGGCATACAGAGGCTAAATGACTTGCCTAGAGTCATATAGCTAATAAGTGTCTACGGTCAGATTTAAACTCAGGTCTTTTTGATTCCAGGCCCAGAGTCCTATCCACTGGACCACTCTGAAGCCACAGAACTTCTTTAAAATGGAACATACATTAAATAATATTTTCATTGTGCTGGGACAGTGACAAATAGGCCACTCAGGGGATTTGTAACTAGTTCTTTCCCTTCTTTTCTTTCCAGTTCTTGGAAATGGATTTGTGGTAGAACTAGTTATTAAGCCAGCCAGGTCCAGTCGTCTGTGCAAGCTGCAGTCTCTAAGTGATGTGATTTAAGGAATGCGCTAGGAAAGGCACTTAGCCACTTATATTCCTCTCATTGTTTATCATCAGTGCCTGAAATTCCACCATTAGAAATGAATTCCTTTGGGTCTTGAAAGCATATTCAATCTTCAGAACCCCTCCATTAAAAGGCAAATCATCCTAAGGATGAAATTAATTGATGGCTAGATGAAAAAAGGCCCTATAGGAATAGGGGAAAGGGAAAGCATCTGGAAGATGGGGAAAGGGCTGATTAAAAGGAAGTGGGAAATCCCAAAAGAAAAAATTTTTTTTTCCACAATCTCACCAATGGTCAGCCTTTGAAAACAACACTTAGAAGATATGAGCAACACCATCTTATCTTTATCTTAGCCCATGTGTGTGCGTGTGTGTGTGTGTGTGTGTGTGTGTGTGTGTGTGTGTGTGTAATTCTCTAGTAATTTGGGATTAATGGTCATCAAACTTTTTAAGACCATTGTTGGGGAGTTAGAGCTGAAAGACACCTTAGTAGGTCACCTAGTCCAATTATCTCATATTACAAATGAGGTAACTGAGGCTCAGGGACTTGTCAAAGGTCATGGGGGGGGCAGCTAGATGGTGCAGTGGTTAAAGCTCTGGCCCTGGATTCAGGAGTACCTGAGTTCAAATCCGGGCTCAGACACTTGACACTTACTAGCTGTGTGACCCTGGGCAAGTCACTTAACCCCCGTTGCCCTGCAAAAAAAACAAAAAAAAAACAAAAAACAAAAAAAAAAACAAAGGTCATACGGGCATTAAGCAAATGGGACAGGATTCAAACCCAGGTCTTTAGAGTCCAAATCTAGCTCCATCTACTTCATCCTGACCACTCACTGGCACCATGACCAGACTAACAGTGGGCTTGACTCTTGTCCCCTCCGTGGCTATCCCTTCAGGAGTCAAGAAAAATCACCAATCAAATCATATAGCCCTATCAGAAAGCACTTCCTTGAAGATGAGGTCTATGATGTTTCCTCTTTAGACTAGTTACTGTTTCCTCTGTAACAGTGGCAAGCATCTTTGGAGCTCACCTTATTGATGCAAACTTCTAATCAGTTCAGCCCATTGCTGCTCAGCACTCCTGAGCTCAAGAGACATGCCAACCTCAGCCTCCCTGGGAGCCAGGATTAGGGGCATGTGCCACTGTGCCCAGCTCAAATGTCTCTCTTCAAAAATAATGAACAAACAATAAACACATTAGGATCTTGCATTCCCTGCATCTTTAAGTCAACAGGACAGTGGTATCAAGACAGTACCTAGAGCAAGAGAGTGCCATTGTACTTACTCTGCTCTGGTCAAACCACATCCCAGGCGTAATGTTCAGTCTGTGGGTCACATTTCAGAAGGGACATTGACAAGCTGGTGTATGTCAAGAGAACAACTAGACTGGTGAGAGGGCTGAATACCGAGCCTTATTAGAATCACTTAACGGCACTGGTTTTATGCAGCTTGGAGAAAGGAAGACCTGGGGGAATAGGCCATGACAACCGTCTTTTATGAAAGGGAAATTAGACCTGTTCCCAGTGCCAGAGGGTATAATCATAATAAAAATAATCATAAATGATAACCATAACAATACTTTCTATAGCACTTCAGGATTTGTAAAGCACTTCATAGATATTATCTCACATTATCCTCACAACAATGCTGGGTAGGTACTATTATTATCATTTCACAGATGAAGAACTGAGGCAGGCGTAGGTTAAGTGACTTGCCCAGGGTCTCACAGCTAGTTGGAGGCTGGATTTGCACTCAAATATTCCTGGTCTCTTACCCACTCCACCCCCCCAGCTAAAAGGGGTGTCCATTGAAGAGAAGGAGTTCTCAGTTCCACATAAGGAGAAACTTCCCAGCAAAGAGAACCGTCCCAAATGGAATGGGTTACTTAGAGAGGCAGCAGGTTCAGTCTTCAAATGCAGGCTGGATGGCCATGGGTCAAGGAGACTGTAGGAGCTGTTTTTGTCCAGGAATTCACTGATCTCAGGAGTCCCTTCGGACTCTGAGATTTGGGGTGGGCGGGGCAATGAGGGTTAAGTGACTTGCCCAGGGTCACACAGCTAGTAAGTGTCAAGTGTCTGAGGCCAGATTTGAACTCAGGTCCTCCTGAATTCAGGGCCAGTGCTTTATCTACTGTGCCACCTAGCTGCCCCCCAACTCTGAGATTTTGTGAAGTTTATCTTCAACTCTCTCCCTTCTCTTCTTTCTTTCCCCTCTTCCAAGTGCCTTTCCCCAGAGAAATCCACATTCAAGGAAGATTCAGATATCAATCATTTGGTAGTTCAGATCTAAGTCACACTTTCACCTCTCCTAAGGATATCTACAATGTAAGATGTTTTCTCCAGTTGTGTTACTACCAAAGAATGGAAATGAGCTCCAGAGTTGAGGTGGTCCAATGGATAGAGCACTAAGCTTCGAGTCAGGAAGACCCGAGTTCAAATTCAGTTCAGATATTAGCTCTGTGATCCTCAGCAAATCACTTAACCTCTGCCCACCTCTATTTCCTCAACTCTAAAATGGGGATAATAATAATTATTATAACAACAATATTACCTACCTGCTAAGAGTTGTTATGAGGATCAAATGAGATAATATTTGTAAAGTGCTTAACACAGTGGCTGACACAGAGTAGGAGCCATAAATTCTTGTTCTCTTCCTCTAACATATATTTATAGTGCTTGAAAACAGTCCTATAAGGTGGCATAATTTATTATCTTCATTTTACAGATGAGGAAATAGAGAGGTTGACATAGCTAATATATGCAGGATTAGGGATTTGAACCCAGGTTCCTGGTTCAGAGATGGGTATTTTTTTCTACCATGCCATGCTGTTCTTGTCTCTTGATGGGATTTCAAACATCTAAGATGGGGAAGGCTTCCTGTGCCAGCAACAATAGACAGTCATCCACTATATCTTCCTATAAGGTGGGCTGTGACGCCCCCTGTAGGAACAACCTTGTCAAAAGGTGGCCCAGAGACTTAACCGAGCCCTGCCCCCTTCCCACCTCCATTCACAAACAAGGAAATCCCTTTTGAGTCCAGCCTTTGTAGAGTAAGGAGACAGAACCTTTGCCAAGCATTTATTGTACAGCTATTCTCTTCCACGGTAACAGAAAAAGGGAAGGCCCAGGTGTGCATTTGGGTAAACCTCTAAGGCTCAACCTCAATGTTTCTATCCAGCTATAGAACCTTCCCAAGTGCTAGTGGATAGTCATCCCTTGCAAGCCCTCCCTGGCCGGTGACCTCAGTCGACTTGGTAGCTGCCCAGGAAATCCATCCCCCTAGTGGTCAGATAAAACAGGAGAATTTAGGGGAGATGGACAAAATTGGCTCCCTGGCATCTTGGAGCACTGGGGAGAGAACAAGATAACCCATCTCCTCGTGTCCAAATGGAAGGTGACTGATGTGAGGGACGGTGAAGCTCGGCAATGCGCCTGGTTGGTTTTCCATTCATGAAAGTTTTGCAAACACACCAGGGGGGTGGGGGTGGGGAGGGACGGGCACACTTCTTGGCGGCTTGAAGTGGTTTTCAGAGACTGAGTCCAAATATGTAATAGTTGCTCTCAATTTTCTATGAGAAGATTTATTCAAAAATAAATTTAGCTAAGGGGGGAAAAGGGAAAAAAGAGAGAGAGACAGATTTTTTGAGTTGACTCATTGCCAAGGATTGAAACATCGGAGGCGGCCAGGCCCTTCGGAGACAGCTGCAACATTTCACGGTGTAAAGTCAGCGAATTTCCACAGGCCCGCCTGCCAGAGACCACAAAATGGTCTCAAACAACGGCTCGCTTCATGATATTTTTGTTTTTTGAGAAAAAGGCGGGGAGGGAGGAGGGAGAATGAGTGCCCTTGCGCTGCTGAGTGGGCAGGGTCCACAAAGTTAGCAGATTAATGAAAATGTTTCCCTGGCACAGGGATTTTGATTGCTCTGCTGCAGAATTGCTTGCAGATTCAAAAACAACATGTTTCATCTCAAGCTCATTCTCTTGCCATACATTAGCACTTGTCAATGTAACCATTAAGCACAGTCGGTGCAGAAATTTAATTACAAAACCATTTATTTTATTGAAAGAAAAATAAACCCAAGCTACCTCAAATGCATTAGGTAGGTTCAAAACATGTTCAGCTGATAACACCCAAGGGTAGAGAGGCTGCTATAGGAATAAATGTGTCTTTCATGTGCGGTGGGGACTCAATATTAGAACCAGCTGCCTATAAGTCATTCTTTATTTAGGTTCAATTATGAATTAAAGAACAACTGATTTAATGAAGGAACTTTTTATATCTGAAGTTACTCAGCTGTGGTATTCGTTCTCCTCTTCCCCATCTTTTTTAAGGGATAGAATTGGACATGTTAAATAGGTGAACAGATCTTTAAAAAAAAAAAAAGACTTTTTTCTACACCCCCACCCCATGCTTGTCTTTTGTTCTAATGTTTGAAGAATGCAAGGTCTGTGGTATTAAAGGAAGTAACAAAAATGTGCTAAACACATCAAAAAGTCTTCAATCTGTATCTTATTTATGCCCACGCACTCTCTGCCATGGATGTCTTCTCTGAGACTGGAGAGAACTCAGGGTAAGAATCTCTGGCCAAATAATAGATTTGGGTCAAGTGGTGGGCTGATGTCATGGGCGGCCTCTGTCTCACTGCTAATGAGCTGCCAATAACAGGTCTGTTTTACTGTTCTGCTAGAAGAAAAAAAAAGAGTTATAACCTTAGTGGTTAGGACTGATTTGTCAATTTAAAGTTTCTATGTCTACCCATAATCTCGTACAGACATCTTCTCATGCAGTCCATTTGCTAAAGGTAACTGGATAGAGAGATAAGTTAATATTTTTCCCTCATGAATGTGGGGGGTCAAAATTGCCAATGAGGCATCCTTCAGTTGGGTGTAGGAGTGAGGAGAGAGAGACAGAGACACAGAGAGAGTCGGGGCCCTCTCACTCAACACTCTTGGCTCATTTACACTAAGACCTTTTGTTCAAGTTGGCCCCCCACCCCTTTTTGCCCCTGCTGCCTTCTCCTCATCCCACAACCCCTTGCCCAAGTAATACATTTGCTCATGTCATTATTTCCTTTTGTGGGATTTAGGGAGGAAATCATGATTCAGATGGGCCTCCAAGCCTAGACCAACCTTCTCCAGAGGGGACACACATCTTTGTCTAAAGTTTAGCAAACACCAGTGTCCAGAGGCCAGCCAGTAGGAAATCCTGAGCGGGTCACAAAGTCTGGGATCCTTGAGAACTAAACTTGACACCTCCCCCAGACAGCTGTCCCTGCCCTGATCTGCTTTTGACAGATGCTCTTTTTTTGAAAGGTATGCAGTCTGAACTAGGAAGAAAATATTCTAAATTAGGGAAAGGCAGGGTCCAAGCTGTTAAGTCCTTTGCCATTAGATTCTGTAGTTTACATTGTCTGGGGAGAAGGAGGCTTCGAAGGCTATGAGGAGAAGAAGACGGCGACTTTTTCCTTAATTTCCAAGATATCTGGCCCACAAATGCAGCGATCTGCCTCAAGGAAGCTCGTGGCTGCCCTGCCCCCCATCCTGTTATCACAAGTGCACCAGCATAGACAATATGAAAAGGCTACAAACATTTCCTGATGGGGTCAAGGAGGTGAAATCTCATTCCACTGGAGACCTTCTTACATGGTCACAGTGTGCAAGCCAGACAAAGCTGGGCCAGGGGCGGCAGAGGGGACAGAGAAGGCAAGGTTAGTGAACGGAATATTATAGGCAGACACTCTAGAGCATCACATCTCACTCAATAAAAGTGCATGCCAGCGCTGTGTTCTTCTCCTTATGTCTCTCATCTGTCTAGTTGCCATGACCAGCCAAGGAGCTGTTTGCCTGCCTCCAGTCTTGTTAAGTGGATTCTCTAATTGCACAATTCCTTTTCTTGGTTTCAAGCAACAGAGTCTCTTTAATGGTGTCTTCTAAAGCAATTATGCTGGCTTTAGAAATGACAGGATTCGGAGTTGGAAGAGATATATTAATAGGAGAACAAAGACAAACATTTAACAAAAGGCTTTCCAGAAGAAGAAAAAAAAACATGCCCACAACATACTAAAGTTTAATCTGTTATTAACATTTTCTCCATCACTTTCTTCAGTCTAGACAATTAGCAAAACAAATCAAGCCCCAATTTGCAGAATTTGTCAATTTCCAAGGCGTAAATGTTCATATTGAAACTCTAACAACCAGTTCTCATGAATCATTTGGAGCTAGCTCTAACACACTGCTGTATGTCAGAGATCTTTCAGCCCACTCATCTTATTGTACAGTTAATAAGTAGCAGAACCATGATTGGAAAGGGACTGCATTTTGAATTGGAGAAGCTGAGTTTGAGTCCTGTCCCTGGTATTTATATGTGTGAACTTGGGCAAATCTCTTAATACCTCTAAGCCTCAGTTTCCTAATCTGTAAAATGAGGGGTTTGGACGAGGTGACCTCTAAGGTTCTTTCTAGCTCTAACGTGTTTTCTTCTCTTTTCATTTACAAAGGTAATATAATTCAATAAACATTTATTAAGTACCTACTTATTAAGCATTTAATAAACACCTACTCATTAAGGACGCTTTGGGTCCTGGAAAAGATACAATATTTAGATAGGATTAGATCTCCTATTGCCATGAAGCCCATGTAGTAGAAATATTTTCAAGTCGAATCATTGAATTTAGATGGAAGAGACCTTTGGATCATTTAACCCATCACAACACCCACCCCCATTTTAAAGATGAGAAACTTCCCAGGACCTAAAAAGGATGAATGACTTCTCCAGGGCTGCATAGGTAACAAGTAGAAGAACTGGGATTTGAATTCAGGTCATCTGACTCAAAAACCAATTATTTTTCTACTGTGCAGCAAGGTCCTAAGCAGTGCAAATAATGAATCCTGTGGAGTACTTGCATGTATTCAAATTCATCCTATTTGAAGTTATGATTATGTAAAACGGGACAATCTGTTCTAACCCAATGGAAATGTACAATGCAAATTCAGGTAATGGGACCATCTCTTGGGATTCATTATTTACCTTAATTGGGACCCACCTATACCACATTGCCTAGTAGTAGCACAGCATAATTTTTAGATGTAGTATCTGGAATTTACATAGTGATATATTTACACATATATACATATACATTAATATATATACATACATACACATCTCATTTGAGTGTCCCAATAATGTTACAAGATAGGAATTATAGGTATTATTTATACCTATTTTTACAGATGAGGAAACAAACTCAGGTTAAATGTCAGAGGTAGGATCTGGGCCCAAAACTCACAAACATTTTGCACAAACACATCGAAGTGACAAAGTTGATAAAAACAGGCATTTTTCTGAAAGTCAAAAGTTTTTTTTTCAAAAATAAAAGATGCTTCAAATCAGTAATTCTCATTAAAGTAATTCTAAACTTCCACTTCACACCCAGTAGATATTTGACAAAAAGAATATTTGACAAAAGAAAATGAGAAATGTTGGAGGGGTTGTGGGAAAATAGGTACAATTATATAACATTAGTGGAACTATGACTTGGTCTGGCCCTTCTGGTTTTGTTTTTTTGTTTGTTTTTGTTTGTTTGTTTTTAGTGAGGCAATTGGGGTTAAGTGACAAGCTAGTAAGTGTTAAGTGTCTGAGGCCAGATTTGAACTCAGGTACTCCTGACTCCAGGGCCGGTGCTCTATCCACTGTGCCACCTAGCTGCCCCGGTCTGGCCCTTCTGGAAAGCAGTTTATGCCTTGCCCCCAAAGTCACTAAATTCTGCATACCTTTTGAGCTAGAGTTTTATGAAAGGGATGGATTCAAAGAAACCTGGGAGAACATATATGAACTGACACACAGTGAAATGAGCAGAATCGGGAGAACAATTCAAAACCAAACAACACTGAGAGACTTAATGTCTCTGACCAAAGCAATGACCAGTCCTGATTCCAGAGCACTGATGATGATCTGTACTACCCACCTCTTGACATTCAAAATCCAGAATACGTTCTTAGAAAATGTGGGGATTTGTTTTACTTGACTACATATACTTGTTAAAAGGGTTTTCTTCTTTCTTTTTTCTATTAAATGGGACGGGTTTGTGGGAAAGGGTGGGAGGAAGAGAAAATAAATATTTATTAATTGGAAAATAAAGCAAGATGAAAAAATTAAGAAGACATTCCTTAAAAAAAGTCTTAACTTGTTCTAGTATAATTTGTGCCCACTTCTCATAGTTCTGCTTTCTTAAACTAGCACAATACTTTTTTCCCAGGTGATAGCCCTTAAAATAATTAAAAGACTCATGTCCTCCCTAAGCATTCTCTTCTCTGAGCTAAACATCTCTAACTCCTTCAATATGGCACAACCTCAAGGCCTTTCATTTCATTGATTGCCTCTATGTAGTCTCCATGTTGTAACTGTTTTTCGTAAGTGGTGCCCCAACTGAACACAATACCATATGTGGGCTGATTAGGGAGGAGTCTACCTCCCTAGTCATGGTTACTACATCTCCCTGTTATAGGGAGTTATTGGGTTTGGAGGGGGAAGAGATAAGAACTAATGCCCAAGTGTATTTAAATGTATGGAAGCATCTTCTGATGAGCTTCCACTGTACTTTACAACCCCTATTGTGTCTTTTATATACACCATTATGTCTAAGTTTGAATGGCTCTTACAATTGATGGAGTTGAAATCCATTCTTTTAATAATTGTCCAGCATCCAGCTGACCAAATGGCTCGGGTCTCCTGGGAACCCTCTCCCAAAACACCTGCCACTATTGCTGGCAGAAATTTGAGAAAACAACTGTTTAAGCCCTTCTTGGCTTTAATAAGGCTAGGAAGTAGTCAGGAAACCTTGAATGCTTGTACACGCTCTGAAAACTTGGTCTTTCCAGTTTTTATTCACATGTTTGGTGGTGGAGCTGAGGATTTTATGAAGAAGACCCAGAGATGAATTCCCTAGAGATCATTCATTCACTGTTCCTCAGAAGTTTGGGGCTCCATGAGTATTGTTGTGGGATTACATGAATATTGAATGTTCTCCCTCAGGGTTGCAAAAAAGGAAAGTTTAGTCTCTCTTGGGGTTCTCTGGAGGGGAATGTGGTCTTCCTCAGGGCTAGGTAGCAGGGGAATCTGGCCAAGGAAACCTTGATCATCTCTCTTCTCCAGGTCTCGCCCCAATGACTACAGCAAAGATTGTAACAATAGGTGTGAATGCTACCTACCACTTCCTGAATTTTTGTATTGGTAGTACCACAAGGAAAGGACTCTTCTCCAGTAGATATACATTTATTTCACACTTGGCAAGCAGTAAGAGAACTCATTGAAGTATTTGTTGTAAAAGTGGAACACAATTTGGAAGAAACTAGGCATAGACCAACATCTTACACTGTAAGTTCAGGTCAAAATAGATAAATTATTTAAACATAATAGTGATATAAGTAAATTAGGGGAGCATGAAAAATGTACCTGTCAAATCTCTGGATAAGGGAAGAATCTATGGCCAAATGAGATAGAAAGGATCACAGGAAGTAAAAATAAATAATTGAAATTTAAAAGTTTTACACAATTCCCCAAATGAGAAATGGTCAAAGGATATGAACAGGCAGTTTTCTGCTGAAGAAATCAAAGCTATCGGGGCAGCTAGATGGCACAGTGGATGGAGCACCGGCCCTGGATTCAGGAGTACCTGAGTTCAAATCCAGCCTCAGACACTTAACACTTACTAGCTGTGTGACCCTGGGCAAGTCACTTAACCTCAATTGCCCCGCCCCCCCCAAAGAAATCAAAGCTATCTATTGCCATATGAAACATACTCTAAATCACTATTAATTAGAGAAATGCAGATTAAAACAACTCTGAGGTACCACCTGACACCTATAAAATTGGCAAA
The DNA here is from genome assembly GCF_019393635.1 of Dromiciops gliroides. Lineage (NCBI taxonomy): Eukaryota > Metazoa > Chordata > Mammalia > Microbiotheria > Microbiotheriidae > Dromiciops > Dromiciops gliroides. The sequence continues at coordinate 607,032,680 of NC_057862.1, read as the reverse complement.
TATGACAAAAAAGGAAAATAATAAATGTTGGAGCTGTGGAAAAATTGGAACATTGATGCATTGTTGGTGGAGCTGTGAACTAATCCAACCGTTATGGAGAGCAATTTGGAACTATGCCCAAAGGGCTATGGGACTGTTCATACCCTTTGACCCAGTGGTACCACTGCTAGGTCTGTATCCCAAAGAGATCATAGAAGAGAGAAAAGGACCCACATGTACAAAAATATTTAAAGTAGCTCTCTTTGTGGTGGCAAAGAATTGGAAATAGAGGGAATACCCATTAATTATGGAATGGCTAAACAAGTTGTGGGATATGAATGTAATGGAATACTATTGTGCTGTAAGAAACGATGAGTAGGAGGAGTTCAGAGAAACCTGGAAGGACTTACATGAACTGATGCTGACTGAGAGGAGCAGAACCAGGAGAACATTGTACACAGTAGGAGCAACATTGTGTGATGAGCATTGGTGATAGACTTGGCTCTTCTCAGCAGTGCAACGATCCAAAACATTTCCAAGAACTCAAGATAGAAAATGTCCTCAACATCCAGAAAAAAAAGAACTGTGGATTATGAATGCAGATTGAACCATACTGTTTCTACTTTGGGGGTGGTTTTTTTCCTTCTTTTTTGAGGTTTTTCCCTTATACTCTGATTCTTCTTTCATAAGGTGACTAATGCAGAAATATGTTTAATGTGATTGCACATATATAACCTATATCAGATTGCTTTCCATCTTGGGGAGGAGGGAGGGAAGGATGGGAGAAAAATTTGTAACTAAAAATCCTATGAAAACAAATGTTGAAAACTATCCTTATATGTAACTGGAAAATAATAAAATACTTTTATTTATTTTTAAAAATAATGAATTAACATAGGGCAAGGGTTACCTCAACTATATTTTAGACAGATTTCCATTGAAAGTGGTTAAAATTTTTAAAAGCTTCAATGTTGAATTAGAAAAATAGTTTTACACAAACAAAATTAACATAAGCAAAATTAGAAGGAAAACTGAAAAGTGGAAAATATTTTACAAAAATCTTCTCTGATAAAAGCCTCATTTCTCAAGCATATAGTGAACTTGGTCAAATTTATAAAAATATGAGCCATTCCCTGATTAATAAATGGTCAAAGGATATGAACAGGAAGTTTTTAGAAGACGAAATCAAAGCTACCAATAACCATCATTAAAAATGCTCTAAATTACTACTGATTAGAGGGATGCACATTTTATTTATTTTTTTTTTTTAGTGAGGCAATTGGGGTTAAGTGACTTGCCCAGGGTCACACAGCTGGTAAATGTTAAGTGTCTGAGGCCGAATTTGAACTCAGGTAACCCTGACTCCAGGGTCGGTGCTCTATCCACTGCGCCACCTAGCTGCCCTGGGATGCACATTTTAAATTGGCTAACATTATAGAAAAGGAAAATGTCAAATGTTGGAGGGGATGTGGGAAAATGGGACAGTAATGTACTGTTGGTAGAGTTAAGAACTAGTCCAACCATTATGGAGAGTGATTTGGAACTATGCCCCAAGGGCTATAAACCTACGCATACCTTTTGAAGCAGCAGTACCACTACTAGGTCTGTATCCCAAAGAGTTCAAAAAAGGGAAAGGGACCTATTTGTCCAAAAATATTTATATCAACTCTTTTTGTGGTGGCAAAGAATTGGTGAATGAAAAGATGCCCATTCATTGGAGAATGCCTGAACAAGTTGTGATATGTGAGTGATTGTGATTGAATGTCATTGTACTCCAAGAAATAACAAACAGGATGGTTTCAGAAAAACCTGGGAAGACACTGATGCAAAGTGAAATGAACATAAGCAGGAGAACATTGTACGATATTGTACAATGATCAACTGTGTATGACATGATCAAGAAAATGATCTAAGACTCCCATCGAGAAACATTCAAAGATAATTCTAAAGGACCCATGATGAAAAATGCTATACACCTCTAGAGAGAGAAGTGATGAATTCTGAATGCATGTTTTTTTCACTTTTTTTTTTTCACTTCACAATGCATGTTCTGAAGCATGGTGTTTTTTTCACTTTCTGTATTTTTCTTGTTTTTGTGTCTGTGTCTAGTCACATTGCAACATGGCTAATATGAAAATGTTTTGTATGATCTCACATGTATGAACAAAACAAAATTGCTTGTTTTTTCAAGGAGGGGTGAGGGGCAGTAGAGAAGGGGAGAATATGAAACTCAAAATTTTAGAAAATGAATTTTTAAAATTTTACATGTAATTGGGAAATATTTAAAAATATTTTTAAATTAATTATTTGGGGTAAGAGGCACAATATTTAAACAGAAATCACTGGTTATTGGGCATGAGGAATGAAAGAGGTGACTGAGATTGCAAACTCCTCTAGGATGGCAAATATAATATAGTGAACAAGCCAAGAATTTGTTTCTGGAGAGTGATTTTTTTCCTTCAGAATCCAGAACAATTGTCGATATTTAATCTTTGGTATCACACCTATTTGCCCAATCAAGTTCCTCAACTCGGTACCTCATTCTTTTCTTCTTCCTCTTCCCCCTGCCTTGGCTGAGAAAGGCACGATAGTGCCTGCGGCTTAAAACTGCACTAAGACATTCAGGACGCCCTGCACCTCATAATGCCTTTGAGATTTTTGTGATCTGATGATCCAAGATCTACAACTTACTCTTTTTCTTAAAAATAAACTATGGAGAGAGCATTCTTGGCTCAATGAAAAGTATTTGGCAGAGGGCAGAGAGGGTAAAGAGGCAATTAATTCTGGAGTCAGGGTATATGGTAACAAGGGCAGCAAAAGCAGGACAGGATATTAGAGATTGGAGTGAAGGTGATTTAAAAAAAACCAGACCTGTGATTCCATTGATATAGGGAGTCCCCATTGAGGAAGACACCCCAATGCACCCCAGCATCTGTTTCTATTTCTATACTTTATTGTTTGAGAGATGAAGTGACTGCAGAGGCAGTGTGTGGCAGAAATGAGACTTGAAGCCAGGTCTTCCTGCTGCTCAGAGAGCCTATCCATTCCACCCCATTGCCTCTTAAGGCAGGGCATTGAGATTGAGAGATTGTCAAGTGGTTAAATGAGCAGACATATGAGAGATTGGAGTCGGTGATTTAGATAGCTGGAATATTTAGAATTTATTGGGAAGACTCCAGTATCCAGGACAGATTTCCCTTTGGGACAGATCTGATTACCAAGAGTCAAAGGGATGGTCTGGGAAGATTCCTTACAGAAACCATGTGTTCTCATGTTTCCTCCAGGATACAAGCACAGGATCAGCAAGCACATAGTATGTGCTCAATAAATACTTGGGATAACACATCTATACTGGAGAGGACATCAAAAGCCATCTAGCTCACCCCCCCCACCCCTGCCACTGCCTTATTTGACAGATGAGGGGATGGAAACCCAGAAAAACAAGTGACTTGCCTAACGTGGCACAGGGAATAAATCTCAGGGCAGTGGGGGATTTGAACCCAGGTCCTCTGCCTTCAGGGCCAGTGCTTTTTACATACCACAAGTCTCCAGTTAATAGGCTGAATTGTACTTTACAGTCTTAGAAATTCAGAAAAACTTTGGTTTGTATATTATAAAAGTGCTATTAAACTTGTTAGAAACACAATGTTCTCTGGACCAGTGATGATTCACTACTATCTTCCCCAGTGAGCTTTCCTGGAGTAAATCTGTGTGTTCTCTGACCATCCTAATTGAAAAAAGAAAGGGTCAGTTCTGAAACTCAACCACTTGCTTAAGTTACCAGTCTTCATGTCTGCTCACTCAGGAACCACTCCTTTACACCAGAGGAATATAGAAACAAGTAAGACCTGCTTGGCATTATATAAAGGAGAGATTCCTCCTATCTAACAATAACAACAACAACGACATTGCCCCTACACTGCCTAAAATTGTTATTAGAGAATCATTGAGCATAGTATCTCAGTGTCCTGGTTTCCCTCATCGGTTAAATGCAAAGAGTAATATGTCTATTGCTTACTTAACAGTGTTGTAAGGAAGGTACTTTTATAGTGCTCTTTATCTATTTCTTTATAATTGGTTTCCTTTATAATCCTATGTACTTTATAGATTTAAAAACTTTATACTGAGAAGGGGTTCATATGCTTCAGCAGACTGCCAAACGGGTATATGAAATAAAACAAAACAAAAGGTTTCATATAAATGTGAAGTGATATCATCAATAACAAAGATTCAATGTCACTCTGAAAATCCTAAGGTTTGGTGTCATTCACTGACCATAATTATGTAAACACTGCTCTACCTCTCATCCAGTGTCTTCTCAATGAATCGGCCCAGGAAGAAATCATATATCTTAATAGTAAAGCATTTAATTATGTCAGAATTTAAAAGTAAATAAGGGAAATCAAGCAATAGAACAATTGTCTATAAACATATCGAAGGAATACAATCTACCACAGATTACCAGAGAATGTGAAACACTCCCCAGACAACTCATTCTCCCAGGTATTCCCAAGGGGAATACCTCTCGTGGCTCCCCCTCCCAGAAACCAGCTATACCTCACTGGTACTCCATTCTGCCTCTGAAAGAACGATGCTTTGATTAGCTGTTGCTGCCATCTACTGGAGCTGTCATCTGCTACTGTGGTTTCTTCTTGGAGAGAGTGTTATTACTCTTCTATGAGACTATACTGGGTCAATATATCTGGGGACTAGTAAACACATTTTCAAATATTTTGTTCACTAGGCCTATTGATTATTATTCAGGTGTCTATTATACCTTTTAAAAAACTTGACTCATTGTTTCCCCTCTCCCAAAAGAAAGCCCTGCTCTCTTACTTGAATTAGGACAAATGAAGTCTTTCAACTCCCCTGGCAGCCCAGAAGCTAGTACCATTCTATATAAATCAACTTTGATAAGCCTCAAAGCCAAACTGCAACAAAGCAAGGGAAAAAACAGAGCTGACAGCTTTTACCCTGTAGTTCTTCCACCAGGCAAGAAGTTCCTGTTCCCTTTTCACATTATTATGATTTAGGTTAACAAGGGTGCTTTTTTTTGTGAGGCAGTTGGAGTTAAGTGACTTGCCCAGGGTCACACAGCTAGTAAGTATCAAGTGTCTGAGACCGAATTTGAACTCAAGTCCTCCTGAATGTCGGGCTGGTGCTTTATCCACTGCACCACCTAGCTGCCCTCTGATTTTCATTAATACTGAGAAAGACAAATAAGAGAATATCAACAGCTACTAACTTACATACCTACTTCCACATTTATATAAAATTTTTATGACAATGATCTACATATCAAGTCAGATAATGCATATATAAAGTGATTTGGAAACTTTAAAGTGCTATATAAATGCTAGTTATTATCATTATTTTTATTACATGTTATCAGAATGAGTGTAGGGAACAGGCTAGTGTTTGCCTATATATTCTAGAGTAGACCACATCTTTATTGTCATAAAGATGTAGAGAATACAAGATCCCATTTTGCTTTTTAGTTGTTGATAAATTTAAGTTCAGATTGGTATTGGATTTTGCTTGTTGATAAACAGACCATTCAAGAGAAATTTCTTGTTAATGGTGAAGTCCTCCAGATGCTATTGCTTTTAGACGATATTATTTATTTGTTGGGTTTCTATATTTTTAAATATGGAAAGTCAGGTCATTAACCTCCTTTTTTGTTTTGTAAATGAGTGTTTTTAGGGATATAATTTTTCCTGAGGATTTCTTTAGGTAAATCCCAGAAATTTTGCTATGTCATTTTAGCATTATAAATTTCTTTTATTTAATTATCAATTGTTTCTATGATTTGCTTTTGCCTCCCTTTTTATTTAGGATTTAATTATTGTGTCTACATTTAGATCTATGTATTTTGGTTGTGCTCTTAGCTTATTATTTTTATTTTATTATGGTTCATAAAGGACATATTTACTTGCATTATTTCTGTGCTGTATTTAATACATGTTCAATTTTTATAAAAGTTCCATGTGATGCTGAGAGAGAAATATATTCTTTGGTAGTACCATTCAGAAGATGCCATAAGTCTTTTAGCTTTAGTTTCTCCACCAATTTGTTCACCTCTATACTTTCCATTTTGCTTATTTTTCTGTTAGATTTGTCCAACTCTTAGAAGGGGACATTAAATTATTATTCGTGTGTTACTATTGATGATATTTCAGTTCTACCAGGCCTGGTGGTGCCTCCCACACACTGGGACCCTGCTTCATTTCCCTCCGTTCTTTAGTTCTTTGAATGCTACTCTCACCTTCCTATACCTCTTCCTCCTCTACAAGTGGGTGAAAAGAGTTAAGGTTTACTGTTTGTTGCCACGGAATGCTAGGGTGAGGGTAAGGGTAGAGTACACTGGCAGAAACTGCAGTGGAAGCAGGGAAATTGTTTAGATTTACATCTTAAAACTTTCACCACACAAAACTCAAAAGAGATACATGGCCTGACTCCAAAAGTTATGTTACTTTTTTAAAAATCTGAAGAAAGTGAGATCAGATACCCTCTTGCAGATATGGCTGGGGAAAAAATTAAAAATAAACAAACAAGTAAATTAATGAATAAATAAATGAATAAGTGAAAAAACAAACTATATATACATATATATATACATACACATATACATGTATTCACACATACATATATATATATATATATATATATATATATAAAACCTTAGGAGGGAAGAGGTTGAATGTAGTGATAATGACAATTTCAAAAAATAACAATAGGAATAACAATGACACTTTTTAAAAGTGCACAGAAAAAATGAAACAAGATTCAGGAGGAAATAAAGGAGGGTAGAACATCTTTAGAACTAAGATACTGAATGTAGATTGTATATTTTTAAAATAACAAGTTATATGTAATGGAAATTCAGTTTCATCTAACTACATGGAGGAATATGGACAATAGCCATTCTTCATCCACTCAGCCTTTGCTGTGGAGATGGTTAGGTGAAATGCTTTTGTGTTTACAAATTTCTTCCAGGAAGCTCTTCAGTGTCCCAGGATTTAATACAACCATCATCCACAGATTTCTGGATTCTTTGACTGACAAGATGAAGTGCTAGACATTTTTTCCAGTCATCTCTAACTCTTAACAAAGATCCAAAAGAGTAATTCTGTGCCAGAGATAGAAGAATTATAAGCAGGGATGTGCTGGAGCCGGTTCAAACCGACTAGCAAGATGGAGTTGTTGAATTTTCAGTGTGAGTGTTCACACTTCAGAAATCATCAAAGGTTACAAATCAGGGTTTGATTTACTATGTTGTTAATTGTCTGCAGAAAAGAAAATTTTAATAATGCAGATTAAACTTAGAAGTGTGTTGTGCATACATTTTTATCTTTTAGAGAGCTGATTGTGAAACCCACCACACTCAGGATTACAATTGTCTTCACAGGCCAAGACACCGAAATGTTGGACAAGAGAGCAGCCTTATGAATTTACAGTGGAGAATTTTAATTCGTGATATGCTCACTCACTACTAGTAGCCCTAATATTCTGGCAGGGCACACACAACCTGACTCACCCTCTTACTTGTGAATATGCTCAGCATTTCCCTGCTGTTGAGCTCATCCATCACTTTATATATCTTAGCCTAGATAGTCTACTGGTGTTTCACAGATGTGAGCCATGGAACACAAAAATTTCTGGGAAATTAAGAATAACCGTTTTTTTTTAATAACTTAACAGGCATTTATTAAATGCTTATTATGTGCCAGGCACTATGCAAAATGCTGAAATAGAGAGGCAAAAATATAGTCTCTACCTTCAAGAAGGTTTATTTCTAATGAGGACTACAACATGCAAATAATATGCACATATAAGGCATGGTGTAAATCTAAGATCTCCCAAATGTCTCATTGCAGTTTTAAGCCATAATATCATTTAAGGTTTAAATTTTAATAAATTAAAACTGTTCTAAGACTTTTAGGACATACAGAAGAGGGTAATCTCAAAAGGAAGTTAGTAGCAATAGGAGGACTGAGAAAGACCTCCAGCAGAAGGTGAGATTTGAGCTGAGTCAGAACATGGAGGTGAGAAGGAAGTGTATTCTAGGCATGGGAGAGAGCTGGTGAGAAGTCACAGATTCAAGAGATGGTATCATGTGGGAGGAATAACAAGTAAAGCAAAGTAGCTGGATTGCAGAATGCACAAAGGCCACAAGTATGGAAACCTGGAAAGGTAGGAGGAGGTCAGATTGTGAAGGACTTCAGTTATCTCTCAGAGAGTTCTTGGTGGGTAAGAGTAGGCTGCAACACATAACAAACAGAAAAATGACTTTGAAAAATAACCGAAATAAAGGATGGCAGCAGGAAAATGTAGGAGCAAAAAAGAAGGTGGGCTAGCCATATGGAAAGAGAGAGGGATCACAAGTGTCAGTCAAGTGGTATTTGTTAAGGACTTGTATTCTAGGTGCTGTGCAATGTGCTGAGAATGCAAGAAAGACAAAAACCAGTCCCTCATCTCAAGAAGCTTATAGTCTAAAGGGAAAGACAACATGCAAAGACTTATGCATGAACAAGATGGATACAAGATAAATCAGAGGTATTCTATAGATGGAAGTTTTCATTGGTGTCCTCTCAACATCAGGAAAAAGTAAGAGAGAAGACTTCTAGCATATTGGATGGACCCATACTAGTAATATGAGAAGGCATAAGCAAGAATCACAAAGGATAGGGAATGCCAATAGGGGTAGTAATCCACATGGTTGGAGGGACTGTCTAAACTGATGAGATCATAGAACCATTTGAGTATTTGAGATCAGAGGGCAAAGAGAACAAAGAGCTATCCCCTTGACTCCCATTAAATCAGAGAATATCAGGATTTGGGAAGCCAATAATTCACAGAAGGCTTTATTTAGTGCTTCCTTCATTCATTCAACAGTCATCTAACCAACATTTATTAGGGACTAGTTCTGCCCAGTACATTGTATCAGATGATGGGGAGATAAATAAATTGAGGCCTTTAAACTCAAGGAGCAGTCAGGGGGCCCAATGGATGAGTTAGGAAATCAGGAAGATGTGAGTTCAAATTCCAGATCCAGCCTCAGAGACTTAGTAGCTTTGTGACTAAGCAAATCACTAACCTCTGACTTTTTTCAGTTTCCTCCACTGTAAAAGAGGATGATAATAATAACACCCACCTCACAGGGTTGTAGTGGGGTATAGTAGGCACTTAATAAATCTTTGCTCCTCCCCCTCCCATAATTGATGTAATTAAGCAGATGATGCCTAATCCACATAATTGCTCGGGGAGAGGTGGGGCTTGATGGAAAGGAAAGTGTGTTTCTTTATATCTCTGAAACCACACCATAAGAACCAGGGGTTCTTACTCTATTTTGTGTTGTGTCCCCGTTTGGCAGTCTGATGAAGCCTACAGATTGTTGCCTTCACAGAAGAGTGTTTTAAAATTCATAAAATAAAATACATAAAATTACAAAGAAAACCAAATATATCAAAATATCATTGTTATAATATATTTTTACAAACAAGGTCATGGACCCCAGGTCAAGAATCCTAGTTTAGACAGATGCCCATTCTTCCTGCACATATTCCTTCTCTTGTACTCCATAGAACTACCATCTGAGTAGGGTGTGTTCAGTGAAGACTTGGTTGACTTACTGACTGATTAAAGTTGCTGATATTTAACATTAGAGGGAGTTCACAAGGTTCATTAGATGATTTATGTATATTTGTCATAGTGAAAACTGTTGTGCCTGGTTCTAGTAAAATCACCTGTGTTAGAATCAGCCTGTCAGGAACATTTTCTCCCTCTCTTCTCATCAAACAAGAGAAAATTAAAGTCACAGAATCTCAGAAACCTCCAAAGTTAAGTAACCCAATGTGATGTTTAAATAATATAACTGTTATTTCTAAAATCTAATGTGTGGTCGCCTTATATTAGAAACTCATAGCACCAGTCTTTGGGCATTAAGTATTTATTAAAGTATATTAGGAGTTAATAAAGAGAAACACGTGGAGAAAGAAAGAGATCTGTCTACTCAGCCTACCCCTGCCACCAACAGTCAGTTCCTGAATGAAAAGAAAGATCCTCAGTCTTCTAGAGCATATGCTCTCTGTGGGACCGGAAGAGGGCTGTCCCCCCACACAGCTCCAAGTTAATTGGCTGGTCCATCGATTGACATGACTTACAGGCAGTCTATGAATAGACGTTACTTCCAGATACCAGGCAGTTTCCGGAGGCTGGTCACATGCTTTCTCCTCAGGGTGGAGCTGCCCTGGTTCTCACAACATCTTTCTCAGCAAGGGGGGTGGCACCCTGATTCTCACACCAACCTCTACCTGAGGCATGCATCCCTTTATAATATTCACAAGTAGTCAGCCAACATCACCACCACCATCACCAATCATCCATCATCATCATCATCCCTAACATTTCTGCTATGTGCCAGACATTGTGCTAAGCCCTTTAGAAAAATTATCTCAATTGATCCTCATTAGCATATGACATCACTGACTTTGGAGAAGTGATTACTTCCTGTATAGTAGAATGTAGAGCACTATAAGAAATAGTAGGATGTAAGCAAGGGTAAGTAGTAAAAGAATGACTTGCTGCTTCCTTAGCCAGACACATCAAGATGGCATATCTAAGATAGGCCTTCATGGCCTTGCATGTGCCCCTTTATAATCCCCAAAGAAAGGGGTTTCCTTCCAGCTGCTCCCATTGCTTGCCCCCTCATTTCTAAGTACATGGAAGCCTTTCTCTAAGCCTTCTCCTCTTCATCCCCTCCCAATCCTATTCCTTGGGCTTTGAAGTCTCTGGGACCCTACCCATCTCCTTCCCAGAGAGACTGGGAATTTGAAAGGCATCACTCTTGTGAACTAGAGAGGTGTGTGCAATTTTACAGGTATCACTGGAAATTGGTGGAACCCCATTCATAACATCAATGGAAGACTATTATATCTTGTTCTAAAGGAAAAGATTACATCAAAAAAGGGTCAGAAGAATAATACTGCACATCAATATTGTGGAAATCTCTGAACCTGAGGAAAGAAGCATTAGGTGAGGGTCAAAATATGAAGAAATAAAAGCAATATTGTGGTAGGGAAATAGAACATTTGTTAAGCACTTACTCTGCACCAGGAACTGTGCTAAGGGCTAGGGACATAAATATAATCAAGCAAGAGAGTCCCTAACCTCAAAAAGGCTATATTCTAGTGGAGGAAGTAAGTCCATACAAAAAAGGGAACTGAAAAGGGGTGAACTGTGGTGGAGGTGAGAAATTAGTGTAGAGGCCTATTTTTTGGCAAAATAAAGCAAAAACTCACCTATATATTATAGGTTGCCCAGCCAGAAGGAGGAAATGGATAATGACTCCCAGATGCAGCTGGCCTTGAGGTGTGATATAATTGAAATTGGGGATTTCAGCTATCTGGATATTTGCTAAAGGTCTCTGTCAAAACTGGAATGATTTGCTTTGAACAAATGTATGCACAGCAAAGTCTGCAGATGGTAGTATCCTAGGCTATTCCTTGTTTTCAAGGATGTTTCAGCCAAATGCTTCTCTTACTGTCTAACCCAAAACTTCCCAGACATTTATTTTGTTTCTGAGCATGACTAGTTTGCAATATTTCCCCAGAGAGGATCCAGAAGCAAGTTTAAAGTGTAGGTTTGTGTGTGCATGTGGAGGGAATCTTAATTTTTCTAAAAAGATGAAATAACTACCAGTATTCTGGAAATGATTAAGAAGGCACCAAACTTGGGACACCACTGAAAATATTCAACACAATGGGAATGCATGCTAGATTCTTCTCCTCAAAGTGGATTTAGAATTAAATTAGTAGGTGAAGGAGTGCCAAGAAAGCAGGATTATGGTCCTAATCAATAAATAAGAAATTTTAAACATCTCCTGTGTACCTGGCAATGGGGATACAACCAGTCAGTCAATAAACATTTATTAAGCACCAATTGCCTGTGAAACCTGGACAGTCTATGGGCGTCATGCCAGGAAACTGAATCACTTCCATCTGAATTGTCTTAGGAAGATTCTGAAGATCACTTGGCAAGATAAGGTATAGGACACTGAAGTTCTTCCTCCAGCTAAACTGCCAAGTATTCATACTCTACTACAGAGAGCATAACCCTGAATGGGCTGGCCACATTGTTTGAATGCTCACACAAAGGTCAGAAGAAGCAATACAAGGACACTCTCAAGGTCTCTCTGAAAAACTTTGGAATGGATTGCATGGCATGGGAGACACTGGCCAAAGACCACTTAGCATGGCACGCGCTGGTCAAAGAAGTCTCTGAGTGAAGCAGAATTCCAGAAGCTCAAAAGAAACATGAGACGCACAAATTTAGAGTCATTTCCACTCCAAATGTTCATGTGGACTATTTGCACCCAACCTGTGGTAGAGTCTCCCTAGCTTGTATTGGTCTGATCAGCCACAGTCTTGAATCTTGTATCTTGACGCCAACATACTCATGTCATGTTGATCCTCTTTGAGAATGTAGGACAACAACCAACCAATTAAGCAACAATTCCTATGTGCCGGGTATTGTGCTAAGTGCTGGGATATGTATATATGTGTATTCATGCATGCATAGATGCATGTCTGTATACATATGTGTGTGCATATATGCATTGTGCATATATACGTATTTATGTCAAATGTCTGTCGTGTGTGTGTATATATACACACATGCATACATACACATATTTGCCCTCAAGGAGTTTACAATGGAACGGGTGAAAATGCAAAAAAAAAGGAAGCTGGAAAGTAGCAGAGGCTGGGTAGAGTTCTGAAGGAAGGTAAAAGACTTGGGGGGACATGAATAAAAAGTCAGAGAATTCTTAAATTCCAGGTGAGAAATCAGATGTTCTGACCCGGGCTCCCTCCTTGAAGGAAGGCTTGGGAGTAGATGACTCCACCCTCCAACTGGAGGGGCAGAGGGTGGTAAGGAATACCAAGGTTGATGGGATCTTACAGGATGATGAGCTTTTCCCAATAATGAGCTTCCTGGGGGCATGGTGGGGAAGTCAGAGAAGTCCCAAAATTGAGCGGCCAGGTGAGAGATGAGAAGAGCACAGGAGTAGATGTGTGTACAAATACAAAGAATGAAAGCACTTTTACTTGGCAAAGAGCTCACAGCAATTTAGTCTCTAATAATATAACACTGCCTTTTGCTCCCTGAGATCATACTGACCCAGTGCATTCCTACCATTCTTCAGTGTTACAGGTACAAGATCAGATTTGCCGATGGCGTGTTTGTGGAATAAAGAACTTTAACAATTTGGCCAAGGAAGAAGGGAAAGATGAAACAAGAGGACCAAGGCACTCTCGTTACTGCCAAGATGTTCTCAGAAAGAGAAGTGCCAATGACCAGCTTGATTGAGAAAGGTTGGAGGCCTCCCATACCCCAGACTGACTGCCACATACAAGAGTCTTAAAATGAAAAATCCAGATTAGAGGCTCAGTTAGGCAAAGCATCAACTTCAATTCAGCCAATATTCAAGGCCCAGGGGACCCAACAAGGAGCTCTGGGCTCACATGGAGTTTGGGTCATGCTGGGGAGGCCTGATCCCAAAGGGTCATTTTCCCCCTCTGGTTCTACCCCTACATTGGAGTAACTCTAGATAAATTTCTAGGGTCTCCCCAAAATGTAGTTAAGAAGCAGTGGTGTTCTTGTAAATGTTTAACAATAAGTTCCATGTGTGTGTATGTGTGTGTGTTTGGGGGGGGGGTGGAATGTATATATACCATGGACTTTATTAACATTTTCACAATCACTTTTTAATTCTAGACAACCAACAAAATAATAAATCAAGTCCTGATTTGTGGTGGTGTTCAGTCACGTCTGACTCTTCATGACCCCATTTGGGGTTTTCTTGGCAAAGATATTGGAGTAGTTTGCCATTTCCTTCTCCAGCTCATTTTACAGAAAAGGAAATTGAGGCAAGCAGGGTTAAGTGACTTGCCCAGGGTCACATAGCTAGTAGGTATCTGAGGCCAGATTTGAACTCAGGTCTTCCTGAATCTGGTGTTCTATCTACTGTGTCACCTAGCTGCCCCAATTTGTAGCATTTCTTTCTGAGTGATACTCATACCGAAAATCTAAGCAGGCTCCAGCCCAACTGGGTCCCTTAAAGAAATGGTGTTCAGCTTACAATATGAATATCATGTATAGGGCATTTACTTATTTCTTCCACCACAGAAACTGAATAAGAAAATGGAATGGGATGGGAAAATATTTCTTGGCCCCGTAAGTATTTGTAAAGAATCGTGCTAAGTGCTGAGGGGGAAAAAAGACAGTTCCCGCTCCCAAGGGATTCACAGTCTAATTAGAGAAGACAACACACATGGGAACGTGCTGCAGCGGGGAGGATCAAGACCCAAGGGGGAGGGGGCAGCTAGGTGGCACAGTGGATAAAGCATCCACCCTGGATTCAGGACCTGAGTTCAAATATGGACTCAGAACTTGATACTTACTAGCTGTGTGACCCTGGGCAAGTCACTTAACCCTCATTGCCCCGCCCAAACAACAACAAAACAAAACAAAAACAAGAGTAGGGCAACTGTCTGGAGAAGAGGAAGGAATTGGGGGGAGAGAGATCCTCCACCCGTGGAAATGCTCAGAAATCCTTTTCCCTTGCTTGATGGAAGATCAAGGTAGATTCAAGGCTGGGAAACAGCCCCAAAAGAGGAGAGTAAAATCATTTCCATAGCTTCCAGAGAAGTGGTGTAGCTCTCACTGACAATAGTTCGTCTTTTTGACAGATGGTTGCTCGGCCCTAGCTATTGAGAACCAACGTGAAGCTCCTTGTGTCATCCTGGAAAGGTGCATGTAGCTCACCTTATGCCCAGCGCCATAGGAGGTGCCCCAGTCCACTGAATTGGTGTTTTCCCTGATCACTCCTCCTACGTATTTATTAAGTGCTTACTATGAGTAAGGTACTGTCCGAGGCTCTGGGAACAAAAAGACAAAAAATGGTACCTGCCATCCAGGAGCTTACATGCTATTGGGATCGGGGGCGGAGGGATATAGCACTTTCACTAATACAATGTCTTTTCCGGAGAGGGAGAATCCTGAGAAAAGATTGCAGAGGCCACTGCCAAAACATGGTGACAAACGGACCCATCAACAGAACACTATGCCATTTAGATGACTTGCAATCTTACTTATCCTTTTTCTATTTAAGGCTTCATCTGGGTTTAAGTGCTTTGAAATCCCTAGAGGGAAAGCTTCCAGGGAGCTCTCTGCACTTCAGTATAACCTTTGCCTGTGACCAACTGTTTGGAAGGAGAGGGGAATATATACCCATGCTTAAAATATGCAGTAAATCTTTATCCATCTTCAGTGGCTAGAATTCAAGGCTCTTAATAATCTGGCTTCAATTTACTAACTTAACCTTATCTGACTCTATCTCATCCTCCATAGATTCTGAGTTCCATCCTGGCTGGGCTTTTCACATATGTAGAGACGCTCTCTCTGGATGTTGTCTTTTGTTTTCCATCAGTAGAACATAAGCTCCTCAGAGGCAAGGCTTGCTTCTTTTGTCTTTGTCTTTTGTTTTTGTTTTTGTTTTTGTTTTTTGGTGAGGCAATTGGGGTTAAGTAACTTGCCCAGGGTCATACAGCTAGTGGCTAGATTTGAACTCAGGTCCTCCTGAATCCAGGGCCAGTGCTCTATCCACTGCGCCACCTAGCTGCCCCTGTTTTTTGTTTTTGGAATTGATTGTGAGACATGGGACACGCTGGCACAGGACCACCCAGCGTGGCATGCCCACATCAAAGAACGGGCTGGGCTCTAAAAGCAAAGCAGAATTGCAGGAGTTCAAAAGAAATGTGAGATGCTCAAATTCAAAGACATCTCCACTCAAAACATTCATGTGGACTATTTGTGCCTGACCTGTAGTAGGCGCTTTTGAGCTCCTATTGGTCTGATATAGTCAGACACGCTGTACCTTGACCCTCACATAGTGATGTCATTTTAGTCTTTGAGCATGAAGAACAACCTCCACCTACCACCTAGCTCATGGTAAGTGAATAGGTATCCCCATGCACTTCTCTGCCCTGCAGTGATGGTAATTGGTAGCATTTATGGGAACATGTGTTTGCCTAGATGGCTCTTGAGGCCCTAGATGCCTCCTGCCTTTCTGCTTCCTTCTCTGACCTCATATTACATGCTCAATAAATGTTTATTGAGTTGAATCAAATTGAATTAAATGGGAGTCTCATACCTTTGTTTCTACTGTTTCTCCTGCCTAGCATAAGCAAGAGAAAAGGTCCCCTTTTTCTCCCTCTAGCCAACTTGTACCCATTCTTCAGTGTTTTGCTCAGTTCATCTCTTCTCCTGGATGCCTATCCCCTTACTCTTGTTTACACCGCACTCTCCTTTCTCTGGATCCTGACAGAGGTTTATCACATATTGTTGGGCAATATTACATAACTCCTGTATGTGAACCTGGAGCCTCTTTGATTAGATTATAAGCTCCTTGAGAGCAAGAATTGATACGTTGTATTCCTCAAAGTGCCTAGCTATAACCTTCACATGGAGTGGGTAGGCAAGAAGTAGATGTCGAATTGACTTGAATTGCTTCATTGGCCACTAAACTGGGGGAGTAGCAGGAAATTAGAGTTTGGTCTAAAGCCAGCCTTTAAGGAAAAGCTTCCTAAGCAAATTCATAATAAAAACAAGATGGGGGAGCTATTTAATTGACTTAAAAGAACAAAGCACTTGCTTTGTCTATTTGTGCATAGTGTCCTTATGATGAATTGTCATTATCTACTCAACACCTGGAAAGCAAAGAGCAAGAGAAGAGAAGCTGCAATCCCCCAGTTGAAAATGATGAGTCTACCATCCTGGAACCCTCTTAGAGATTGGTTTTGAAGGCTTCTTCACCCCGAAACTTATTGTCATAAACAAGGGCTTTCACTCTATTCTTCCCTGGGCCACTGAATCATACGAGAAAAGAAAAATACCTCAACTCTGCTACTACCAAATGCCCAGAGAGATGCCAGGGAGGCGGTGATAGCCTGCTTACGGATGGAGGCAATGTCAACTCTATGTCATTGCACCTGCTGAGAAAACATGGACCCTCCATCCTCCTTCTTCTTCTATTTATTTTTTCTTGGAGAGGTAGAGGGACATAAGTGCAGAATGTCACATATATGGTCAGATGTAGTTTCTGTGTCGGCTGACTGGTTTTCTTTGTTACAAGGGAAGGTTGGGGTAAGTGGTATATCCAGAGATGATTGAGTGGTAAAGACAAAAGTCATCAATGATACCATATATACAGAGAGACACACATATGTATGGATGTATAGGTATGTATGGATGTATATATAGTCTGCATATTATATGTACGTATACAGACTATTAAAAATGAAATTTTATTTTTGCATGTATATGTGGTACACACATCCCATACATTAATGGAATCTACATATTTCCTTTTCGGAGACACTGAATAATGGAAAGAACTCTGGCCATGGAGTCGGAAGATGAGTTCAAGTCCCAGTCATTCACTAGCTTTGTCACTATAGGCAAGTCATGTAACTTATATGAACCTCAGTTTCCTCATGTATAAAGTGGGATAATCACAAATCACCTACCAGCCTCACAAGGTGGTTGTGAGCATTAGAGGAGGTAATTCATGAATGTGAATGTTCTTTGTGCATCTATATAAAATGTATGTAATTGAATGTTAAGCTGCTAGAAAATAAGAGAATCATAAAGTTTATGAGCTGGAAGAGACCTCAGAGATGATGAAATGGGAAGTAGTTGTATCCAAGTAGAGAAGTATTTCATCATTTTTGTAGGATGTATGCATGCACAAGAGATCTTTGAACATTTTGAAATATAAATACATGATGTTTCCAAAAATATATGTGCATGTCATTATAATGCATATTTATGTGTCATGAAATAATTTTTAAATATGCTAACATAATACCCCATGTGTTAGCAATAATAATGGTTATGATGGATTATGTAATGAAACCGCTCTTTTGCTAAACCTAATATATAATATATCAAATGATCATTTGTTGGGTATGGTCTAGTGGGGATTCTTTCTCTATATGGATTAGTCTAGATGGTCACTGGTATTCTTTCCAACTCTCAAAATATTAATTAACAAATAAAATGCTTTGCCATAAAAAGAAAATAAAAGAATGTCTCCTCTATTCATTTCCACTACATACCCAGTTAGGTCACAAGCTTTTCCTGAGTATACTCACTTCCCTTAGTTTCTTTTACACTCTCCCATTTTTCCCCCTACCTGACTGCTTTTCTGTGGTCTACTTTATTGGCTCATCTTCTACCTTCTTTCCCTAAATGTGGGGGAAATTATAACTAGCACTGGACTTGGGCTTTGATACAAGGTGAGAACACTTGGAGAATATTGCTTCTAATATATAGTGACCACCATATTATTGCCTTGATTCACAATCTTCCACTATCCTGTGCTAACATGTGCCACAACTGTCCCTCAGGTGCCATCCAGAGTTCCATCCCCGTGGTGACCTTGTCCTAGGATCAGCCTTTCTTCCCAACCCCCACAGAGGCTCAGGCTGAATTCTCTAGGAGACAGTCATTCCTCTTTCCCTGCTGTACTGCCCCTGGGGTCAGACTATTCTTCACAATGCCGTGTCTTTTCCCACCTCAACTTAGCACTTGGCATAGTATCTGGCTCATAGCATACACTTAATAAGTGTTTATTGATCGACCAAATGAATGAATTTGTCCCAGGCATGAGAATACCTGGTTGAAACTCTGTGTTCATGTTCCTCCAAGTTCTGTCCTTGGACCCATTTTCTTCCTTGTATATATATTCTTTCTATCTGCTTTCATGGGTTCAATGATTTCTATACAGATGACTCCCCAGTCTAGCTTTGTATGTAGCTCTTGGACTTGATGTCATCAGTTTCCTGATAGCCATTTCTTCTTGGATTTCTCATTGCGACCTCAAACTCATTATGTCTAAAACAGAACTGATTGTTTTCCCACTAATCCCATCCATCCTCAAAATGTTATTTATCTTATTGAGGGCATCGGCACTCTTCCGGTTACCCAATCTTGACATCTTGGAGTCATATGACTCTTTATTCTGCCTCTACAATATCTGTCCCATATTTTCCCTTATTGTAGTGCCCCTGTTCTAGTTCAGACCCTCACCTGGAGTATTTCAATAATTGTGGGGGCAGCTAGGTGGTACAGTGGATAGAGCACTGGCCCTGGATTCAGGAGGACCTGAGTTAAAAATCTAGCCTCAGACACTTGACACTTACTAGCTGTGTGACCCTGGGCAAGTCACTTAACCCCCGTTGCCCCACAAGAAAAAAATAATATCCTGATTAGTTTCTCTGCTTCCAGTTTCTTCTTCCCCTACTCTGTTTTTCATGGACCAACCAAAAGAATCTTCTCTAGGAATAGGTCTCATCATATCACTCCCCTGCTCATAAATTTTCAGTGGCTTCATGTTGCCCCTAAGATACAATGCGAACTCTTCAGCTTGACATTCAAAGACCTCTACCATCTGGCTTTAGTCTCCCTTCCCAGCTTTATTTCACATTACTTCCTTTTACACGGTCCACATCCCAGCCAAAATGACCTGTTATCTCTTTTCCATGCTGGACCTCTCTATCTCCCACTTCCGTTTGCTTAGGATTTCTTCTGTGCCTCTACCAGCATTATTTTTCAGCATCATAGAATTCCTAGCTTCTTTTGAGAATCAAGTGGGGTGCCACCTTCTGCAGGGAACACATTCCTGGCCTCTCCCCTCCCCCGTTAGCGCTTTCTCTCTCCCCCAGTGACCTTGTATTCATTTATTTGTGTATCCATGGTTTCCCCCCACTCTCTCAGATAATGTAAACTCCTTGTTTTTGAACCGCCAGAATCAAGCATCATGCCTTGCACTCAGGTGGCATTTAATAAATACTGGATTTGATTAAATTGAATCGAGATGGATCCATTGAAATCTACAAGAGAACAATGAAATATTGTATTAAAGATTCAGTGGTCAGGTAAACAGTCTTGGGCTATAGGACAAAGGAATCAAGAAGAGAAACTCTGTTCTTCATGTAGTGGGGATGGCTAGCAAGGGACAGTAGCATTTATGAAATTTTTGTTATATAATGGCAAAGATGGAGGGGACTTCGAAGTGACCTAATCCAACCTCCTTCTCAGAGCAGAAATTCCCTCTACAATTATCCCAAGCTGTTATCTAGACCCTGTTTGAATATCTCCACTGACAGGGAAATCACTACCTTACAAAACAGGTCATTCTATGACCTATGAAAAAGATGGTTGAAGTCAAGGGGCCAGTCAACCAGTAAATTAGCCTTTATTAAGTACCTACTATATGTCAGCAATTATGCTAAGTCCTAGGGATATATAGAAAGACAAAAAAATAGTCCTTGCTCTCAGGAGCTCAGAGATAACATGTAAACATTTATGTACAAACAAGACTCCTACAGGATACACTGGAGTGATTTCAAAGGGAAAGCACTAAAATTAAGGAAGATTTGGAAAAGCTTATTGTAGAAGGTGTTACCTTACTGGAGACTTGAAAAAAAAATCTAAAGAAGTTAGGATTAGGCATGAGGAGAGAGAGTGTTCCAGGCATGGGGAGCAACCAGTGAAAACACTTGGGGTTGAGAGATGAACCATCTTATGTGAAGAAGAGCTGGGAGGCCAGTGTCACTGGGTTACAACGTATAGAATGAGAATGGGGTGGAAGGATACTGGGAAGATAGGAAGGACCAGGTTATTATGGGTTTTGAATTCCAAATAGATGATTTTGCATCTGATCCTGGGAGTAATAGGATGTCACTGGAGCTTACTGAATGGGAGGAAGCGTAATATGGTCAGACCTGATTTTTAGGAAGATCAGTTTGAGAGCTGAGTGGCCAATGGACTGAAGTGAGGAGAGACTTGAGGTAGGGAGACTAAGCATCTTGCTAGTACAATGGTCCAGGCTTGAAGTGATCGGGGCCTAGATGAGGCACTGAAAGATACAAGATTGAGAAGATAACAGGCTCTTCAATGAGATCTGGCAGAAGCTCCTATACAAACACAAGTTCTGGAGTCGGGTTTCCAAAAAGGTATAGTAGTAGAAGGACCCAACCCCAAACTGCTTTATCAAACAGGGAGGCCAAAGGTCACCTGAGACTGATGGGAAATGCCAGGCAAGTTTCTAATCATTCCCTGGTAGACTGACTATCCCACCTGTCTCACAGAGCCTTTGTATGTTATGAGGTCCAAATGAAAGAACAAAAGAGAGAATACACTGCATGTGCTAGGAAGATGTCACATGAAGGAATTAACAGAGTGACAACACGTCTCCTGCATCTAATTTTTGGGAGGAATTTTGAGGAATGTCAACAGAATCCTAGAGTAGAAGGTGACTCCAACCTCCATGGTCTGCATCCAAACCAAGCACCATAATATTATATATTCCTTTTCCTTCTCTTTTCCAGAGAGAGCTCCAGGAAGTATGCCACAGTGACTCTGTCCTTGATAAAATGAGGCCTAAGATGATATTTTGGGGAAATGGTTTATTTTTTTATGGTCTGTTTGCATTACCCCACCAGGCAAAAGAGAGAAAGAGAGCAAGGACTCCCAAAGGACATGGTCCACCATAACACAAATCTAATGCCAATGGGAGGAAATGCAGAGGTTTTGTTTTCCTGTCTTTTCTTTTCCTAAAGCAGTCCAAGTGAAGGAGAGAGAGTGATAGAGGGAGAGAGGGAGGAGAAGGAGGGAGGGAAGGAGAAACAGACAGACAGAAACAGGAACAGAGACAGAGAAGCAAACTGCAGAACAAGAGGGCTCATGGACGCAAATGGATTTTGCCCTTAAGAGATTGGTAAATGTATCATTTGAGATGTGTGGTTCATTTAAAACCACAGATAAATCTCCATGATTCTGGCTAGTGAAGGGTCAGACAATAGGTATTATTGAATCTAGAGAATCCAAGGCCCCCACTGTCAGTCAAGAATCCAAACCTTCCTCCAGTGGCAGCCTTTACAAAATAAAACAACAAAACTAAAACCAGACAAACCACAATGACATGGTTACCAAGCTAGCCATCCCCATTTGCTGACATCTTTCTGGTACCTTAAAGGCCTAGCCCCAATACCATATCCTTTTTTTCTTTTTAAAGTATTAGTAATGTTTTATTTTTCTATTGCAAATATATACACAATATCCCCATTTTGTGAAACATCTCTTGTAAACAAAATTCAAACAAAAAACCGCACATCCTCTAGAAATTCCTCCCTCATATTCCACAGCTAGAAGTGAACTCTCCCTTATCAAATTTCATCATATTCTATTCTTGTTATATATATTTATCACAATATAACTTGCATTATTTTTTCTGTATTCATGTTTTACCTCCCTGTTTTATCACAAGATTCTTAAGGCAGGGACTACATTTAATTTATCCGTCTCTTCTCTAGTGCTTGGCACATAGGTGCTTACTAAGTGTTGGCTGAATGTTGCGGGTATTCTAGTCTGAGATGGTCCCTGGAGAAATTACTGAGTCATAAAAGTTGGTTTTCAGCATCCTCATGTGGTCCTTCTCACATCCATCTTTCCACTCATGGAGCCCATTGAACCCATGACCTTACTGCCCCTTTCTTTCTCTTTCCTGGTTCACTTAAATCCAGGAAACATTACATTGTAGGTAGACAAGGAACTGGAGTACACAGATCAAAATTGACCAGTTCTTGAATTCAAGGTACTTAGCACCAATGAGTGGGGGTGAGGAGATAACGATATACACACAATAAGTGTGGTACCAGGAAAATTGAGGAGCAAGAACTAACAACTGGGGATGAGGAGTAGCATTCAGGAAAGGCTTTCTAGAGGAGATGGTACCTGATTCTAAGAGATGAGGAGGTGGTACACTCCAGGCCTGGAGTGCAAATGCACAGAGGCTAGAGAGAGAATGTTCAAGAACAGCTAATGGTAATGGTTTGGCTGGAATATCGAGTTCATCAAGGAGAGTAGTATAAAATAAGACCTTTTAAAAATAATATTTTAATTTTCCCCAATTACATGTAAAAACTATTATAACATTGGTATATTTTTAAAGTTTTGAGTTCCAAAGTTTATCCTTCTCTCCTTTTCCTCCCCCTTTCCTGAGATAGTAAACAATCTAATATAGCTTAGACGTTAAAATAAGTCTTAATGTTCAGGGACTGTCTCACTGGTTTGGAGACTTAATAATCTTGTAACTATATTTGTTGATGGATTGTTTGATTTTTATTTTTTTTTAACCATAAGGTGTTATCTCTTATCTCCCTTTAATATGTCATCTTTAGAATGTAAGGTCTTTAGGGGGCAGCTAGGTGGTGCAGTGGATAAACCACCAGCCCTGGATTCAGGAGGACCTGAGTTCAAATCTGACCTCAGACACTTGACACTTACTAGCTGCATGGCCCTGGGCAAGTCACTTAACCCTCATTGCCCTGCAAAAAACCCCAACCCCCTCACCAAAAAAAGAATGTAAGGTCTTTGAAGGCAGAGACTATTTTTTATCTTGTATTTGCATTCCAAGTGCTTAGAACAGCACCTGGCACATAATGCTTAATAAATGCCCTATCTATACTCCATAGGTCCAGACACATAGTGGACAGGAGGATCACCAGTATTCAAAATTATCACTTTTTGCATCCATTTAGGAATCTTGGGTGCTTTTTGTGTATGTGTGAGGCAATTGGGGTTAAGTGACTTGCCCAGGGTCACATAGCTAGTAAGTATTAAGTGTCTGAGGCCGGATTTGAACTCAGGTCCTCCTGAATCCATGGCTGGTGCTCTATCCACTGCACCACCTAGCTGCTCCATCTTGGGTGCTTTTAACATGACCGTGGGAAATGCATTATTGGAGAAGAACCTTTTAGGCTTCATTTTGCTTCAGTAAATTAAATGTTGGAGGTGGGGAGGGAGTTGGTAATAAGTAATAAATGCAGTGAAATTTTGCATTTTGTATACCTCTAAATCAATTTTCTGCATCTCACTGTGAAATATGAGACTGTTAAATAGTCTTGTAGAAAATTATTTGCAAAAGCCGGACAGTCCTCATCTCATGTTTTTATTAAGGTTACCTTTCATATGTATATCACTTTCATTTTAAAAACTGAGAGAAAAAACAGGCACATTTAGGTTGGTATATGCTGGTTTGTTTTTGTTTTATTTGTTTTAAAATATTCTTCATGATCTATTCTTCTAGAATCATAACTTACTAGCTGTGTGACCCTGGGCAAGTCACTTAACCCCAATTGCCTCACTAAAAAAAAAAAAATTAAAAAAAAAAAAGAAGTATTGCAACACTATCTCTAAGAGCCTTTAAAACTTTGTTTTATCCCCAGCATGGATTTGACTTGGTATATACCTCAGTTTTTGTACTGACTTGGTCAGGGGCAGGTTTTCCTGATTTCTTTCTCTTTTTTTGGAGACATTACTACTTCCTCGTAGATAGCTACAAAAATGCTGGCAAATCTGTTCCATCTCATCAAAATAGGAATGCCCATCAATTGAGGAATGGTTAAACAAACTGTGGTATATGATGGTAATGGAATATTGTTGTACTATAAGAAATGACAAACAGGATGACTTCAGAAAGGCCTGGAAAGACATGTATGGAATGATGTATAGTGAAGTATGCAAAACAAGAGAACATTGTGCACAGAGACAGCAAAGTTATTTGATGAAGAACTGTGAATGACTTGACCATTCTCAACAATACAATGATCCAAGACAATCCCAAAGGACTATCGATGAAACATACTATCCACCTTCAAAGAAAGAACTGATATTGATAGAACAGACTGAAGCATGCTATTTTGCACTTTCTTTCATTTTTTTCTTTTAATCATTTTCTCATACAAAATGTCAAAATGGTAATGTTTTACATAATCATACATGTATAACCCATATCTGATTGTTTGCCACTTCAGGGAGGGGGGAGGCCAGGGAGGGGGAAAAGGGATAAAAATTGGAACCCAAAATTATAAATAAAAATGTTTATTACATTTCATCAAAATTGCACAATGGGTAGAGAGCTAAACTTTGATCCAGGAAGACTAGAGTTAAAATCCTGCCTCTGATACTTGCTACCTTGTGAACTTGGACAAGTCACTTTAACCTCTATCAGCCTCAGTTTCCTCATATATAAAAATGAGAGGACTTTTCTTCAAACCACACTACATAAGCAACTTCCTCTTCTATGCACAAAATATTGATGATGCACAAAATAGTTTAAATGAATGGATTTGCCCTTCAAGTATAGGGTAATAGATAACCCTCCCTACTCGGAGAGATAGAGATGCAAGGAGGAGACTCCATAGTCACTCACTCAAGCACTTGCTAAAGGGGCCCATGTTGTTGCCATGGGAACAGCAAAAGTGAAACCCTTGCAAAAAACAAAAAGCTTAACCTAACCCATCATCCTCAGTTCAAGGAACTGAGATTAGAGTTGGGGCAGGTCTTTATCCTGGTGAATTAAGTACATTCATCCACCAAATAAGATAAACACCTAAAAGGTGTTAAACCAGTTTGGAGGCAAGAAAGGTAAACAATAAACCTGGACTCTTACTAACACTTCAACCAAAGTTTTTGTGGTTACAGAGAAAAGCTCCTGCACATTCCAAGGTGGTTGTTCCCAGACACCCACATGAGACCTTCTCACCTCTGGCTGGCCCAGGGCCACAGACAGCACCATCAACCCATGGGGAGGGGCTGAAGGGCCCCTTCCTTCTTTCCCTTGCAAGGTGATGATTCCAAATCAGCCCAATTCTAGCCTCTTCCAATGCTAGTCCTTGCTCCCTACAAATCCCCCTCAAATCTCCCCAGCCTTCTTACCAAAAGAAGTGAGACAGATATCTCTAGATTTCGGAGTTCATTTCTTAGCCTGGAGTTTGTGAACTTATTTTTTTTTTACTCTGTTAAATTATAATTAATTTCTTCTGTCATCTTATGTATTTTACTTTATTCACTTAAAAACATTATTCTAAGGAGGGGTCCATGGGCTTCACCAGACTGCCAAAGGGATCACAGGAAAGCTAAGAACTCTGATGTAGAAAGTCAGCTAGAGAGTATAGTGTCAAGGGTTTGGGGACAGTGTCCTACCCTAGGAGAAAGGGCCAATGGACCCTTCTGGGGTTCTTGGAAGACACTCATCCTGTTGTCCTTGGGAGCATCATTCCCTTCTTGGTAGAAAGGAGGGGAGAAAATAAAATATTCATGATAATTATGAGCACCTATTAAACTCCCATAGTGAATACAGTGCCAGGCTTGGAGTTAGGAAAACCCAAATTCAAGTTCTGCCTAAAATATTTTCTAAAATGTGTGATTCTAGGTAGGTCCCAGCCTCTCTGTGCCTTCCTTTCCTTGTCTATAAAATGAGGACACTGAGCTTTCTCACCTGCAAGGAAGGTTCTATGGCCCTCTGATCCGAGGAACTGAGGTAATGAAGTGGGCAATTCGATTTTGAATTCCGCTTAGAAAGCTCTCTACTACTATTTGAACACACAAAAAGGTTGCTCCCTGTGGGACAGAATGCATGACAATCTGGCCCAGAGGCAGGAGGATGTACTGGATGACCCTTTAAAATCTTCTTGAAGTCCACTTCCTGTTTCTGCCGAGATCAGAATCAGATGCTGAGCTATCAGATAGGACTCGGTTACTACCTAGGTCTCTGATGCCCTGAAGCACAGATTTCCTTCTTTCTGAAGAGAAAGGAAGCTTTAATGCTGGATCAGGACAGATAGAGGTTTACCACAGCTCACTTCATTCTGATACTAACCTCCTTCCTACTCCCCCACCCCAATCTCATAACCTTGGAGTTTCCCTTCACACAAGATGGACTAAGAGACCAGGATGTCTTCTTTCCCAAGGCACCCACAGACTGCTAGCCTTTTCTGTTACAATGGTGTACATTTCATAACTGTTCACCATTATCAGCTTCTCAGTTTCAGTTTTATGGGTCCTTCCATCCTGACCTCCTCCCCCACTTCCCCAACCGCCTTATTGGTATTTATTTTCTTGGCTTACAGAAGAAAGACCCATTCCAAAAACCTGGAACATTGATATAAATGCTCTCCCACTGTAGACCAGATATGATTTACCCAACAAACCTTGTTCAGACATCGACACCGGAGATGCCTGCCAATTCTTTTGGATTCTCCCTAAAGGTAGTGTTCCAGCTTTTCCTCTCAGCTTGAGCACAGGATGCTGTGTGTTGTGAAGGGGGAGGGTTAGGGTAAGAGGATAGGGTAGGGAGAGATGGAAAGAATGAAATGGGGGTCATAAAATCATATATTGAAAACTGGAAGGAACTTAGAAGTCAACCATCTCACTTTACAAATGAGGAAACTGAGGCATATGGAAGTGACTCGATTCACTCAACATAACACAGGAAGATTCTGGATCTAAACTTGAATTTCTTCAGATCTTTTCCACTGTACCCAAATTATCTTTTTGGTCTGGTCTTCAAACAGAACTGGTATTTTCCCAAGGTAAAAGTAAGAACACTTTCTTCCATTGTCAGTTCCCAAAGGGAAAGAAGGGAAAATGTACTAAAACAACAACAACAGCAATAGCACTAGAGTTGTTCTGAAGGTGCTTTCAGTGAACTTACAGAGGATGATTATATCCAAATAATTTTTTCCAACTGTGCAAAGCATTTTTTATTCACCTGAAAAACAGGACAGCGTTTTGTCCCAGGATGACATCTATATGAACACAAGTTAAAAATATGAGAAGAAATTATATATATATATATATATATACATATATATATATACACATATATATACATATGTATAGATATAGATATATACACATACACACATATGTGTGTGTGTGTGGTTTAATGTGTTAAAAGACTTACTGGCATCCTGAAATCAAAGCAGAATGGGGAAACATGCTTAAAACAATTAATGCCTATGCAATACCAGTTGTAATGAATACCTTCAGTACTGTAAAATGAACTAGAACAGATTTGGAAAAAGTATCTTAGCAAAAGTATTAACCAAGCACTGGTCTTATCAAGAAAGACTAACACATTATCACCATTAAGGAAGAAGAACATGGATGGCTATTCTTAGAGCACAAGTGGGTTTATAATAAATACTGATAATTGATGGAAAGTTATAGAAATATTTTTTGGAACAAGCAGACATACTTCACCAAGCAGTAAGAAAGGTTGATAATAACGGCACCTGATTGGATTTATTAAATATAGCTGAAGATTCCAAAAGAGCTCCTCCCAGAAGTTATCATACCCTTGACTTTGAAAATTACTCCGAAATTTTCACTTAATAATCAACAAATTCCTAACCAGAACCACCATCATACCCTTCCCATCCCAGTGATTCTAAAGCCCTGTAGGTCCCCATCCAAATCCCAGTCCCTATCCCCCATTTCCTGATTCCTTATTTCCATTCTCCTCAACCTATCTTTCCCTAAAGTCCCAACCAAAAACTACCCACTCCTTGCAACTGGAATAGCCCTTCACAGATAAAAACTTGCTCTCATCATAAATCTTTGTCTTTCCCACTCCTTCTATCTTCTGGCTCTCCCTGAGACCTAGCTTCTTCCTAATGACACAGCCTCCCTACCCACCCTTTATAATACTGTCTGCTCTTTCACTCATTCTCTCCAACTTACTAGTTGAAGTGGGAGAGTGGGGATACTCCTGACTCCCCACTTCCACTTCCAGGCTTTTTCTCTTACACTGTTACTCTTTGAGGATCATGTAATAATCACTATCATCCAATCAAAATCCTTAATGAATTCAGTACTCAGCACGCAAACCTTCTCTCCAGCACAATTTCTGCCTTCATACTAAGTGACTTCAATTTGCATATAAATAAGCCCACAGATACCCTAACTGCCCCGCCCCAGCTATTGGTTTTCCACCTCCCCCTCTGCCTTCCCATACCATACTCTTCTCTTCATCTTCACTGTGACCTCCAATCCTTTGACCCCACAGTTCTCTTCCGGCCATCACCTCTGCACTAGCTGCACTCTCCTCCTTTTCCCATCTTGACCACTTGGTAAACCAGTTCAAGTCTGTACTGTCCTCTTCTTTTGAGTTCTTTGCCCCCTCATCATATCATCATTTTTCTGCCAAGCCTCAGCCTTGGATCTCTCCCTCCATCTCTGCTTTCACACCTATACAAATGCTGCTGAAAGAAGGTGTAGAAAATTATGCGACCATCCTGACTAGGTCCCCTACACATGTATGTTTCATCTCTTCAACTGGACCCTCACTGCTGCTAGGCAAATGTTTAATACCTCCCTGATTAAGTCACTATGTCATGCACCAGAGTGGCTCTTCCAGACTTTTTAATCCCTCCTCAAACCTCCCATGACTCCCATTTCCCCCAAACTCTTAGCTGATAACCTTGCCTCATATTTTCCTGGGGAAAAAATGAAGCCATTCACTGATAGCTCCCTCTTCTCCTCTCCTAGCCACACATCACTGAAATGACCTTTGCCACTATTTCCTCCTTCACCACCATTTCATATGATGAAGTAGTGCTTCTCCTTGCCAAGGCGAACCCCTCCTATATACACTGGGGATCCTGTTTTTTCCCATCTCCCCTAGCAGTTTTCTCCCTCTATCATTCCTACTTTCTCACTTATCTTCAGTCTCTTGCTATGCACTGGTTGCTTTCCTACCGCTTACAAACATGCCTTTGTTTCCTCTAAATTCAAAAAATCCCTCACTCGATCCTACCATCCTTGTTAATTATTACCCCATATCTCTCCTGCCTTCTGTGGCTAAATTCCTTCAGAAGACCATCTACAATAAGTATACCCATTTCATTTTCCCTCTCTCTCGACTCTACAGTTTAGCTTCAGACTCATCATTCAACCAAACTGCTCTCTCCGAAATTGGTAATTATTTCTTCATTGCCCAATCCAATGCCCATTTGATAGACAACTTGAACTGAATTCCCATATTCATCTTAAACTCAACATGTGCAAAACTGAACTCATTATTTTTCCCCTACAATCCTCCCTGTTTCCAAATCTCCCTATTACTGTTGAGGATACCACCATCCTCCCAGTCCCCCAAACTCAACTCCTCACTCTCTTTCATCACCAATCTGTTGCAAGGGCCTATTGATTTCACTTTTGCAATATCTCTCAAAAATGCCTCCTTCTCTCTAATACTGCCACCCCACCCTGGTGCAGGCCCTAATCACTTCATGCTTGGACCACTGCAATAGTCTGCTGATTGGTCTATCTGTCACAAGTCTGTCCACTCCAGTACATTCAGCCACCAAAGTGATTTTTCTAAAGCTCAAGTCCAACCGTGTCACCCCCTCTACTCAATAAGCTCTAGTGGCTCCCTGTCACCGTAGGATCAAGTATAAAATTCTGTATAACATTTGAAGCCTTTTATAACCAGCCACCCCCTCCCACACCTTTTCAGTCTTTTTGCACCTTACGCCTCTCTCCCTACCATGTTTTCTTCCATCTAGTGACACTGACCTCCTTGCTGTTCCTTGCAGAAGACCCTCCATCTCTCAACTCTGGGGGTTCTTTTTTATTTTGTTTTGTTTTTGTTTTTTTTGGTGAGGCAATTGGGGTTAAATGACTTGCCCAGGGTCACACAGCTAGTAAGTGTCAAGTGTCTGAGACCAAATTTGAACTCAGGTCCTCCTGAATCCAGGGCCAGTGCTTTATCCACTGCACCACCTAGCTGCCCCAACTCTGGGGATTCTTACTGGCTGTTCCCCATGCCTGGGATGCTCACCTTCTTCATCTCCACCTCCTGGCTTTGATGGCTTCCTTCAAGTCTCAGCTAAAATTCTACTTTCTATAGGAAGCCTTCTCCAGCCTTGCTTATTATATTGCCATCTCTCTGTTGTTTATTTCCTATTTGTCTTGTATATACTTTGAACATAATTGTTTATATGTTGTCTCCCTGATGAGATTGTGAACTCCTCAAGGGCAGGGACTGTCTTTTGCCTTTTTTTGTACCTCTATAACTTTGTCTAATAGTGTTTAATAGTGCCTAACACATAGTAGTGTTTACTAAGTATTTAATGAATGACTGAAAATGGTTTACCTCCAAGGAGGGCCTATAAATCAGCTGAGATCAAAGATTTGAATCAAATGACCCTCCTTGGGTAAGATCATGAACTCGGCCAGAAATGTATTAAAAAACGAAACTTTGAACTGTTACATGTATTTCTTTGTGGAAATGGAAGGGTTTATGATGGCAATTAAAATGAAGTCATCCAGAAATTACAAAAGAGTTATCCTTAAGATGATTTCAGGAAAATCTAGAAAGACTTACATAAAAAAAGACTTAGGGGGTAGCTATGTAGCACAGTGGATAAAGCACCAGCCCTGGATTCAGGAGAACCTGAGTTCAAATCCAACCTCAGACACTTGACACTTACTAGCTGTGTGACCCTGGGCAAGTCACTTAACCTTCATTGCCCCACAAAACAAAAACAAAACAAAATAAGACTTACATGAACTGATGCATAGTGAATTGAACAGAACCAGGAGAACATTGTACACGGTAATGACAGTATTATTCTATGAAGAACTGTGAATGACTTAGCTATTCTCAGCAATACAATGATCCAAGACAATCCCAAAGGGCTAATGATGAAGCATACTATCTGCCTCCAGGGAAAGAACTGATATTAATTGAATACAGACTGAAGCATGCTATTTTTCACTTTCTTCCATTTTTTCCCTTTTATTCTAGTCTTCTTATACAAAATGATTGATATGGAGATGTTTTACCTAATTGCACATGTATAACCTATAAATAATTACTTACCATCTGAGGGAGGGGGGAAGAAAGGGAGGGAAGGATAGAATTTGGAACTCAAAACTTTAAATAAAAGTATTTTTAAAATGGGAAAAAATTTAAATTGCAAAAGAAAGAGTTATCCTTAAGAAGCTTGGACTTAGTGATGAATAGTGACTATTTAAGGAAATGGGTAGAAAGTATGTGATGTCACTACACTCTGTAAAAATTATCATCTACTTACTATTTAGTAAGACATGATCTGGTAACTAGAATTACGCAAGAAAACTTATAGTCTTTCATGGATTAACCAATGATTAAACCCCCATGCTACAAATAGAGACTTCAGAATATATTGCAAAAATCAATCGGGGCAGCTAGGTGGCACAGTGGATAGAGCACCGGCCCTGGAGTCGGGAGGACCTGAGTTCAAATCCAGCCTCAGACACTTAACACTTACTAGCTGTGTGACCCTGGGCAAGTCACTTAACCCCAATTGCCTCACTAAAAAAACAAAAACAAAAAACAAAAAAAAAAATCAATCAATACTAGAAATATACCATTATCGCAAACTAAAACCATTTCTCAGAATACCCTGGATAAAATATTAATCCATAAAATTTCAAGAACTTTTTAATAAACACCAAATAGCACAATATTCATAATCTCCAAAATACATGGAATTAAAACCTTTCAAAATATTGAGTGCTATTGGAGGAGATTAAAATCATGAGGGAACAGGATGAAATACATATCATCTCTTTTGTTTATCTGCAATTAGAAATTAATTATGGATGTTTTCAGGGAGCCTACAGAGGATGTGCATACAACCAAATACTTTTATTCAACTACAAAAAAATTTATTAGATCTGTGTAAAAGTACATAAAATGCATACATGAAGTACATACATAAAAGTACATAGAACATAAAAGAATCTTAGTAGTATGACTTTTCCCAAGATAATTTCTATCTTAACTTCATAAAAAAAGATGAAAAACAAGCTACAGAATGAGCCATATATTTTCAGACACTGCCAATGTGGGAATTTGTTTTCCTTGCCTATGCATATTTGTTACAAATGTTTTATTTTGGGGGGTAGCTAGGTGGTGCAGTGGATAAAGCATTGGCCCTGGATTCAGGAGTACCTGAGTTCAAATCCGGCCTCAGACACTTGACACTTACTAGCTGTGTGATCATGGGCAAGTCACTTAACCCCCATTGCCTGGCAAAAAAAAAAAAAAGTTTTGTTTTTAGAATACTACAGGAGTATTATTAAGGACATGTATCAAGTGATTTTATGGCTGAAGTGCCTTGAGAAAATTATCAAATACCAGCAGAAATATGTTTTTTGGTTTTGGGTTTTTTTTTTTTTTTAGTGAGGCAATTGGGGTTAAATGACTTGCCCAGGGTCACACAGCTAGTAAGTGTTAAGTGTCTGAGGCTGGATTTGAACTCAGGTACTCCTGACTCCAGGCCAGTGCTCTATCCACTGCGCCACCTAGCTGCCCCAAAATTTAATTGCTCAATTTTTAGGAAAAGTGAAGCTGAGCCAGCCACAATTCGAACCTAGAATCTTCTGATCCATAGTCAGACGCGTTATCTGTTGTGCCACTGGCCCTTGGCTCAAAAATATGTTTTTAAAAAACCCTATATTAATATCTAACCAGTATTCACAGTAGAAAATTTGAATATCTTATCCTCCAATTAGAGATGACACATGGAATGGAATTCAGAAAACAAAAAATATCAGACATTCTTAATATACTTAATTGACAATGGAAAGGGAAAAATCAAAAGGTTAAGGTGATATGAGGAGGAGCAGCAGCACAAAATACAAAGTAAACAATTCCACATCAATCAAAAACCACATTCTAGGGGCTTGAGAAGCACAGAAATTAGAGGGGGGAGTCCTGAAGAAAGAGGATGTGGAAAATATCTGGTCACCTATATAGCTGAAAGAAACCCAACACAACAAAGTACAAGTTGGAACGTGAAACCAAAAGCTTTCATACAATTGATATAATGGGGGCAGCTAGGTAGCCCAGTGGATAGAGCACCGGCCCCAGATTCAGGAGGACCTGAGTTCAAATCTGGCTTCAGACACTTAACACTCACTAGCTGTGTGACTCTGGGCAAGTCACTTAACCCCAACTGCCTCACCAAAAAACAAACAGACAAACAAAAAAACCCGATATAATGAATGACAGAAGAATCTCATCTGGGGAGTTGAATGAAACTAACTTTTCTGCAAATTTGGAAAATGTGGAGTGTGGATAAGATGCATAATCATTGTCTCATATGTTTCACTGTGGTGCACAAATGAAAAGCAAAACATTTCACCAGCTTCTTCTCTGATCCAAACCTGACTTCACCTTTCTTAGCAGAAATACATATTAACAGAATCCATGTTGATTACCAAAAGATGAGACACTAATCATTCTTCCATATATAAATCAATTACATAATACATACTTTATAAAAAGCATTCATAGCTTCTGTTGGTCAAAAAATGGATAAGTGCAAGAAAACACTATTGGCTGAGGAACATAAAGTGTGTACCAAAAATTTCAGGGCTATAAAGAGCACCTCTTTACCAGTTAGGTGATTATTGAATGACCACCTGACAGTTAAATTGCCTTCATTGATTGTTATAAAGCCTTTAACTCAGTTCTGCACTCATGGATTTGTCAGGTGCTGCCAATATTTAATTTAGATCTAAGCAACTTGGATTTTTCACCCCTGCTGAGAACCAGGAGGTAGGCTCTGGTAGCAGTTGCCCAGGTGGGGGAGGGGCATAGGCTCATTGGAGCTAACAACCACAATACACAAAGCTGGTTGATTAGCAAGTTGGTCTGGGGTCATCTACAGACCAGGGAACAGGGAACAGGCCAGGCAAGTGAAGAACCTGATTCTCCTTAAATCATACCACCTGGGACTTCTTAAGCTTAGGATACTGCAGCCTGGAAACAGTGCCCCACTTTAAGGAGCTAAAAGTCAAGTAAAAGAAAGGCAAGATGAGCAGACAGAGAAAGGTGAGGACCATAGAAAGTTTCTTCACTAACAAGGAAGACCAAGGGGCACCCTCAGAGGAAGATGTCAACATCAGGGCCCCTATATCTAAAGCTTCCAAGAAAAATATGAATTGGTCTCAGGCTATAGAGGTGCTCAAAAAGGACTTTGAGGATAAAGTTAGAGAGATAGAGGGAAAAAATGGAAAGAGAAATGAGGATGATGCAAGAAAGACATGAGAAAAAAGTCAACAGCTTGAAAAGTCAAATTGGCCAAATGGAAAAGGAAGTACAAAAGCTCTCTGATGAAAATAATTGCCTAAGAATTAGGATTGAACAAATGGAAGCTAGTGACTTTATGAGAAACCAAGACACAATAAAGCAAATCCAAATGAACAAAAAAATAGAAGGCAATGTGAAATATCTTCTGGGAAAAACTGCTGACCTGGAAAATAGGTCCAGGAGAGATAACTTGAAAATTATTGGTCTACCTGAAAACCATGATCAAGGAAAGAGCTTAGACATAATCTTCCAAGATATTCTCAGGGAAAATTGCCCTGAGATTCTAGAAGAAGACGCTAAAATAGAAATTGAAAGAATCCACCGATCACCTCCAGAAAGAGATCCCAAAAGGAAAACTCCTAGGAATATTATAGCCAAATTCCAGAGCTCTCAGGTCAAGGAGAAAATATTGCAAGCTGCCAAAAAGAAAGAATTCAAGTACTGTGGAGCCCCAGTCAGGATAGCACAGGATCTAGCAGCTTCTACATCAAAGGACCGTAGGGCATGGAATATGATATTCCAAAGGGCAAAGGAAATGGGATTACAACCAAGAATCACCTACCCAACAAAACTCATCATAATCTTTCAGCAGAAAAAATGGGACTTTAATGAAAAAGAAGACTTTCAGATATTTGTGATGAAAAGACCAGAACTGAATGGCAAATTTGACTTTCAAATGCAAGACCCTAGAAAACCATAAAAAATTGGAGCTGGGGGACATACCTGGGGTCATACAGTGGGTGACTGCCTTGTGTCTGAGGCTGGGTTTTGACTGGGATCTCCCTGGGTCCAGGGGTGATGCTTTGTCAACTGTGTCACTTAGCTAGGTGATGACATCTTTAGGTTTAAATTGAGGGGTGAAGGGAATTCACTGGGGGAGGGGGAAGGGCAGAGGTGAAATCCTACATGAAAGAAACAGGAAAAGTCTTATGGAGTAGGGGAAGCGATGGGAGAGGAGCAGGGCAGTAAATGAATTTTACACTCATCAGTAAAGGTTCAAAGACCTTAAACTCATCAGAGGTGCCTCAAGGAGGGACTAAGACACATACCCAACTGGGTGGAGTAATCAATTTAATCTGGGCAGTAAATGAGCCTAACACTCATCAAAATTGGCTGAAAGACCTCAATCTCATTAGAATTGGCTCAGGGAGGGAATAATGTACACACTCAATTGAGTGGCGTAATCTCTCCAACCCTGCAGGAAAATAGGAGGGGAAGGGGATAAAGAGAGAGGGGCAAAAGAAGGAAGGGCAGAGTGGGGGAGGGGACAGACAGAAGCAAATCCCTTTTGAAGAGTGATAGGATGAAAGAAGATGGATAATAGAATAAATATCATGGGGAAGGGAATAGGATGGAAGGGAAATAGTTAACAATAGTAATCATGAAAAAGAGAAAAGGGGAAAAAATTGTACAAAAAATATTTATAGCAACTCTTGGTGGAGGCTAAAAATTGAGAATCAAGGGAATGTCCATCAATTGAGGAATGATAGAAAAAGCTGTGTTATATGATTGTAGTGGAATGGTCTTGTGCTACAGGAAATGACAAACAGGATGATCCCCAAAAAACCTGGAAAGACTAATGAACATCGATGTATAGTGAAGTGAGCAGAGCTGGGAGGACATTGTGCGTAGTGACAGCAGTATTGTTCAGTGAGCAATTGTGAATGACTTAACTGCTCTCAGCAGTGCAATGATCTAAGACAATCCCAAGGAACTAATGAGGGAGCTTACTATGCACCCCTATAGAAAGAACTGATAAAAAGAACACTTGTGGATTGTACATATATAACCTGATTGCGATCTTGTGGAGGGAGGAGGAAAGGGAGGGAGGGAGGGAGAAAAATTTGGAACTCTAAATCTTATGAAAATTAATGTTGAAAACTACCTTTACATGTAACTGGTAAATAAAATAAATGTTTGTTGCTGGAAAAAAAAAAAAACCAAGACATCTTTAACCATCGTAGACCATTAAAAACATTCTGTAGAAAGAGAAAAAAAATTTAGATCTAAGCATATAGTAAGATGAGCAAAATAATTGATTATTTATTTGGAAAATCGTTCCCTATTTAAGATGTCATTTACACAATAATGTTGACAATCCATAGTGATTCAGCATTAGATCATTACCACCAGAAATCTACTTATCTCAATTCCATACATTTTTAAAGGGCCAGATCCAGTTTAAGCTCTTCCAGAAAACCTTCCCTGGTAATTCCACTACACGTGAACCCTTTCCCTTCCTGAATATACATAGCACTATCTGTCTGTGTCTTCTTCATTTTAGCAACTAATCAAGCACAGTCCTATATTGTTTTTTTAATTGGTAGTAATGTATGAATGAAAACTTCTCCTTTGTCACAGTCCGAATCCAATACAGCTTTTTTTGTTCCTAGTCTTATTACACTCATACCTTTTCCTTCTCCAATTCCTGTTACTTTTCTTAGGCTGTCCTCTATTAAAGACCTGCCCCTCCCCTCCTTACCTCCACATCTTCAAGCCTCTGCTCAAATTGGAACTTCTACAGAAGACTTTTCCAAGTCCCCGCAGCTACTAACTGCCTTCCCTCCCCTCCAAAAAAGAAAATTACCTTGAATTTATTTTGTATTATCTTACATATTATGTTATGTTATATTCATCCTATCATATTATATATTATGTATAATTAACACCACATCATTGTGTTATTTATATATGCATATCACATATTATTTATAACACATACACAATTAATAATTATGTGTGATTAATAACATTAATTATATTATACTTATATTTGTACATGTCGACTCCCCATATAGAATGTAAGGTCCTTGAGTCTTCTGTGCTCTGCACACCTAGAAAGAAGACCTGGCAAATAGTAGCATTTCTTTTTTTTTCTTCTTTTTCTTTTCTTTTCTTTTTTTTTTGCGGGGCAATGAGGGTTAAGTGACTTGCCCAGGGTCACACAGCTAGTAAGTGTCAAGTGTCTGAGGCTGAATTTGAACTCAGGTCCTCCTGAATCCAGGGCCAGTGCTTTATCCACTGTGCCACCTACCTGCCCCTCTGCATATATTTTTGTCATTGTTTTTCAGTTGAGTCTAACTTAGTGACCCCATTTGGGGTTTTCCTGGCAAATATACAAGAGTGGTTTGCCATTTCCTTCTCCAGCTCCTTTTATAGATGAGGAAACTGAGGCAAACAGGGTTAAGTAACTTGGCCTGGGTCACATAGCTAGTATGTGTCTGAGACCATATTTGAACTCAGGAAGGTGAGTTTTCCTTACTCTAGGCCAGGGATATACTGTGCCACCTAGCTGTTGTTGGAGACCTGCTGGCTTAAACCTCCCTATGCACAAGTATGTACAAAAGGAATACAAAGTAATTCAGCAGCATCCTTGTCAAGTCTACAGATGACACAGAACTAGGAAGCATCACTTACATGTTGGAGTCAGGATCCAAAAAGATTTTGAAAGGCTAAAATGACAGGTTATCATTTTAGTGGTAAGAAAATACATAGATGCTTGTTGATTATTCAATCAGTTGATCTGGTATTGTCAGCATGTGTGTTCTCTTCCCTTTTGTAGGCAGTTTCAAGAGTTTTTGTGAGTGAGACAAATTTGTTGGTGGCCAACCTTCTGGTGAGAAATCTCTTAACTTGGAAAGGTTGGCACTCAGACCACTGGTACATAGCCTAGCACTGGATCATACCTGAAGGCCTTCCAGGCTGGTTGGCACTGCCCAAGCTTTAGCTCCCCAGCCATAGTCTTGACACATCTAAGATCACCTCTGTATCATGCTAAGGCATCAGAGGATGGCTTTAGTGGAAGTTCTGACAACAAGAAATGTACAGATTCATTTGAAGAAGCCATATTTTGTCCCTGGTACTAAACCCAGAGGCATTTATGATATGCATAAGCTCCTTGAGGATAGGGATTGTTTTATTTATGTCATTGGAAACCCAGTTTCAGTGGTATCTTACTCTCCATATTTGGGGTTTTCTTGGCAGAGATACTGGAGTGGTTTGCCATTTCTTTCTCCAGCTTATTTTACAGATGAGGAAACTGAGGCAAACAGGGTTAAGTGACTTATCCAGCTGAGGCCAGATTTTAATTCATACAGGTGAGTCTTCCTGACTCCAGGTCCAGCATTCTATCCACTTCATCACCTAGCTATCCTTGGCACAAAGCAGTAGATGCCTAATAAAAGATTGTTAATTGATTGAGAGTTAATTGACGGTGAGTGATTTTTATGGGCAATTTCCTTAACCACACTTTTACAGAAGATATAGAAATATTCTTTCACCAGGTGATTCTTGTACCAGCCTTCCATAAAAAGAAGCATAACTCAAAGGATGCATTTCTATGAAGTTCCAAGTTCAGGCAGTTTGTTTTTGCTATTCTATTCTATTCTATTCTATTCTATTCTATTCTATTCTATTCTATTCTATTCTATTCTATTCTATTCTATTCTATTCTATTCTATTCCATTCTATTCTATTCCATTCCATTCTATTCCATTCTATTTATTTATTTATTTCAGGCCAATGAGGGTTAAGTGACTTGCCCAGGGTCACACAGCTAGTAAGTGTCAAGTGTCTGAGACTGGATTTGAACTCAGGTCCTCCTGAATACAGGGCTGGTGCTTTATCCACTGTGCCACCTAGCTTCCCATTTTTTGCTATTCTAAAGCAAATTCAGGGATGGAATTTGAAGAACCTATTCATTCATTCAACAATCATAAAGTTTCTACTAAGTAAAGTGCATTGTGTCAGGTAGTAGAGGAAACACAGAAATAAGTACATAATAACACTTCAAAATGCTTTGAGATGAAAGGAAGAAGAGACATCTTCCAGTCCTTGGAAAACTGAGTTACTGAGTTTGATCTGGAGAGGTGCTGCACGGGCATTCCCACTTTGTGATCACCATCCCCCCAAAATAAACTTTTCTTTTCCTTCCTTCCTTCTTTTCTTTGTTATTCCTCTACTTATTTTTCTTTCCTTCTTTCTTCTTTTTCTTCTTGTTTCTTTACTTTCTAGCTTTTCTTTCTACCTTCCTTGTTCTTTCTTTTTTCTCATTCATTCTTTTCTCTTTTTTCCTTGTCTATTTGTCTCTCTTTGTCTCCCCTTTCCTCCCTCTTCCCCCTTTTCTCTTTCTTTCTTCTCCCTTTTGTCCTTACTTCTCTCCCACATTCCCCTACTTCATCTCTGCCTTAGCTCTAGTATATTTTCTCAGATTTCTCAGAACTAATGAGGTTACTGAGCCCTGATACCAAACATTCACAGTGAGTAGGAGAGGGGCACCCAGATGTCCAAAAAAGATGAATGGCAGTCTAGCTACTTGTATACACCAAAGACAAATCACACAGTCTCAGAATCGTGGGCTAATTGTTAGAGAGATCTGGCCTGATGAATGTTCCTCCGAACAAATGTCAAACTTCAGACTTACATGGAGTCAAGGGCAGAACAAGAGGCCTGAGACTGGGGTAGATTTCTTATTGATCTCAAGGAAATTCAGGAAAATGACAGATGTGGTGCTTGTGTCCAACTGCTAAGCATGGACTCATTTCTCCAATTTTTTCCCCTCATCCCCACACAGGGGTAGGTTTGGCATTAGGCCACCTCTGCCCAGACAGCCTTAAGAGACCAAAAGGTTTGTGAGAGGAAACACCTAAACAGAAAACCAATCCAGGGGCATTGGAGACCACACAGGTCCCAAGTCGTGTCTTTCTTTTTCCTCCTCTCTATTTTTTCCAAGCCTACCCATCCTTCAAAGTTCATTTCAAGCCCCACCTCCATTACCTCCTCTTGACTGCTCAAGCCCACAACAGCACCCTGCTCCCCACCCCCACCCCAAACTTCAGCACTTAAAAAAAAAAACAGTTTCAAGCACTCTTGTTTCCTAAGCCAGACGGTAAGTATTTTGAGAAACTATACCTTGTTATATTTCTATCTGCCACACTGCTATCTTTATTCATCAAACCTTTATTAAGCACTTACTGTGTACCAGGGACAAGGTAATTTGGCATATATAAGCAGATAGAGAACAGGCCTTAGAGTTAGGAAGTTCCAGGTTATAGTCGCAACCCTGGGCAAGGCACAGAACCAAATTCTCAGTGCTTTTGGCAATTTTCTAAGACTTTGATTTTTAATAATTAATTTCTAAGACTTTAACAACACATTTCTAAGACTTTGCAGAACAGCTGCTGATCTGCATTGGTAAAGGGAGTTTTCCTCACCAGGAAATTGCTAAACTGATGCCAAAAAAAAAAAATGTGCTAGGCACTGGGAATACAAAGATGAAAAATGACATAATCCCTGAAACTTGAGCAGTTTACAATCTACCACTGAGAATAGGGCACATAAACAAATGAGTATAATTCAAGATTGTGTGCAAAAGAGTAGAAAATGTTGGCTTGGGAGTCAGGGAGATCTAGCTCAAAACTTGTCTCAAACCTTTGCTAGCTGTGTGACTCTGAGCAAGTCACTTCACCTCTCTTGACCATCTGTAAAATGAAGAGGTGGGAATCACTGATGTCTAAGGCCCTTTCCGCACTCTTGATTTCTGATCTATTTAAGACACTCAAAGGAAATTTGAGGTGGAAGTGCTGAGGACTATAGGATTTAGAGGTGAAAAAAGTCTTTTAAGTCATCTAATTCAGCCCCGTCAGTTTATATACAAGGCAATTCCTTGTTGGGGGAGGTGAGGAGAATCACAGAAAGGCTCATGAAGAAGGTGGCACCTGAATTGGGCTTAACAGAGATTTCAGACACACCACTGGCTGCTCAGTGAGGACTTCCTGATGAACTGAATTTTTTGATAGGTTCTATTTTTACGGATAAGCCCATCTTTCTTTTGCTTTTCTTCCCCTTCAAATGACTTTAAGTTGGAAATAAAAGAAAGATAATACATGTAGGGAGGAGGGGTGTTCTGGTAAGCCAAACAATCCAGGTTTTAAGCCCTCTCAAATTGGAGAGGGACCAGTGAGGGAACATTTCAATTTATCTGCCACTCTCCCAAGTGTAAGACGTAGGGTTTGAATTTCCTGTCTTTCTCGGAAGAGAGATGCCTGCGTGTTCCCACAAGCACACATTACCTCCTGCTCAACTCTCACAAGGAAACTAGGACTATTTATATACTTAGCAGCATCCCGCATGCCCCAACATGTGCCCCCTCCCCCCCACACACATACACAGAGTATTTATCAACGATTTCTCTCTCACTAGGGCTGGACCCAGTGAATACTGAGAGCTTATAAGGATGATCTTTAGTACCCTCATAGATCAGCACAGCTATCTCTCTTCTTTGCTACTTATTTAAATAATGTCTGTTCTAGGAAGCCCAACTCAGATCTCATTTACTCCATGAATCCTTCCTAAATGGCTAGACAATCAGTCAGGATCTTTGGTGAGGGATGCCCGAGGGAGGGTGGCTCTTAATGGATTGATTACAAGCTCAATCTGAATCAATAGAATGGGAGGATATCCAAGAAGGCTATTGATCCTTTGAGATAAAGCTCTCAAGGAGGAGGAGGTGTCAGGCCCATTGTACTCGGCCCTGGTCCTACAGCATTTGGGATGTTATGTTTAGTTCTAGTTGTCATATTTTAGCAAGGAAATTGATCATTTTCAGAGACTCCGGAGAAGGTGTAACGATTGGAATGACGCCACCTGCTGGAGACTTACTGTAGAAGCGAAGGTCTTTGAGGGCAAGACCAGGAGTCTTTTCTTTGGCATCAGGAAGTGATGCAGGCTAGTGGGAGGAGGAAGGAAG
This sequence comes from Dromiciops gliroides, assembly GCF_019393635.1. Classification (NCBI taxonomy): domain Eukaryota; kingdom Metazoa; phylum Chordata; class Mammalia; order Microbiotheria; family Microbiotheriidae; genus Dromiciops; species Dromiciops gliroides. The sequence continues at coordinate 606,989,895 of NC_057862.1, read as the reverse complement.
AGACTGGCGCTCGGTCTCACTCACTTTCCTGAGGACGCTGGTGGAGAAGGCAGCTAGAAATGCGCTCTCCCTTTAATAGATAGAAATCTAGGCCTTTCTTCTCTCTTTATCAAATTCTTATTCTCCTTAATAAATGCTTAAAAGTCTAACTCTTGCTAAAGCTTATAATTTATTGGCGACCACTCACTAGATATTTTAGACAGTTTAGCCCTTAACAAAGGGCAATCAGTATGGTAAAGACCTTGAGCCCAAGCCTTAAAAATATTTATTGAAGGAACTAAGGATCTTTAGGTTGGAGAAGAGAAGACTTGTGGGGAAGGGCATGATTGATATATTCCAGTATTTGAAAGGGGAATCATGTGGAAGAGGAAATAGGCTAGTTCCTCTAGGCCCCTGAGGGCAAAATGAGGAATAAAGTGGGTGAGGAGTGTCGAGAAGCAAAATTTTAGATTTGATGTAAGGAAAATTTCCTAATAATTATGTCTTTCTCAAAGCGAAGCGAATTGCCTTAGAGGTAGTTGGGAGAGGTTTCCCCTCAATGGATATCTTCAAGAGAAGGTGAGATGACCACTTAGTGAATATAAGATAGAAGGGATTTTCATTCAGGTGGAGGTTAGACTAAATAACTCCTGAGGTCCTTTCCAACACTGAGATTCTCTGATGCTGGAATCACTCCAGTCTCAGAATTCTTACTTTGCAGTAAACTGCATAGCCCTTATTATCATTAGCCCTCATTTGGCACTTACCATACACTACCTCATGCAGTTTACCATGTTATTCACATCTCCCCAGAGAGTTAGCTCCTTGAAGGCAGGGATTCTTTCTTGTGTTTACAACTAGGGGTGTGCTGGAAAGTCAGATAAAACCTGCTCTCCATGGCGTTATTCGAAATGATGAGCAAGATGGTTTCAGAAGAGCCTGGAAAGTCTTATATGAACTGATGCAAAGTGAAGTGAGCAGAACCAGGAGAATATTGCACATAGTCACAGCAATAGTGTAATTACAACAGTGATCAACTGGGAAAGACTTAGCTACTCTGATCAAGACAATGATTCAAGATAATTCCAAAGGACCTGTGCTGAAAAGTACTAACTCTCTCCTGAAAGAACTGATGAATTCTGAGTGCAGATTGAAACAAACTTTTTTTATTCTTTATTTTTCTTGTTTTGTATGTGGGTGTGTTTTCTTTTGCAATATGGAAATGTTTTGCACAACTTCACATGTATAATCAATATTGTATTGGACAAGGTTGGACAGGGGTGGGAGGGAGAGAGAAAATTTAGAACTCAAAAATTTTTTAAATGAATGTTAATTTTTTTTTTCTAAATGTAATTGGTATTGAAGACCAAAGAGGAGCAACAACAGCTCCACCCCGACTCCTACTTCCCCTGACACTGGAGGCATATACTTACCCAGAGAGCCAGGGAAAGGAAGATAACGACACCCCAACATCCCTTTCCCACCCTCAGCCCCTGACATGGCCGAGGCCATGGCTGAGCTAAGTGAGACCATCATCGAGACATAGGTTACTGTGACCACTGAACCCCCAAACCGTAGCCTATTAAACTTTGGAAACAGAAGCCAGACAACAAGGTGGAACGGTTGATATTGTGGACAATGAACATTTAGGACACCATTCATCAGAAGGTTGCTCTAGTCATTCACAGTTCTTCAACAAACAATACCAGCAATGCAATGATCCAAGTCAATTCCAAAGGAATATTGATGAAACGTACTCTCTACCTCCAGGGAAAGAACTGATATCGATGGAACAGATTGGGACATGCTATTTTTGACATTCTTTCATTAAGTGATATATATAGTGATGTTTTCCATGATCATATATATATGTATATATATGTGTGTATATATACCCACCCCATATTGGATTATTTACTGCCTCGGGGAGGGGAGAAGGAGGGGGTAAGGGAGGGATAGAGATTGGAATAGAAAAATATAAATAAAAACGTTAAATCTGGAAAGGTGGAGGAGGGGTGTGCTGGGACAGGTACAGGAGATATATACATATTTATGTACACACACATATATATGTTGTGCATTTATGAGTTATTTAGGCATTATTTATATAGTAATTATATTTAAACAAATTTGTCATAAATTATTTATATAAATTGATATGTATTTGTTATGTATAAAAGTTATTTAAGGAATTAATACTAAGTTATATGTATTAGAATATATCTAGGTATATCTAAGTCTTTGTGTATATTATATCTGTTTGATGTGTGTATAAAACATAATTATATATCACAAATAAATTTTAAAAATAAAAAAAATGTTGCTCTATCTACAAAAAGCCTCAGGCCTTTGGTGAGAGCTCCACAAAGATAGATCATGAAGGCTGTAGTCACACTCACTGTGTTTGGGGCCACTGAAAGGGACAGCATTGTGCTGCCACTGGCCTCTCTTTCCCACCTCCCTAACCCCTCCCAACCCCCACCTGGGCCCACACAGCATCAAGCTTCACTCTCCTTTCCTTGTCCCTCCATTTATCTAGACCTGAATGTGTCTATGTCATGACTTGGGGATCAAACCCTATAGTCTGACGCCTCCCCCCACCCCCCTTCCCCTCCCCTCCCCTTGCTCTCTTCTACCTGCTGGAGGGAATGGGGAGGGGAGGGCAAGCAAAAATCCTGGAGTCCTGACTTTGCTGCTATACCAGAACCCAGGCTTCTGGACTCCTTCTACCCTTGAGGGACCCAGGCATCTAGCTCGCTCAGCTGTCATTCCTCTTCCTCCACACCATTCCTGTTCTCAGGGACCCAGGCATCTTTTATCTTAGTCTCTGGTCCCATTCTTATCCAGCCCTCTGTTCTCACTGCCAAATTCCTTTTCCTAGGGTTCAGATCCTCCCAACCCTCAATTCTCTGTCCTCTGAATCTCTAGCACACTTAAGAGTGGGCTTTATTATAACCCCAGTTTTCACTGCCAGGCCTCTGTCCCAGCCAAGACTCCGGTGTTCACTTCCTTTAGTGGCCAAGTGCCCTGCTGACAAGCTGTACTCTAACCCTGGCTTAAAACATCTACTCCAAAGTATTATACAATCCTAATTCTTATTCATCAGCAGGGAAGGGATTCAGATTATGTCTTAAACTCTCATCAGTAGGCTGTCTACCCCTTCCAAAAAGGCTGACATCAGAGGGCTCCCACCCCCATCCGATCCCCAAAATGTCCTCAGAAGGAATTGAAGAGAGGACAGTCTCTCCCAATTTCCCTGTCCTTTTTAAGGCTTTTGGCAAAGGAAGCTTGAAATTCTGGTTGCCTGGGTTTGATTCCCTCAGTTTTCTGGTTTTCCTATTGCAGAGGTTGGATCCAATATGGTACTGAGGGGATCAAAAGTGATCAAAGACATTCCTTCTACCGACCCTGCTCCCAAATAAGCCCAGAACAGCACCACCAACTAATAGGCCCCCTCCACTCAGTTCCTAAGCATGTCATCCACTATCTCCCATGTTCTTCCACTTATCCGCAAAGGTGAACCAACTCCACATCTTCACTGAGATTTCATTTATTGCCACATGCTTTCAAAATAAATAACCCAACATCACAAAATGGGTTAAAAAAATTTTTAAATGAAAATAAAAAATGTAATTGGTATTTAACAAAATAAATAAAAAATATATAAAAACCCCAAAGCCCCGTTTTCTAGAACTGAATGTTAAATTTCAATGTGGACAATTATATACACCTTGACAATTGGCAATCACTACAAAAACCAGGGTTTAATTTATTGTTTTGTTGATTGTCTAGCTGTAATTAAGTGATGGAGAAAGCTAACAATGAAGATGAAACTTAAAAGTGCATTGTGAATTCATTCTTTTCTCCTGGAAAGCTGGTTGTTAAACATTTATGAGCATACCTCTGCTTACATTGTTGTATTACTGCAGCACCTCACAATGTTCCTTAGTAGATACCAATAAATACTTGATGAAAACTATTGGGGAGGCAGCTAGGTGGCACAGTGGATAAAATACCAGCCCTGGATTCAGGAGTACCTGAGTTAAAATCCGGCCTCAGACACTTTACACTTACTAGCTGTGTGACCCTGGGCAAGTCACTTAACCCCCATGGCCCCGCCAAAAAAAAACAAACAAAAAACTATTGTTGGGGGTGGGGTAGTAATGAGAAAGTTGGTCCTGGTCTTGAGCTGTGGGAGAGAGGACATACATTAAATATAAACATAAAAGAGACCTCAGAGGCTGTCTCATTCATCTCATTTTATAAATGGGGAAATAGGCCCAGAGAGGTTAGTTGGGGCCACTAGGTGGTGCAGCAGATAGAGCACTAGACCTGGAATCAGGAAGGCTTGAGTTCAAATCTAGCCTCAAATACTTGCTGGCTCTGTGACTTTATGCAAATTTACTTAACCTCTGCCTGCCTCAGTTTCCTCATCTGTAAAATGGGAATAATAATAATACCTACCTTCCATGTTTGTTGTAAGGATCAAATGAAATATCTGTACAGCACTTAACATAGTACATGGCACATAGTAGGCATTCAATAAATATAAATTCCCTTATTCTCTCCCTTAGTTAAATGACTTGCCTAAGGTAGTAAGTAATGGAGTCAGAATTTGAACCCAGATCCTCATATTTTCTCTAATCTTTTCATATACTGGGGAAGCAGAATGGTTTCCTAGAATCTTCAGAAAAAGGTCACCTTCCTAAACTCTGAACCCTGGTCATGCTGGCTGGGATGTATAAATGCTTGATATTCCCTAGGTTGGTTTAAAGAAAAAAACCTCTGTGGGAAACCACAGACCTCCATGGCTATGGCTAAATGAAAACTTATCAGACCTACAGAAAGGATCATATCCCTTTAGAGGGACTAATTGCCCAGTAATTCTGACATTTTCCAAATTTTGCTTCTAGCATAAGAACATTTAAAATGTTTGTTTTCTCAAGATCTGTTCATGTCCTCTTTCCATAGTCTTCATGCCTTTCTAGTCCCACTTCCTTTTTCCTTTTGCCCTTGAATAACTTTATAAAAGAAAACACCAAGTAATTTTGCCACCCAAGAAAATTGATCCCAGAAGAGTTTTGTTTGTTTCTCGTTTGTTTTCTTCTAAAGTAGCTGAAAGTGAATTGTAGAACACAATGCCTCTTGGTCTTATATAGGCATACCTCAGTGATATTGCGGGTTCAGTTCCAGACCACTGCAATAAAGGGAATATTGCAATAAAGCGAGTCATATGAATTTTTTTAATTTCCCAGTGCATATGAAAGTTATGCTTATACTATGCTGTAGTCTACTAAGTGTGCAAAAGTATTAAAAAAACAATAGTCTAAGAAAAACAATGTATATACCTTAATTAAAACTACTTTACTGCTAAAAAAAAAAATGCTAACCATTATCGGAGCCTTCAGCCAGTCATGATCTTTTTTGCTGGTAGAGAGTCTTGCTTAGATGTTGGTGATTGCTGACTGATCAGGGTGGTGGTTGCTGAAAATTGAGGTGGCTGTGGTGATTTCTTAAAATTAGACAATAGTGAAGTTTACCACATCCATTGACAGTTCCTTTCACAAAATATTTCTCTGTACCCTGTGATGCTGTTTTATAGCATTTTACCTACAGTAGAACATCTTTCAAAATGGAGTCAAACCTTTCAAACCCAGCTGCTGCTTTGTAAACTAAGTTTCTGTAACAATCTTCAATATTGCTGTGTCTCAGGGAATAGGGAGGCTCGAGGAGAGGGGAGAGAGATGGAGGAACAGTCGGAAGACATGCAACATTTATGTTCACCCCAATTATAATAGTAACACCAAAGATCACTGATCACAGGTCATCATAACAGATATAAGAATAATGACAGGGGGCAGCTAGGTGGGGCAGTGGATAAAGCGTCGGCCCTGGATTCAGGAGGACCTGAGTTCAAATCTGGCCTCAGACACTTGACACTTGGCTGTGAGACCCTAGACAAGTCACTTAACCCTCATTGCCCCGCAAAAAAAAAAAAAAAAAGAATAACAAAGTTTGAAATAGTTTGAGAATTATAAAAATGGGACACAGACATGTTTTTGGAAAACTGGCACCACTAGACTTGCTCAAAGCAAGGTTGCCACAAACCTTCAATTCATTTTTTTTTTAGGGGGCAGTGGGGGTTAAGTGACTTGCCCAGGGTCACACAGTTAGTGAATGTTAAGCACATGGTAGGTGTTTGTTGAATTGAATTGAGTTGAATTATAGCCTTGAATACTGAGGCCCAGAGGGTTGGAGTGACTTGCCTGTTGTTGTTTGTTGTTGTTTATCATTTTTCAGTCATGCCTGACTTTTCATGACCCCTTGTCAAAGATACTGGAATGATTTGCCATTTCCTTCTCCAGTTCATCTTACAGATGAGGAAACTGAGGCAAACAGGGTTAAGGGACTTGCCCAGGGTCACACAGCTAGTAAATATCTGAGTCAGGATTTGAACTCAGGAAGATGTCTTCCTTACTTCAGGCCTGCCACTTTATGCACTATAGCGCCACCCACTTGCCCTTATAGTCAACCAGATCTGCCACCTAGGAGTCATCATTCTACTGTCATTCGACTTACATATCCAATTAGCTGCCAAGTCTCATTTTTTAAAAATCTCCATAACTCCTCTAGCACATACCTCCTTCTTTGTATGCAAATGGACACCATCCTAGTTCAGTCTCTTATTACTCATCACTTGTACTATTGTAATAACCTTCTCCTTGATCTCTCTGCTTCCCCGTCCTCCTCAATCAATCAATAAACATTTATTAAGCACCTACTATATACTATATATCAGGCACTGAACTAAGTGCTGAGTCTACGAAAAAAGGGCAAAGGATAAGCTGTGATCTTAAGGAGCTTATAATCTAATGAGAGACACAACGTGCAAACACATATATACAAAGCGAATTATATACAGAATAAGTAGGAAATAAATAAGAGGGAAGGCACTAGAATTATGAGGAGATTTAGGGTTTTTTTTAAGGCTTCCTGTAAAAGATGGGATTTTAGTTGGAAACTAAAGTAAACCTAAAGTAAGTCAGTAGGTAGAGTTGAGGGAGAGCATTCCAGGCATGGGGAAGAGCCAGAGAAAATGTCCAGAGCTGAGACATGGAGGGTCTTGTTCATGGAACAGCCAGGAGCCCAGCTTCACAACTCTACACAACTGCCAAAGCAATAGATCTGACCATGCCACCTCTCTGCTCAAGAAGTTTCATTGGCTCCCTATGGCCTCAGACCAAAAACAAATTCTGTTCAGCCTTTAAAGCCTTTCACAGTATGGTTCCAGTCTACCTAGATTCCCTTTCATGCACTCTGTATTTTTAAAAATAATAATGGACATTTGTATTTAAAGTTTTGAGTTCCAAATTCTGTCCCTCCTTCCCTCCCTTCCCTCCCCACCTCCCCAAGGCGGAAAGCAATCAGACACAGGTTATCCATCTCATGCACTCTGTATTGTAACCTTACTGTTCCTCATCCATGGTGCTCCACCTCTTATTCAACTTTTGCACAGGCTGTCTCCTATGCCTCGATCACTGTTTTGTTTTTTTTTCCCCACTGCCTATTAGAGAATCCTGGCTTTCTCCAAAGCTTCCAACAAAGGCTACCACTTCCCTGTCATCTCCTCACCGTGCCACCTGCACTTCAGGGAAGCTCTTCTTCATTTTCTTGCTCCTCTCTCTGTGTCGCCTTCCCCCATTAAAATGTAAGCACTTTGAGAACAGAAACGTTCTTGCATTTTCTTTTTTGTATTTGCAATCCCAGTGCTTAGCACAGCATCCGACATATAATAAGTAAGAAATGTTTTGTCCCTCCCTCCATCTGTCCATCTGTCCACTTATCTACATTCCTCCCTCCTATATTCCCACAGGAGGTCTTATTTATTTTCCAAGTTCTAGAGTTCCCTAATTTTTGTGTACATTTAAAAATATCTTCTTTTATGTATACATGTTGTTTACCTTGATAACTGTAACTTCCTCGAGAACATGGATTGTTTCATTTTGGTCTCTATATAACCCATCCCCTAGCACAATACGTGATATATAGAAGCAGCTTAATATAATCTTGTTGTATTATATAGATGACAGCTGATTCTACCACTATTCAGTCATCCCATCTCAGCAGGGCTTTTTCATTGTGTTAGTTAAGACTTTACATAGTGGGAGAATCATTTCAGGATTTCCATCACAGATCTATACGTATAAAGGTGGGAGGGACTTTAGAGAGCATGTAGTCCAACCCCTCTCGTTTTACAGATGAAGAAACTGAGACCCAAAGAGGTTGTAACTTGGCCATTGGCACAGAGGAGTCAATATCAAAGTTTGAACCTATATCCTCTAGTTTCAGAAGCAATTGCTATTTTTACTGCAGTAAACTGCCTCTATTTTGTCACTGTCCACTGAATCAAATAGCTCATAAGCAGCCTAGGAATCCAGGGACTGGGAGAAAGTGGTGTTAAGTGGGCAAGGTAGCCCCACGTGAACTTACTCACTTTACAGCTCTGCCAAGGGCGACCCTTATCTCATCGTTGCCTTTAAGACCAACGATGATAATATAGACAAACGTTCCTGAGAACCTTAAGGAACCTGGAGGACATGACCAAAGTGATTGGGTTCAGCCATAAATCAGCAAGTGCTCTGTGCTTTAGTGCCTATTTATGGTGACGAAAATGGAGGTGGGTAGGCAGAGTATGGTCAGTAGGTTGAAGAAAACCATTCTGCCTCCCCTCCAGATAATAAACTATATTGATTGACTGCTAGCACTATGGAAAGAAGAGGAAGAGAGATGAGACAAGTCTCTATCTTCTGAGACCCCCTGGTCTGAAGAAAAGATATAATTTCCACTCTTCATTCATCCTTGATTTCATGTAGGTCAGACACCTAGTCCCTGAACTGGGGGATCTCCTAGTTTGATAGGGAAGATAGAATCCATGCATTCAAAGAGCTCCCTGTCTGATGCAGGAAACATGGTCCCCATCCTGAGGGATTTACACTTGGAGAAGAGGACTAACGTCCCACTCTGATGTTTCACTTTAATATGGACATGATGCTGGGTTCTCAATGTCAATGCCAGTGGAGTAAAAACTCTGATAGATCCTGCCAAACCAAAATGGTTCTGCATATGTGCCGGCAACAGATTTAACTCGGTCCAGTCTAGGTCTTCATAACAAGGTCGGCTATTATTGGCTGATGAATTTAGGATTGCATCAGCTTATCACTGTGGGAACCGCAGATTTAGAATCGAAAAGAGATTTAAAGGTCAACTCGTCCAGCCTTCTCATTTTACATGCAAGGGAATCATAAAAACTTTTCAGGCTTTATAGGTCACATACAGATAATAAAAAGCAGAAAAATGACAAGGCAGGAGAAATATAATTACCTTACCCCTTGAATTGAATCATGTTTCTGTGCCTTTCCTTTGCCTTGTCATTAATAACAGTAGCAGCAGCATAGGGAGCTAGGTGGCAGAGTGCACAGAGTGCTAGGCCTGCAGTCATGAAGACTCATTTTCAAATCTGGCCTCAGATACTTACTAGCTGTGTGACCCTGGGCAAGTCACTTAACCCTGTTTGCCTTAGTTCCTCATCTGTAAAATGAGCCAGAGAAGGGAATGGCAAACCACTTTAGTATCTTCACCAAGAAAACCCTAAATGGGGTCATGATGAGTTGGATATGACTGAAAATGACTGAATAGCAAGAACTAATAATAGCACTTCGAGGTTTGGAAAATGATTTACAAATATTCTTACTCTATCCTCAAAACAACTCTGGGAGGTAGGTGCTATTATTATTTCTGTTTACAGGTGAGGAAACTGAGGCAGACAGATTAAATGGCTTGTCTACGGTCACCTAAGTAGTAAATATCTGAGGCCAGGTTTGAACTCGGAATTTCTTCACTCCTGATCTAGTACTCTAGTGCTATTCTAGAGGTAGCTAGGTGATATAATAGCTACAGTACTAGGCATTAACGAATGTAACAATTTGTCTGACCCCTTTATTCCAGTGAGAGGCCATCACCATCAGCATTCTAGATCTTTACTTTTCTAGGGGGAGTAACATACTACGAATTCAGGGTAAACAAAAACCTTGGACTTGTCTATTAAATGAGGAAGTCAGACAATGTGAATGCTAAGGTCTCTTCCATCTCTAAACCCTATGAGTTCATAAACCTACAGTTCCCTTACTAGAAAAACTTGACACCAGACTCTCACTAGAGCAAGATTTAGCACAGAAAAAAAATTGATATAACAAAGGTCTAACTTGGATACACCCATCCAAGTACCCAAGGGACTACAACTATAAGGCAGGACAAATCTATAAGGAGAGCAGGGTGTCCCTTCAGTAGAAGAAATCTGCTAAGAGGATGGAAAAATTAATCCCATTGTAGGGTGGCCACTCCCTGGCTTTCCCCCGGTGGGTTTTGAGGTGGAGGTGGGAAGCAAGTGTGTATGTGTGTGTGCATGCATGTGTGTGCATGTGTGAGAGAGACAGAGACAGAGACAGAGGACACAGACGGACAAAGAGAGAGACACAGAGAGACAGAGAAAGACACAGAGAGACAGAGAAGTTCCTAAAAACTTATTCCCATGGGTTTCCTGATGTGGCTGGCTCTCTCGTGGTCCCCATCACTCAGACCCAGAATTTGTCAGAGCTGGGTCATCAGGCTTTGTGCTCTCAAGCTAGGCACCAGGGTTAGGGTTATACAACCCAGTCTGGTGTTACTTGGGATTGTATTTTTTAGCAGCTAAAGTATCAACAGTCTCCATGGAATGGTACTTTTGCATGTCTGCACTCAAAGCACACCCAGATCGCTATCCCCCACCAAGAGTAAATCTATAATTACCGAAGTGGCCGATAGGCTTTTCCCAAGGGGATCACGTTTCAGCTTCTAATGTAGTCATCTATAAGCCTGGTTCATTGCTGCTAATGAAATGAAGCGAGCAGGGTTAGTGGATTTGAGAAGGGATTTTCTTTCTTTCTTTCTCCCTCATGCTTTATCTTCCCTTGTCTCCAACTAAATTCTGGCCAGCTCTACACTGGAGTTGGCCTCACCCAGGGAGTAATGAGAATTCAGTCAGCTTTGAAACACAGATCTGGCTGAATTGTGCTCACCCTGAGAATGCTTTATTGCAGAGCTGAGACCCTATTCTCCTTCCAAAACCACTGAAAAATCCCACCTCACCCAGGGAGCCATCTTTGACAAGCTTTCCCATCTGTTTACTGTTGTGGGAAGATTTATATATGAATTTTCACTTCACCCTCACTTGAAGGATATTTAATTAATAATAATTATGCTTCCCCTATCAACATAGATCACAACCTTTCTACTTAGGAGGCAGTATAAGACAGTGGATTTGAAGTCAATGAACCTGAATTCAAACCATAACCCAGTCATTACCTAATAACTGTGTGTGCCACTTACCTTCTCCAGACCTCAGTTTCCTTATTTATATTATGGAAAAAAAATACAGTGTGTTTCCACAGTGTGCAGAACAAGGAAAAAGGCATTCAATTACAGAGTAGCTTCCTGGACAAGGCCGCTCCAGGTTCTTAGCCATTATAACCTAACGTGTATTGTGCATTCACATTTCTTAAAAACTCATAACTCATGAGCCCCTGTTGATGTGTTTTCCTTTACTATTCATCCTGATGACACAATTAGGTCAAACCAAAGACGTTTAATGAAATGGCATATTAAGAAAAGGAGCAACAAAACATTTACCCCTAAACCTGCTGTATAGTCCCCCACAAATACACATACCATCAGTGAGAAGAGTGAATACACACAGAGAATATGCAGAGAGAGGCATATAGATATGGAACACATGGTCTGTGGGTTCACATATGAAAACATGCATGGCCAAGGTACATATAAGGAATTGGAATGGAAAAGGGGAAGAGAATCCCTACAACTGTTAGTACCATTTCCCCATAGAAAGGTTACTTTCCATCTCTTCTGTCTTTACCCTGTTTTTTGATTTGTATATTTTTTCTCTCCCATTAGAATAACAGCTCTTTGAGGGCAGGGCTGTTTTTTACTTTTCTTTGTATCTCAGTGCTTAGAATAGTGCTTGACATAGTATTTAATTAATACTCAGACATAGATTAAATCAAGGTGAGAACTAACTTTTCCTGGAGTCTGGTATTTCATGGTGGCTCATTAGCAGAACTCCAACACGAGAAGACCTTTAGGGCTGACCCTTCATATAAATAAGCAAAGCCTCATATCATGCGAGGGACACAATTAAGTCAGCTGTCACAGTGTCCCCAATACCATTCAGAACTTTTTTCTTTCAGGTTAGATATCATATGCTTTGTGATCTTTTAAGGTATGAAATATCCCAAGGGAAGCCTAGCACAAAAAGTCCTTGATGCATCATAGAGAGCAATTATCACACCTCTTCTTTCCTTTAAAGGGAATTTGGGGTGGTCTGAGCTCATTCAGCACTCACTGGGGTGAGTGAAGAGGGCCTGAAAATGAGGAAAGGGACACAGAATGACAAAGCAGAAGATGCTTCAGTAAATTTTGTCCAGCTCATGGCCAAAGCAATCTTCATTTGAATGATCAGATGAGATGACATTTGTAAAGTACTTAGTACAGTCCTGGGCAGACAGTAGCCACTATGTGGAACCTAGCTGTTGTTATTGTAATTGCTATTATTGTCGTTGTTAATTATTATTATTCTCCCTCAAGCTTTGGAAATGACAAAAATGACAACAAATTATGTTTATTGATAACACTTTAACGTTTGCAAGACACTCTAAATGTATTTTGTCGTTTGAGCTTTGTGAGTACCCAATTACTAGATTCTTTGGGCATTATTGTTCCCATTTAGGGAACTAAAGCTCAATGACTTGCTCTTGGTAGTAAGAGTTACAGGTAGGATTCAGACCCATGTCTTCCTGACCACAAGACTAGTATGTTATCCACTTTACCACACTGTCTCTCAATACTATGAAAGAAATAGCCTTATCTCCAAACTCTGTTAAAACCAAAAAGAGTATGACTGACCCAAGCTATAACCTATAAACACAAAATAGGGTAAAGAAAACTTTTCAGTTGTACCCTACATAACCTTGCCCCATTCAATCTTGTGTAAGGCTGGGTTTTTAAAAGATGCCCCAGGTTTATTAAGCCCTGTACGGGCCACCAATCTGTAAGGGCCAAATTTAATATGGGAAGAATTAATTGGGAGGCTAGCTGCAATATTGGGACTCAGAAAACAACGGGGGACCTCTAGGTCCTGAGCCTCCTCTCTTCCACACTGTCCCCTCCCCAACTGTTTCTCCCAGACTGATAAGAAACGAGATTAAAAAGCCTCTTTTCAGGGGCAGCTAGGTGGCACAATGGATAGAGCACTGGCCCTGGAGTCAGAAAGACCTGAGTTCAAATCTGGCCTCAGACACTTAACACTTACTAGCTGTGTGACCCTGGGCAAGTCACTTAACCCCAATTGCCTCACCAAAAAAAAAAAAAAAAAGCCTCTTTTCAGATAAACAAAAAACAGGGTTTATTGGTGGGAACAGATATAGAAATAAGGACAAAGACAAGCAGGAAATACAACCTGTAAACTTGCCCACCTGACTCAGCTGCTTCATGGTTGACTCTCTGGAGCCCCCTGTGTGTCTGCGTTTAACTGTCTCACTTGCAGCTGTGAACTCTTCTCTCTCTCTCTCTCTCTCTCTCTCTCTCTCTCTCTCTCTCTCTCTCTCTCTCTTCTCTCTCTCTCTCTCTCTCTCTCTTCTTCTCCTACCCCTCTTCTCTACCCCCCCCAATAAAAAAAAACCTTCTCTCACAGGAAACCTGGGCCAACCACCCACACACCCCAAGCCAATTTGCTGGCACCCCTAGGGGCAGCACCCAAGGCCGGCCAGGGCTGGGGTTTCCATGCATACCCCCACTGGGTGGAGGGAGCCAGGATGCACCCGAGGCTTTCCAATTTTAGCCAAAGATGGGGTCCCTCAAATCACAATCAATTTTTACACTTGTTACATCATCAATGCATTATAACCACCCCATATACTTCCCACCTTGATATTAGAATCCTACTATAATATCATTTGATCAGTCCTTGGGAAATATGTGGATTGGATGCCAAGAACCATCTTTGCTAGTGGTTGTTAAGCTCCGGGTGCATTAGCATCTGCAACCCTCTCTTTGTCATAACTATAATGTGTACTGCATCTACATAACTGCTTCTGGGGTATTCAGTGCCCATTATGAGATTAATTCACCTAATGAATGACATTAGGCAAAATAAGACCCTGCCTATTTATTAGATCAAATGAGTCAGCCTAAAACATCAAAATCTAAAACCCTTTACATTGGATCAATCCTAGGGCCCTCCATCCTAAGACCTTTCCTCTTCTGGGGGCACCAAGAGATGGTTTGAGGAAGGCTAGGGTTACCTTCTAGGGTATCACATTTTAGAAGTTGGGGATATAGCCCTCAATGACCCTCGTTCCTTTAATAGGCTGCCTGTTCTTCCATTGAGAAACAGCATGGTATACTACAGAGAGGTGTCAAACACATAGCCCACAGGTCCCATGTGCTGCCCAAACTAGATTAAATTTTAATTGGGAAATGTTTAACCAAATGAATGAATTAATAAAAAAAGAAATATATAAACACATGTGGTTTTCTAAGTCAACATGTAGCCTGCCGGGATTCTTATATATAGTTTAGTGGCCCCAGTTTTTATTTGAGTTTGACTCCACTGGTATAGTGGAGAGAGGTGGTGTCACATTCAGTAAAAACCTACATACCAGCCTCACCTCTAACACCTTCTGTGTTAGAGTGACTGTATTCCAGTCCCTTACCCTCTCAGTATCTTCAGGCCACTTTCTAGGTCTATAAGTTGTAGAGTAATTGCAGATCTGTATATTGGTAAAGTGAATTTTCTGACAGGAATTTCCCTATGCCGATGAAATCATAGATTGAGTTAAAATACAAAACAGAGCTGGAGGGAACCTTAGAAGCCATCCGGTTTGACCCTTCCTTTTATAGATGAGGAAACTGAGGCTGAGAGAGATTAAGTGACTCTTCAGTGGTCTCACAGCTTCCATGGGGCAGCTAGATGGCACAGTGGATAAAGCACTGGCCCTGGATTCAGGAAGACCTGAGTTCAAATCCAGCCTCAGACACTTAACACTTACTAGCTGTGTGACCCTGGGCAAGTCACTTAACCCTCATTGCCCCACAAAAAAACCAACCAAACAATAAAATATGTGCCATGAAGAAATGCACCCAGAGATGCTTTCTGTGTTCTTAGAGATAGAGATTCCTGACCAGACAAACCCAGGTCACTCTAGCATGGTTGACCTTGCCTGGACTCTTTTGGAAATGATTACATATTCAAATTACTCTCTCTCCCCCACCCCACATTCTAGTCATGTGTGTATTATATCTGTGCTCCTGCATGGCAGCATAATTGTCAAAAGGGGCAGAGTGTAAAGAAATACATGGGAGTAGCTAGGTGGGGCAGTGTATAAAGCACCAGCCCTGGATTCAGGAGGGCCTGAGTTCAAATCCGGACTCAGACACTTGATACTTACTAGCTGTGTGATATTGGGCAAGTCACTTAACCCCCATTGCCCTGCAAAAAAGAAAAGAAAAGAAAGAAAAAGAAAAAGATATGGTTCTAGTCTAAATGATCAATATTAATTACTTGACTTGGATAATTGGCTAAGGAACTTGAATTTATAAATTAAAAGAATACTATACAATTGCCAACAATAAAAAAGGGAAATAAATAAATAAGTTGCATTGCTCCACCAGCCCCTGCTCTCCTAAATCTTGGAGCTCACCTTATCAGAAAATGGTCATGGTTTAAGACTTCTACAAAGGGTTTGGAGACACTGGTTGGGAAGATAGAAATGAGGTATATTTCCTGGTAAATACAATTTTTTTTTTACTAATTCTTTCCCTAATTCCTCCTAATAGGTACATTCCAAAAACCTCTAGTAGCACCTGATAGCCAGTTGGGAGGTTAATCTTCCTATTTTCTCACCTGAAGGCCTTCCAGACTGCAGGGTACAAACCATTTCTCTGTCATTAACACTCAGAAAACACACTTAAGCTGAGCTGACACCATTTTTTGCCCATGACATCATTTTCTGCTTTCCCCAGCCCTGGGGTCTGATTTCCAAGTCAAGGTGCATAACTCTTTGGTGAATAGGCCCAAGTGTATTGGGGGAGGGAAGGCAGGGGAAATAACCTTTCAGCTCAGCTGTAGGTGTTTTCCTTGCAAAGACAAATATAGCCCAAGCTGAAATCACTTAGTGTCAATCAAGGTAACTGGAGCAGCTCTGTGTTAATAATGATTTTGGGTCACGTGGGCCAGCAAAAAGAAAAGTGTGAGATAGTTGAGCACAATTTCCATGCAACACCAGCCTGCTTACATATTAGTCTCAGAACTTGGAGCCCAGCTGGGAATCCACAAGGTAATATAATCTGATGCCCACATTAATGACTAAATGGAGAGAATTATGAGAGAGCGGTCAGGGAAGGGCCCCTAGAGCTTGACTTCTAGGTCTGGCTAGAGGTTGCCCAGATATCCAGGGTATCCCTGCATGGGATTGCCACAGTAGGTAAATGAACACTGGCTATTCCCTTCTCTGTCTGCCCCTAAACACCACCTCTGGACTTTTGGGTTGCCCCAACTCTGGCCTTATTCTCTAGTTATTTATATGTTTCTTTACATAAGACTATCAAAAATAGGACATGAGATCATGTCCTTTCCAGGCCAGGGCATCAAAGTACAGTGTGTGGGATGCCATGATGCATGATCAATGTATCTAATCCCTGTGAAATGCATTTACATCTAGAACCAAATCAACTTTTTGGCATCATACATGTAGGGCAAAGGATG
This sequence comes from Dromiciops gliroides, assembly GCF_019393635.1. Taxonomy (NCBI): domain Eukaryota; kingdom Metazoa; phylum Chordata; class Mammalia; order Microbiotheria; family Microbiotheriidae; genus Dromiciops; species Dromiciops gliroides. The sequence goes on along the minus strand of NC_057862.1, from coordinate 606,973,043 downwards.
ACCTTTGATTTCATCAACGTGGTAAATTCCAGGGATCAAAATTCCTTCTACAAACACAGATCCACAATTCATTCGTAATTAATTATCAGAGTTTCCTGGTATGTTGAGTTGTTAATTGATATGCTCATAGTCCCATGGCTAGTACGCATCAGAAGTGAGATTTGAATACAGGTCTTCCTGACTCCCAGTCCATTATTTGATTGCTACACTCAATGGTGTGGTAGAAAATGTTTAACAACCAGATTTCTATGGGAAAAGAGGGGTGTGGCCTGCAGATGGCATCCTTTAAAGCATGATCTGCATTATTAACATTTTCTCCATCACTTTAAGTATAAAGTCAACAAAACAAATCAAGCCCTGATTTAGCATTTGTCAATTTTCAGTGTAAATACAATAAAAATTTAATAATCTGCAGCCCATTGGAGCTGATTCTATCACACCCTTGGCTACACTGCTTCTCCATAAATTTATTCTCTGCTAATCTAAAGCATAATTGCCTTTTAGTTGCCTTAAAAATATCTTCTTACAAATTCAAGGGAGGCCTTTACTCTCATCCCATTAAACCTAATTTTAGATGATGTCTATAGGCATATTCCAGCCCTTCCTATGTGGGCATTCTCATTGTTTCATCAAGGGGTTCAAACCCCAATGGCACCATTTTTTAGTTTAGAAGATTAAATTCATTCAGTCGGGCATTCATTCAACCAATACTTATTAAGTATCATGCTAGGTACCATGTGGGATCAAAATGTAAGCACTTGGGGCAGCTAGGTGGCACAGTGGATAGAGCACCAGCCCTGGAGTCAGGAGTACCTGAGTTCAAATCCGGCTTCAGACACTTAACACTTACTAGCTGTGTGATCCTGAGCAAGTCACTTAACCCCAATTGCCTCACTAAAAAAAAAAATTTAAGCACTTGAGCCTATCTCTTTTCTTTAACATACACTTGACAACCAAAAGAGTAGCAACAAAAAAAAATCAATGAGTAAATAGATAGATAAATAAGGAGGCTAATTAGTGTTGTATCTACCTTTTAGAGAGCATGTAGGATAGGTAGTCCAGTATAGCAAAAAGAGGACTACACTGGAAATTCAAAGCCTGGCTACACCACTAAAATGTTGTTGGCTGAGTCCATTTAACTCCCATCTCTGGGCTTCATCCTCTTCCCCTCTAAAATAAAGAGGTTGTAATAGAAGTGTATGCAATGCATTAAAAAGAGTGCTGAAGGGGGCAGCTAGGTGGCACAGTGGATAAGGCACCAGCCTTGGATTTAGGAGGACCTGAGTTCAAACCCAGCCTCAGACACTTACTAGCTGTGTGACCCTGGGCATGTCACTTAACCCCCATTGCCCTGGAAAAAAAAAAAAAAGAGTGCTGTATTTGGAGCAAGAGAATTTGTATTTGAATCCTGGCTCTGCTACCTATCATCTATGTGATCTTGGGCGAGTCATTTTCCCTTTAGGAACTTCTGTTTTCTCATCTATTAAAAAAAAAAAAGTGTTGCATCAGATCTCTAAGGTCCCTTCCAGTTCTGAATCCTATTATTAACCTATGACTAGATGATCCATTCAAGTCCAAAACTTTTCTATGCTATATTTAATTAAGACTTCTGTAGTTACTTATCCCAGTTATTTCTTTTCACATAAAGTTGCTATTCTTCATTTAAACAACAAAATAAAAAGTGGGATTTCCATATTTTTAATTTTTATTTTCAACTCCAAATTCTCTTCCTCTCTACAATCCCTCCCTAACCCACTGAGCAGGCAAGAAATGTGATACACATTATACATATGAAGTCATGCAAAATATATTTCTGTATTAGCTATGTTCCCCCTCCTATACCCCAAAAGGCAAGAAAAATGAAGGAAAAAAATATGTTTCAATCTGCCTTCTGAGTCCACCAGTTCTATATCTGGATGTATTTTATATCATAAGTCCTTTGGATTGTGTTTATCAGAGTTATAAGTTATTAAGTAATTCACAGCTTATTATCTTTACAATATTGTTGTTACAGTATTGTTCTCCTGGTTCTGCTCACTTCCCTTTTGCATCCATTCATTTAAGTCTTCCCAGGTTTTTCTGAAACCATCTCCTTCATCATTTCTTATAGCACAAGAGTATTCTATCATATCAGACATCAAAATCATATGCCACAATTTCTTCAGCCATTCCTCAGTTGATAGGCATCTTCTCAGTTTCCAGTTCATTGATCACATACACACACACACACACACACACACACACACACACACACACAAGAGCTGCTATAAATATTTTTGTACATATGGGTCCTTTTTCTTTATCTCTTTGGGGTTTGGGGCCAAAGGGTATACACAAGTTTTATAGTACTTGGAACATGGTTTCAAATTTTTCTCCAGAATGGTTGGACTATTTCAAAGCTTCACCAACAGTGCATTAGTGTACTTATTTTCCCACATCTCTCCAGTATTTGTTATTTTTCTTTTCTGTCATGTTAGTCTATCATATGGGTTTGAGGTTGTAGCTCAGAATTGTTTTAATTTGTATTCCTGTAATTATCAATGATTTAGAACATTTTTTATGTCTTCCTGATAAACACTGCCTATTCGTAACCTTTCACCATTTATCAAAAGGGGAATGGCTCTTCGTTTTAAAATCATCTCAGTTTTCTATAATATTTGAGAAATGAGACCTTTATTAGAGAGACCTACTGTAACTTTCCACCCACCTTCTTGCTTGTCTTCTAATTTTGACTGCTTTTGTTTGTGAAAAGTTTTTTTTAATTTTACAATTAAAATTACTCTTTTAACTCCTATGAGCCTCTCCATCTCTTTGACCATGAGCTCCTCTTCTATCCAGAGATCTGAAAAGTAATTTCTTCCCTGTTTCCTAATTTATGATATCATCCTTGAATGTCTAAATCAGATGTTTCAAGCTTACCTTGATATTCGATGTGAGATGTTGGTCTATGCCAGTTGTCTGCCAGACTACTTTTCTAGTTTTCCCAGCAGTTCTGCCAAATAGTTCTTAACCCATAGTTAAGATCTTTATATTTAACAAACACTAGGCTCTGGTAAAAATTTGCTTCTCTAAATTATGTACCTAATCTATTGCGTTCTATTTCTTTTCCAGTACCAAATTGGTTTTGATGATTACTACTTTGTAATATAGTTTTAGATTTGGATACTGCTAGGCCCCTTTCACATTTTTTCATTGATTCCCTTGATAGTCTTGACCTTCTGTTCATCCAGATAACTTTTTGTTATATTTTTTTTTAACTCTACAAGTCATTTTGGCAGTTTGATTATTATGGCACTGAATAAGTAAATTGATTTAGGTAGTATAGTCATTTTTATTATATTGACTTGACCCAACCATGAGCAATGAATATTTCTCTAATTGTTTAGATCTGTCTTTATTTGTGTGGAGTGTTTTTTAATTGTGCTTGTATATGGTATCTTGGCAAATAGACTCCCAAGTATTTTATATCTCTGCAACTATTTTTTGTTTGTTTGTTTATTTTCATAGATTTTTAGGTTCCAAATTTTTTCCCATCCTCCATTCCCTCCCTCCTCCCCAAGACAGAAAGCAATCTGATATAGGTTATATATGTCTGCAACTATTTTAAATGAAATTTCTCTTTCCCTATCTTTCTCATGAGTTTATTGGCAATATGTTGAAATGCTGATGATTTAGGTGAATTTATTTTATATCCTAAAACTTGCTAAAATCACAATTTGTTTAAACTAGTTTTTAGTGATTTTCTTGGGTTCTCTAAATACATTATATCATCTACAAAGAGTGATAGTTTTGTTTTTTGGTTTTTTTAGTGAGGCAATTGGGGTTAAGTGACTTGCTCAGGGTAACTCTGCTAGTAAGTTGTTAAGTGTCTGAGGCCACATTTGAACTCAGGTACTCCTGACTCCAGGGCGGTGCTCTGTCCACTGCGCCACCTAGCTGCCCCAAGAGTGATAGCTTTGTTCCCTTGTTTTCTGTTCTTTTGTCTTTCCATTTCTTTTCTTGTCTATTTGCTATATGTAGCGTTTTTGTAGTATAGTGAAGAATAATGGCAATAATGAACATCTTTGTGTCACATCTGTTCTTATCAGAAAGGCTTCTAGTTTATCTCCATTACATATAATGTTTGGTCTTGGTTTTAGATAGATGCTAATCATTTTAAGAAAAGCTCCATTTATTTCTATAGTTTCTGGTGTATGAAATTTCTTTCTTAAGAGGATGAATGTCATATTTTGTCAAACTTTTTTCCATATTGTATTGATAAAAATCATATGATCTTTGCGATTGATATGTTCAATATATTTGTAGTTTTCTAATATTTGAAATAGCCTTGCATTCCTGGCATAAATCCAGCCTAGTCATAGCGTATGATCTTTGTGGTATTATAATGTCCTTGCTAATGTTTTGTTTAACTCTGCATGAATATTCATTAGGGAAATTGTTTCTATAATTTTCTTTCTCTGTTTTTACTCTTCCTAGTTTTAGTATCAAAAACATATTTGTGTCAAAGAAAAAATTGAGATCCCTTCTTTATTTTTTCAAATAGTTTATATATATTGGAATTATGGTTTCTTAAGTGTTTGGTAGAATTAACTTGTAAATCCATTTGATCTGGGTTTGTTTTCCTTAGGGGACCTCATTTATGGCTTATTTAATTTCTTTATCAAAGATAAGATTACTTAAGTATTCTAATTCTTCTGTTAATCTGGGCAATTTATATTTTTGTAAATAGTTATCCATTTCATTTTAGATTGTCAGTTTTATTGGCATAGGTGGGCAAAATAGTTCATAACAACTTCATTTATCCTTCATCTTAATTCTTCCTTGATTGTGCATTCATCCTTTTCATTTATAATATTGATAATTTAGTTTTCTTCTTTCTTTTATTAATCAAATTAGCAATGGCTTATTTATTTTATTATTTCCCTCATAAAAGCCAACTCCCAGTTTTTATTATTAGGACATTTTTTTAACTTTTAATTTTGTTAATCTCACCTTTAATTTTCAGGTTTTCTATCTTAATATTTAATTAGGGATTTTTAATTTGTTCCTTTTTCAAATTGCTTTAGTTGCATGCCTAATTTAGTGATCTTTTCTCTCTTTTATTGAAATGTTTACAGATTCAAATTTTCCCCTTAGTACTGCATCTTACAGATTTCATCATTTCTCATTGTGTCATTACCTTTAATTAAGTTATTGTTTCTATATTTTTTCTTTAATCCTTTCATTTCCATAGATTTAATTTCCAATTGATTTTTAATCTGTGCTTCAAGTGCCCTATAATGAATGTAATTTTTAATTGTATTGTAGTCCCAAAAGTGCATTGAATATGTCTGCTTTTCTGCATTGGTTTGTGAAGTTTATGCCCTAATATTTAATATAAATTTTGTGAAGATGCCATGCACGAGCTAAAAAAGGGGGGGTAAATTGAAGTTCCCCCACTAGTACAATTTTACTGCTTCCTGCTTCCTCCTATAATTCATTTAATTTTTCCTTCGACAATTTGGATGCTATGTTATTTGGTGCATATATATTCAGTATTGATATTACTTCATTGTCTATGGTACCTTTTAGCAAAAATGTAGTTAAATTGATTGTCTCTCTTAATTAGGTCCTATTTTGCTTTTGCTTTGTCTGAGATCGTGATTGCTACCCCTTCCTATTTTTACTTCTGCTGAAGTACAATAGATTCCAGTCCTTTGGTTTTTTGTTTTGTTTTGTTTGTTTTGTTTTTGGGTTTGGGTTTTTGCAGGGCAATGAGGGTTTAAGTGATTTGCCAAGGTCACACAGCTGGTAAGTGTCAAGTGGCTGAGGCAGGATTTCAACTCAGGTCCTCCTGAATTCAGGGCTGGTGCTTTATCCACTGTGCACCCAGCTGCCCCCAGTCCCTTATTTTAACTCTGTGTGTGTGTGTCTTTCTGATTTAAGTGTGTTTCTTGTATATTATATACTGTTGGATTCTGGTTTCTGATTCATTTTGCTATCCAATTCCTTTTATGGGTAAATTCATCATATTCATGATTATGATTTTTTAACTATTTTCCTCCATTTTATTCTCTTCTATTTAATTCTTCCTTGTTGTTTATCCTGTTTGTTCTCAAAAGCCCTGTTTTGCTTCTGAGCAACTGCCTGCCTTAATCTACCTTTATTATTATCACCTTCCCCTTTTCTCATACTCCCTTTCCCTTCTAATTCTTTGTTTGGTAAGAGAAATTTCTATGCTCAACTTATGTGTGTATAAGTAAGAATATTATATGTACATGTATATATAAAAGATTTATATATGTACATATATAAGATATATCAGAATATGTATATAATATGCATATGTATATTTTATATATATGTATATATAGATAAAACTCTACATATATAAATATGTTACCTCTTTGAACCAGTACAGATGAGAGTGAGGTTCAAGATTGATAGCTAACCCCTCCAATTTCCCATCTGTTGTAAAAACTCTTCTTGCACAACTCAGCAATGTGAGATAATGTTCTACATTCTTTCTGTCCCTTCCCTCTGATCTCAGTGCATCCCTCTTTCTCATCTTTCCATTTTTCTTTTGAGATCATTCCAATATTGTAGACTCATACCCATGACATCTGTCTAAGTAGAATCCTTTTAATTGTCCTAATGATAGTAAAGTTCTTAGGGGTTACAAGTATCTTTCCATTTAGGAATGTAAACAGTTTAACCTTATGAAGTCCCTTATGATTTCTCACTCATATTTACCTTTTTGCACTTCTTTTTAGTCTCATGTTTGAATGTCAAATTTTCCATTCAGCTCTGGTCTTTTCATCAGGAATGCTAGAAAGTCCTCTATTTCACTAAATATCCTGTTACTCCATCCCCCCAGTTTTGCTCAGTAGGTTATTTTTGGCTTTAATCCTACCTCCTTTGCTTTCCAGAATATCATATTCCAAGCCCTCCATTCTTATTTAGTTAGTGGTAGCAGCTAAATGCTGTGTGATCCTGAGTGTAGCTCTTCTGTATTTTGAATAATTTATTTCTGATTGCTTGCAATATTTTCTGCTTGACCTGGGAGCTCTGAAATGTAGCTATAAAATTCCGGGAGTTTTTCACTTTTGGGATTTCTTTCAGGAGGTAATTGGTGGATTCTTTCAATTTCCATTTTGTTTTCTTGGTTCTAAGATATTGGGTAGTTTTCCTTTAAAATTACTTAAATATGATAGCTAGACTCTTTTTTTGATCAGGCTTTACAGTAGTCCAATAATTTCTTAAATTATCTTTCCTTGATCTATTTTCCAGATCAGTTATTTTTCTATGAGTTATTTCACATTTTCTCCTACTTTTTCATTCTTTTACTTGTTTTACTGTTTCTTAAATGTACTGTGGAATCTTTAGCTTTCAATTAACCATTTTCTAATATTTAAGGAATTATTTTTTTAGTGAGATTTTGTATCTCCTACCATTTGACCAATTATCATTTTAAGAGATCTTCCTTGGGACAGCTAGGTGGTGCAGTGGATAAAGCAACTGGCCTTTGATCAGGAGGACCTGAGTTCAAATCCGACCTCAGACACTTGACACTTACTAGCTGTGTGACCCTGGGCAAGTCCACTTAACCCTCATTGTCCCACCAAAAAAAAAAAATCTTTTTCTTCAGTATTTTTAGGAAACTCTTTTACCCTTTGAGCAATTCTGATTATTAAGGAATTATTTTCTTTATTTTTTGTGCCTCTTTTAGCAAGTTGTTTAATTTTCTTTTCATAATTTTCTTGCATTACTTTCATTTCTTTTCACAATTTTACTTCTACTACTATTATTTGAAAATATTTTAAAATTATTTTCTCTCTCTCTTTTTTTTAACTCTTCTAGGTCTTTATGCAGTCTACATTTTAATCTGATGCTTTGCTTGTAGATGTTTTCAAGTTGTTATCTTCTAAGTTTGTGTCTTCTGCTTCCTTAACACCATAGTAAAGTCTTGTGAACTGGTTCTTCTTGTTGTTGTTGTTGTCTCCTTATTCTTCCAGCCCATTTCTTGACTTTGTACTTTATGTTAGAGTTGAGCTCTGCTAACCTCTAGGTTATCTTCTAACTTTTACATACAGCTGCTTTCATGGCTGGGGACCATATGTATTCAGGGCTTCCAAGGTGAATGTGATCCAGGGAAAGTTCTGGTTAATGCCCTCCTGCTCTATGCTCTGGTCCTTGCCCAGGTAGGATCCCTGCTTTCTCACGATCACAATCACTTCCTTTCCTTCTCAGAACTGACCCAAACTGGTAATGGATGATGGATGCCAAATGGAACCCAATTCCTCATCCAGTGCTAGCACAGAGATCCTAGGAACTCTTTCTAACCAGGTGTTCAGTCCCCTAGAGGTCCGTGGGTGCTGGGCACTCCTTGTGCTACTGATGTTGCCATTATTCAAAGTCCACAGCCAGTGCTGTTTCCACCAACTTCTTGGTCAGGCTCTCACCCCACATTGAAGGCCTCACTTTGTTTCACTAAGCTTTCCTGGGTTGAAAAAGTGATTGACTGTGACTTTTTGATGTTTTTCATCACTCGGAATTCAGTTTTACCCACTTTTAAAAGTTGCTTATAAGGACACGTTGGAAGAGCTTGGGGTGGGGGGTGGGGACAGAAGGGAAATATTCATTTCCTCTGCCATCTTGGCTTTACCATTCAGAATTTCCTTATTGAAAGTAGAATAGAAAAAACATGAATTCATAGGAATTCATGATTCCTGTTGCACATACTTTGATTTCTTTTATTCTTTTTATGATATATACTATATTCCAGCTTGTTACTTTCAAAACTTTTCTACTTATCTGTATTTCCTTCTGAACCTTATTCTATTCTCTCTGTGCATTTTCTTAAAATAATTTAGTTGCCCTCTTTTAAAAATAGCATTATTATCCTCATTTTTCTTTCCATTCCCCCCAGCAAATTAGAAAAGGGAGAGAATCTCTGTAACAAATAGCGATACTCTACACCAAACGAATCCATACGTTGACCATGTCTGAAAATATATATTCATTTTGCACCATAAGTCCATAACCTTTTTGTCAGAAGGTGTGTAGACTGCTTCATTATCAAGTTGTAGATGGCCATTGCATTGATTACTGTATTAAGTTTTTCAAAATATTTTGTCTTTGCAATGTAGTTGTTATAGTATAAAATTGTTCTGGGTCTGCTCACTCACTTTGCATCAGTTCATAGAAGCCCTCTCAGGTTTTTATGAAATGGTTGACTTTTCTTCATTTCTTATAAGCACAATGATATGTTTTGTTCACCCATTCTGCTTTTGTTTCTAGTTCTTTATCATAACAAAAGGAACAACTAACAAATATTTGTATGCACATAGGACCTTTTCCTCTTTTCTTTGATCTCTTTAGGGTACATGGGACTAGTAGGGTGGTATCATATAGGTTAAAGGACATGCGAAGTTTTATAACTTTTTGGTTAAAGTTTTTTAAATGCTCTTTAGAACAACTGGCCCATTCATAGCATGACTAACAATGTATTAATATTCATATATTTCCATGGTCTCTCCACAATTGTCATTTTTCTTTTTGTCTTTTTTTTGCCAATTTGATACATATAAAGCAGAATCTCAGAGGTGTTTCATTTGTATTTCTCTAATCATTAGTTATTTTTAAATCATTTTATATGGCTATTGATAACTTGGATTTCTGCTCTTGATAACTGCTTGTTTATATTCTTTGGTCATTTAAATAGTGGGGAATGGTTCTTGTTCTAAATAAACTTAAGTCAGTTCCTTATGTGTCATGAAAATTAGACCCTTTTTCAGAGAAACTTGTAACAAAAATCTTTCCCTGTTACCTGTTTCCCTTACAATTTTATTACATTAGGGTTATTTGTGCAAAATCTTTCAAAATTTATGTAATCAAAGATGCCATTTTGTCTCCTTTGATCCTTTCCATCTCTATTTTGGTTATGGATTCTTCCTTTGTTAATAGTTGTGAAAAGTATACCTTTCCTTGCTCCTCTAATTGGTTTATGCTGTAACCTTTTCTATTTGGATCCTTTTTTTTTTTTTTGCACGGGGCAATGGGGGTTAAGTGACTTGCCCAGGTCACACAGCTAGTAAGTGTCAAGTGTCTGAGGCCGGATATGAACCCAGGTCCTCCTGAATCCAGGGCCAGTGCTTTAACCACTAGCGCAATCTAGCTGCCCCCTTGGATCATTTTTAAAGAGCTTATATAAGTATACAGTTTGAGATAATGGTTGATACATCATTTTTACCAAACTGCTTTCATTTCCCCAGCAGTTTTTGCTGAATGAGTTCTTATCCCATTTGTTGCCGTCTTTGGCTTTGCTAAACACTATACTACTATGTTTGTTTCTAATTTCATGTACCTAATTGGCTTCAATGATTGACTTTTCTATTTCTTGACCAGGACCAAATAAATTTCTTATTACTGCTTAATAGTATAATTTGATATCTGGGAATGTTCGACTTATTTGCTTCCCCTTTTTTCATTATTTCCCCTGAAATTCTTGATATACCTCCAGATGAATTTTGGGTTTTTAAAATACTTTGTCAATTCTTTAATAGTTAGCTACAACTACATATGTAAATTAATTTAGGTAGTATTGTCATTTGTATTTATTGACATGGCCAAAGCATAAACATTTCATCTCTTCCAAGTTATTTAGGTCCATCTCTGTTTCTATAAAGACTTTTTTGAGGTTGTTTCATATGGAGGCTTATGTGTGGCTTGGTAAGTGGACTCCCAGATATTTATATTTTCTGTTCTTATTTTGAATAAAATTTCCCTATCTCTTTTTTTTTGTTTTTGTTTTTTTTGCAGAGGCAATGGGGGTTAAGTGACTTGCCCCCAGTCACACAGCTAGTAAGTGTCAAGTGTCTGAGGCTGGATTTGAACTCAGTCCTCCTGAATCCAGGGCGGGTGCTTTATCCACTGTGCCACCTAGCCACCCCCCAAATTTTTTTTTTTGGTGAGGCAATTGGGGTTAAGTGACTTTCCTAGGGTCACACAGCTAGTAAGTATGTAAAGTGTCTGAGTCGATTTGAACTCGGGTCCTCCTGAATCCAGGGCCGGTGCTCTATCCACTGCGCCACCTAGCTGCCCCCCTATCTCTTGATACTAAATCTTTTTTTTTTTTTTGCGAGGGCAATTGGGTTAAGTGACTTTCCCAGGGTCACACAGCTAGTAAGTGTCACAGGTCTGAGGTCAGATTTGAACTCAGGTCCTCTTGTTGGTGATATAATGAAAGGTTTATAACTTGTATCTTTATGTTATATCCTGCTACTTTGCTGAAGTTATTCATTGTTCCAATTAGAGTATGGACTCTCCAGGGTAATCTAATTAGAACATCATGTTGTCTGCAAAAAAGTAGGTATGTTTCTTTCTTATTTTCTTATGTTTATTCCCTTATTTTCTTTTTCTTATCATCATACTTAGTATTTATAGAACTATATAAAACAGTATTAGTGAGTAATGCACATCCTTGTTTATCCTTGGTCTTATTATAACAATCTCTAGTTTTTCTCAATTACATATAATGCCCGACTCCTATTTTATACAGGTGCTACTTTTCATATTAGAGAAAGGTCCATTAATTCTTATGTTTTTTAATGATTTTTAACAGAAATGGGTCTTTTATTTAAAAATGCCTTTTCTACATCTATTGATATAATCAATGTGATTTAAAAAATTATTTTTATATAATATTGCCTATTATGTTCACAGTTTTCTAGTATCAGGAATTGTATTCCTGGTATAAATCCAATCTAGTTATAATGAACAATCTTTTTGATGTGTTGCTGTTAACTCTTTGCTAATATTTTATTTTAAATGTTTACTTCAATATTCATTAGAATGTTAATATAAAGTTTCTTTTTTCTTTCTTTTTTTTGCTCTAGTTTGCCTAGTTTAGGTATTGAGACCATGTTTATATCAGAGTAGGAATTTAATAGGATCCTTCCTATTTTTACAAACAGTTTATGTAATATTATAATTAATTATTCTTTGAATACTTGATAGAATTCATTTGCAAATACATCTGGTTCTGATTTTTTTCCTTTGGGAATTATTTATTGGATAGTTTAAATTTATTTTTCTGAATTTGGATTATTTAAGTTTTCTACTTTCTCTGCTATTAATCTGCACATTTTAATATTTTGTAAATTTTTATCCATTTCATTTAAATGATCAGATTGGAATATATATGTATATAATTGGCAAAATCATTTCTAATGCTTTCCTTTCCTTTACCTTCCAATATTGTCATCTTCCATTTTTGTTACAAAATATTTGGTTTTCCTGTCTCTTAAAAAATCAGTACTAGCTAACTGTTTTTCTCTCTTATAATATTTTTTTTAATTCTCCAAAGGAATTTAGCTACAACAAACTAGCTAATGGTTAATCTATTTTATTTTTTGCTTGTTTTTTAAAAAATATACAGTTAACTTTATTTATAAATGTAATGGTGGTTTTTTTCTTTTGATTTATAATCTCGACTTTTCAGAATTATTATTTTGGAATTCCGTTTACTTGTTCTTTTAGGGTTTGGGGTCTTGGCGGTTTTTTTTTTGCTGCATGTCCACATTTATTTATCTGTTCTTTCATTTTTATTGTTAATGAAAGTATTTAGAGACATACATTTCTCTCTACAGAACTGCTTTGGCTCCATATCAAAAATCTTGCTATGTTCTCTCACTGTCATCATTTTCTTTGATGCAATTCTCTATTGCTAATTGTTGTGTTCTTTAACCCACCAATTCTTTCCTATCAAGTTCACTAATCTCTAATATGAATGCTTTCTTCAAAGACCCTTTATAGAATATCATTTTGTTGGTTTGTCAATAAAGGATTAGTCAGTAAAGGAGTAATAAAATTTCTCCTTTTCTCCTTTGTTTGTATAAGTAGGTTTTTAATGCTATAATATGTGATCGGTTTTTGTCAAGGAGCAACATACAACTTAGAAATATGTATAATCTCAATTCTTGATTTAGCAATCCCACCAAAAATATACCATATCTAAGTTCTTAAATTTGATTCATGTCTTAAACTTCTTTATTCTTTATATTTTTTGTTAGATTTATCTAGATCTGAAAGTTGAGTACATTAAAATCTTCACTCTTGCTTTATTATTTTCTCCCTATAAATTGATTAAATTTTTCCTCAAGTGTTAGATGCTATACCATTATTGATATGTATTAATTCATTGTCTATGTTGCTTTTATAGCTTAATGTAATTTTCTTGGTTTAACTCTTTAAAAAATCAGTTTGCTTTTACTATTTCCTTGTGTAACATCATGAGTACTACCCCTACTTTTTAGTTTTCCTTAAGCATAATAGATTTTACTCAGCCCTTATTTAATTCTATGTAAGAACTCTATCTTCTAAAGTATTTTTCTTACAAACAACATATTGTTGAATTCTGCTTTCTAATCTATTCTGTTGCCCTCCATTTTATGAGTAAATTCACCCCTTCCATACTCACAGTTTTTTTATTGTTAACTGTGTTCCCTTCTGTCCTGTATTCTTATCCTTACTGTTTCTTAGCTCCTTCTCCATCTTTATAAAGAATAAAGTAGTGAAAGAGGAGTCTTAACACCAGTGATCATATTTAAATTTGCTCTGCTTATATTCCAGTGACCATATTCTTTTCTTCTAGCTTAGTCCCCAAACACAGGTTCTTGAAATATGACACAGTCTTTTAAAAAACTTGGGTTTCGGGGCAGCTAGGTGGCGCCAGTGGATAGAGCACCAGCCCTGATTCAGGAGGACCTGAGTCCAAATTCAGCCTCAGACACTTAACGCTTAGCTGTGGGACCCTGAGCAAGTCACTTAACCCCAATTGCCTCACCAAAAAAAAAACCAAAAAAAACCACCTTGGGTTTATTTGGAAATCTAATGGTTCTTAAATAATCTCTTCTCAACTTGTTGCCCAAATCAGTTTTTTGTTTGTTTGTTTGTTTGTTTGTTTGTTTTTTCTGGGCAATGGGAGTTAAGTGACTTGCCCAGGATCACACAGCTAATAAGTGTCAAGTGTCTGAGGTCGGATTTGAACTCAGGTCCTCCTGAATCCAGGGCCAGTGCTTTATCCGCTGCGCCACCTAGCTGCCCCCAAAATTTTTAAAAACAAGTGAATTGGTGAACAAGTTGAAAGAAGGTTATCTAAGAATCATTAGACTTCCAAAAATGATGCTTTAAAAAAGACTATATGCCATATGCCTTACATATGGGGACAGCTAGGTGGCACAGTGGATAGAGTATTGGGCCTGGAGTCAAGAAGACCCAAGTCCAAATTTAGCCTCAGACATTTACCAGCTGTGTGACTGATCCTGGGCAAGTCACTTCACCCTGTTTGCCTCAGTTACCTCATCTGTAAAATGAGTTGGAGAAGGAAATAGCAAATAACTCCTTCATCTTGGTTGAGAAAACCCTAAATGGAGTCACAAAGAGTGGAATGCAACTGAAAAGACTGAACCTTACATATTCTTGTATTTATCAGTCTTTTTATTTTATCCATTTCTTATTTTTTCATGAGGTCATTACTTTTTTTATTTGGTTCATTCTGATTTTCAGTCAGTCTGTCACTTGGTTCAGATTTTACCCTTCCTGTACCAATCTGTTTGAGTTTGGCTGTTCTACCACCACTTGTTCTACTATACTGAGTCCTCCCAGTCTTCTTAGTTAACTCTTGAAAATATAACTGCAATTTTCTGTTCTATTTCTAGCCTACCCTCTTTCTAAAATGTTTTGAGGAAATAAGATGTATTTCCCCTCAAACTGCTGCAAAATTAGGGGGGAAATGTAGACATAAAAATGTAAGATCAATAACAAAATCAAAGAAAGAACACACACCACATTTCATTATCGGCAATATCAATGAATATATATGTTGGGCTGTGCCCGGAATGATCTTCCTTTCCTCTCCACCTATCAAAATACTACTAATCTCTCCAAAACGAACTGAAAACTGCTTTCCTTGATCACTTCCAGTAGAAGTGATCCTTCCCTCCCTCTGCATTTCTAGAATATTCCCTTCACAATGAGTTCGGTGCCTTCAATGAATTCAGTCTTCTCCACCCCAACTCCTGCCCTTATATCAAAAGACTTCAACTTACGTAGTGCTATGCTTTTAAATAGCCTAGCTTCTGAATCTAGCTGGAGAAAAGCATGAAACCATGCTGATAAGGTCCACTACAAATTTGTGTTTTCTAATTTCAACTGGGCTCTCATGGCAACAAGGCCGTTTACTCTCCACAGCAGTTGTTTGAAAACATCTCATCTCTCATCAAACTTTCCACAGCACCCCTCAACCTTACCCCCTCAACTGAAGGTCTTGCCTCATATTTTAACAACAAAAAATTAAAGTCATATGCTAAGAGCTTTTTCTTCTCCTCCTCCTCTTCCTTCTCCTTCTCCTCCTCCTCTTTCATCTTCCCTCCTCCTCTTCTCACATCTTTTTTACTTCATCTTTTACCATCTACTCTTTCATTTCTGTCAATGATGAAATGGCCCTTGACCTTGACAAAACCAGCACCTCTAGTTGAATCCTTCATCCCCATACCTTTTGAACTTCACCAAAAGATTGTTTCCCCATGCCTAAATCTCCAATCTCTCTCTAATATTCAATCTTTCTCTACTAGTTCTTGCCTTGATGACTACAAATACACCGATATTTTCTTCAAAAAAAATCCTTCACTTGCACCTATTACTTATTCTATCATCTTATATCTCTCCTCTTTTCTGCTAAACTCCTTGAAAAAAAAAATCAGTATACTTGGTGCCTCCACTTCCTCTCTTTTTATGGCATTCTGACTTCTGACTTCTGACCTCATCATTTTCAGAATCTTTTCTCTCCAAAATTGGCTAACCTAATGGGCTTTACTAGATCCTTCTCCTGACCAATCTCACTACAGCATTTGGCATAGTTGATCACTTTTTCCTGGATACTCTGTCCTCTCTGGGTTTTTGGAGATACTACTCTCTCTTATTGCCCCTCCTACCCATCTGATTCTTCCTTTTTCCTTTTTCCTTTTCATCCCATAATTGTGGATGGCCCCAAATGCTGTGTCTTGAGCCTTCTTTTCTCTCTACTCTCTCCACTGGTGATCTCATCAGCTGCCATACATTGTCATCATCTCTAAGAAAAATCTTTCTAGCTTTATATATTTCCATGCTTAGAAACAATCCTATATCTCCATAGACATTTTTAACTGATGGCCCCAAAACATCTCCAATTCAACTTGTCCAAAACAGAACTCATTATTTCCCCCTTCAAATCATTCTTTTTTCCCAATTTCTCTATCATTATTGATGGTGCCACCATCCTCCCATTCACCTAGGCTTATAACCTTGGCATCATTCTCAATTCCTTACTCGCAGATGCCCCACATATCTAATTAGATGCCAAATCTAGTCATTGCTATTATTATAAAATTTCTCATGTGTCTCTTTCTCTCCAACCATATAGTCATCATCCTAGTACAGGCTTTCATTGCCTCTGACCTGCCTGGAGTCAGGAAGAACTGCATTCAAATCTTGCCTCAGCAGAACCAGGAGAACATTTACACAGTAACAGCAACATTGTGCGATGAACAACTATGACAGAGTCAGCTCTTTTCAGCAATACAATGATCCAAGACAATTCCAAAAGACTCATAATGGAAAATGCCCTCCACATCCAGAGAAAAAACTATGGATTCTCAATGCAGATCAAAGCATACTATTTTTGCTTTTTTGCTTTTTGTTTTCTTTCTCATGGTTTTTCCCTTTTGTTCTAATTTTTTTCTTTCACAACATGACTAATATGGAAATTTGTTTAATGTGGTTGTACATGTATAACCTATATCAGATTTCTTGTCTTAGGGCAGGGAGGGTGAAAAATTTGGAACTCAAAATCTTATAAAAATGAATGTTGAGGGGCAGCTAGATGGCGCAGTGGATAGAGCACCGGCCCTGGAGTCAGGAGTACCTGAGTTCAAATCCGGCCTCAGACACTTAACACTTACTAGCTGTGTGACCCTGGGCAAGTCACTTAACCCCAATTGCCTCACTAAAAAAAAAAAAAAAAAGAATGTTGAAAAGTATCTTTACATGTAATTAGAAAAAAAATACTATTAAGTTTAAAAATAGTTGAAGAGGGGGCAGCTAGATGGCGCAGTGGATAGAGCACCGGCCCTGGATTCAGGAGTACCTGAGTTCAAATCCGGCCTCAGACACTTAACACTTACTAGCTGTGTGACCCTGGGCAACTCACTTAACCCCAATTGCCTCACTAAAAAAAAAAAAAAAGAATGTTGAAAAGTATCTTTACATGTAATTAGAAAAAAAATACTATTAAGTTTAAAAATAGTTGAAGAGGGGGCAGCTAGATGGCGCAGTGGATAGAGCACCGGCCCTGGATTCAGGAGTACCTGAGTTCAAATCTGGCCTCAGACACTTAATACTTACTAGCTGTGTGACCCTGGGCAAGTCACTTAACCCCAATTGCCCCACAAAAAAAAAATAGTTGAAGAAAGTTCTATGTTTCAGTTAAAAGTTGATGGAAATAAAGATAATTTGGTAAAAATTAAAATAATTTTTCTTCTCAAAAAAAATCTTGCCTCAGACACTTTTAGCTTTGTGACCCTGGGCAAATCCCTTAATATCTATTTGTCTCTGTTATTTCATCAGTGAAATGGGTATAATAGTGTTTACCTCCCAGGGTTATTGTGAATATAAAATGAGTTAACACTTATAAAGCACCTGGCAAAGTTCTCTATGTAAATATTGTTATTATCATTACAAAGGCCTTCTAATAAATCTGCCTTTCTCAGGTTCCCTTCAATCTATCCTCCACAAGCTGCCCAAGTAAATTCACTAGTGCATCATGCCACCCCTTTATTCAATAGACTCCAGTGACTTTATTATTTTTCAGGATCAAATATAAACTCATGCTTGGTATTTAAGACTCTTCACAACCTGGTCTCTACTTACCTCCCCCATCTTTTTACACTTTTACTCCCTTCACAGATTCTATGGTTCTATTAGACTTGTTCACATATTGTTCACAGAACACAGTTCTATGCCTCAAGCCATGGGCCCAAGGCCTGAAATACTTTCCTTCCTTATCGTTGCCTCTTGACATCACTGGCTTCTTTGAAGCCTAAGCCCCTTCTACAGAATGCCTTCCTAGACAACCCCCTTCCCCCCAGCCCCTCCCCCACCCCGCAGCTATTTGAGCCTTGTCCTCTAAGGCTACCTTTTTTCTACTCTGTATGAGTCATGTATGTACTTTTTCATTTCCATATTGTCTCCTTCATTAAGTTCTCTGAGGGCAGGGATTTTTTTTTTAATTTTTTTTTTTTTTTTTAGTGAGGCAATTGGGGTTAAGTGACTTGCCCAGGGTCACACAGCTAGTAAGTGTTAAGTGTCTGAGGCCGGATTTGAACTCAGATACTCCTGACTCCAGGGCCGGTGCTCTATCCACTGTGCCACCTAGCTGCCCCTGCAGGGATTGTTTTTATGGTTTGATCTTCTTTGTATCCCCTGCACAAGGGCTTAATAAATACTTCTTGATTGACCGATGCCCCAAGTGCACCAGTGTGTCTATGGTCTTGAAGGCAGATGGGTAATATACCTATGCCTCCTGACAACCACGCTCTATGCCTCCATGAACTCTGCCCAAGAGGAAAAACCAGCTATGAGAGCCAAGGGAAGCATAAACAGATGTGACACTATAAAGAAGAACTGCAAGGCTTGAGGTCAGAGGTGAATGGTCAGAGGAGATAGACAATGAGCAGGTAGAGGTTTCCTCTGTATCTGTCCTTTCCCCATTCCCATGAATAACCATACCATTGGTGAAACATGATTGTGGAGAGAAGCAGGCTTCTGAAGATACTGCCAATAAAAAGGAAACCAGCCAGGGTAAGGACAAGCTATAGATTTCTGTCCATATCAAACCCAGAGCCCAGTCTTAATCCCATTGTGAAAGAGTCCAGACCAGGATATGGAGTTCCTGAGTATTTTATCTAAACCCTGAAAATACCAGTAGATGTGGAATATTGAAGATTAAAGGGAGATCGGAAGTCTTGGTGCTTGGCAATATTCTGGTGAGAATAAAAGGGGATTGGATCGAGGGTTTAAGTAGAGGGGTTGACTTTGTCAAGAACAAGAACCACTTCTTAAACATCAGTGACATGAATGACAGTATGACTGACCAGACAGTTCAGGTCTGCAGTGAAAGTTTTTTCAGTCGCTCAAAGTACAAAGAGTATAATGGACCATTATAAATATTTTGTTGCAATATCCCCTTGTGAACCCTCTCCATCACCTGGCACTGCACTGGTAGGTTGGGTCTTCAGAGGGAAATGTCAAAGATTTAGAGATAACTCTGTGGTTGGATAGTCTTCTAACACTAGTTCATGAGCCCCTAACCACTTTACTTTCCTCAGACATCAATCATTTAGTTCTTTGGCATAGGCAAAGTATCAAGATACTCAAAGTATCAGGAACAGTAGGAAAAAGCATTTCTCCCTGAGCTGGGGCACACTCCCACACATGTACTCTCACAGAGTTTGAGGGGTGGGAAGAGTGAGCAGATAAGGAGGCACACCGTGTAGAGAATATATCTGACGAAGGCACTCACATCTCGGGAACTGCAGGACCTCAATGTCCTTCTTTCTCTGGAAGATCCCCACGAAGTTTTCTTTATGCATAGCACTATTGATGGACAAGTTGTTTGGCTGCTCATTTGACTTGCTCCTTAAAGAGCACAGAATCTCTGCTAGATGGGAGGCTCACTAGGTTTGCAGTGTCTTGGCTGGATGAATCAATCTTCTATTGGGCTGAGTGAAGCAGGTGATTCAACTGCTTAACTAACTCTTCCTCCTTCTCTGTTGCTGCTGGACTGAATTGGGAAGATAAGTTCAGCTCCTGGGCACAGCTGTGGCCAGACTTGACTGGCAGATTGTTCTGCTATTGGGGCTCTACTATATTAACCAATCACTACTGTACTCCCTGGGCTTGCTCTTTGATGGCCAATTGCAGTTTTCACCACCTACAGACAGACTTGGCTGGTCTTAGCTGTAATGTTCAGCATCCTTTTCAGCAAGGTCAACAATCATTATCTTGGAATTGGCCAAAACCTCTCCTCTTTTGACTCCATCAGAAACTTGCATGTGAAGTGTGTCACCCCCAGACAGAAGCTAGGAAAGATGTAGCTGCTTCTGTTTTGCAGTCCTTTTTGGTGGCATCCCTCAGGAGATGGATTCCATCTTTACATGTAGTTCTTATCTCAGTTACAATTCCCAGATTCTAGTTGAGTTTTGTGCAGATGCAGGAGTGTACTCAGCATAATTTTGTTTGGGTTTTGTTGTTGTTGTTGTTGTTGTTGTTTGTTGTTTGCAGGGCAATGAGGGTTAAGTGACTTGCCCAGGGTCACACAGGTTGGATTTGAACTCAGATCCTCCTGAATCCAAGGCCGATGCTTTATCCACTGCGCCACCTAGCTGCCCTCCTCAGCATAATTTTTAACACCACTTCTATGTGACAAAACTATATTTCAGTAATCATGAAATGAAATGAAATAGTTATGAATGATAATAATGCTATAAAATGATAGTGAATAAAATTATTAATAGCCAGAAAAGAAATATAGTAAAAATTTTCTTTACTGAACTATGTATGTATGTGTATATATGTGTATGCATGTATGTATGTATATAATCATTGCCGTTTTTAAACCCCACAAATATTACAGTATTAAAGGGGGAAAAAATAATGGACTGGTAACTTTTATGTTAATTAATATATTTTTGAAAAGGGGGGGGAAATGTATAGTATGTAATGATCTGTCACAGTAATGAATATTAGACATTAATGTTTACTTCTATCAATGATTTTATCAAAAAATGATCCTCACATATTCCCATGGTACTAAATAATTTAATAATCAGATTTGTCAATCCATCTTTGATCATAATTGAATCAGAAATACTTTTTGTTAGTTTAAGTTTTGAAAAATGTCTTTCTCATGAAGCAAACAGATATACAAACAGTTAGGAAAAAGTCTTATACATAAGGATTGTTTGGCAGAGATTCATAAAAATTCCATTTCACAGGGTGGAAATTTATAAAAACTGAAATTTATACAAAAGGTACCATTTAGATAACTTCTAAACTGTACCACTGATTTATTTACCTTGTTGGTTCATTCTTTAGTTTTAAGAATAATAAACAATTTAAAAAAGAATAAATTTCAATTTTAAAGATAATTGTTCAAATTCAGTAAGACATTTCATGTATAAAACTAAAAATTTGAACATGAAAACAAAACAAAAAAAATGACAAAACAAACATAAAACTACACCTTGGCATTTGTCTATTTTACTGTTAAATTTTAAATACAAATAAAAAACTGCCTTGTCACAGAGAATGACAGGATTAACTTGGATGTGTGGTTCTTTGTCTTTACAATCACTATGCTATCATTGTTTATTTAAAATCCACTATTTGATGACAGGAATATATAAGGATCCAAGGGGATGAAGATGTGAACATTGACGTCAAGTGAGCTTGAATGATTCAGAGCCATTATGAACTTACCCTCGAAACTGCAACTGAGCATGCCTTGGGCTGACTGTGGTCATGCAGCAGTTTGTTTGGAATGAAAGCAAACAGATGATGTTTTCAGGGAGGAGTATCTTCACTGGCATCATTTAAAATTGCTTGGCACAAAAAAGCAGCATGACTTTTTGATTGTTTGATTATCATTTTAAAACTCTCTGTCAGACAATAATTAGAAAAATTAGGCCTTTAGCAAAACAGGTGGTACAGTGGATAGAGCTCTGGGCCTAGAGTCACAAGTACTGAGTTCAAATTGAACCTCGGAGATTTACTAGCTTTGTCACCCTGGGCAAGGCATCTCACTTCTCTTTCTTCAATTTGCTGAACGGTAAAATAGGATAATAATACACCTACCCCCAGGATTGTTGTGAAGATCAAATAAGATCATATTTGTAGAAATATCTGTAAAGCTTAAGAACAGCGCCTGGTATATAGTAGGTGCTATATAAATGTTAAGCAGCAGCATTATCATTATTACTATTATTTATTGCCTATACCTGGAATAGATACTCCTTGGTCCTGATCTTGCTATGCCAGAATGTCACATGAGGCACAGGAGACAAAGGTTTTTGAAGCAACATGTATCAAGAAACATTTCATTGACTCAATGGTCTCTATAGAGGCACAGGATATATGTGTCCCTATATATTGATCCATCCTATAAAACACTATAATTATAAATATGCTATATATTATGTACATATATAGTATATAAATACATACATATGTACAAATGTTCATACATAGTATAACATACATACATATGTACAAATGTTCATACATACACAGGTGTGTATAACCCTTAGATTCCAGTGTTTTTCCTCTTTTAATTATTCCCTATTTATCCTATACGTTACTTGCTCTGTATATATTTGTTTGAATCTTGTCTCCCCATTAGATGTAAGCTTCTTGAGGGAAGGTTCTATCTTTTTCCTCTTTTTCTATCCCTGGCACTCAGCACAGTGCCTGGCACATAGTATTTAATAAATGTTTTTTTAATAAATGAATGAATACATACATATTTATATACACACATATCCTATATAACTAGTATATATGTATTATGTATGTACATATATATTATGTATATGTGTGTATATATCCTATTTCTAAAATATAGGTCCCTTGTACCTGAAATGGTTTCACCTTTTCATTTCAGTTCTATTTTCTTCCCCTTCCTGACCTTCAACTTTGTGAAGTCTAAAGGAATTCCCTATTATATATGTGTCTGTATTTCTTTGGGTAAACCTTTATGAGTTGTTGTTGTTTTTTTTTTTTGTCTTGTATATTTTCTGTGGAGGAGGAAATAAGCTGATATCCTCTACCTGATACTCATATTGTACACTTAGAACCTTTTCTAGAAAGGACCCTGTTGCTCATATTTTGTGGAGACTCTATATATGAGCCCTACCTAAATTCACTGAAATCCAATTCATTTGTCCAATCCATACCTGAGTTTGAATCACCTCTACAACATATCAGAAAAGTTGTCCCACAAGCCTTTGCTCTACAACCTCCAAAAAGAGGGAATCTACTACAGCCCCCCGCCCAGGCAGGTTATTTTACACAGGGTTCTTCTTGTTAGAATTTTTTTCATTTCAGTCAAGCCTAAATCTGATCCATTTCTTTCTTTCTTTTTTTTTTTCCAGGGCAATGAGGGTTAAGTGACTTGCCCAGGGTCATACAGCTAGTAAGTGTCAGGTATTTGAGGCTGGATTTGAACTCAGGTCCTCCTGAATCCAGGGCCAGTGTGCCACCTAGCTGCCCCCAGATATGATCCATTTCTGTCTTTTTTTATGTTGTATTGCACTTTTATTTATTTACCTATTCATTCATTTGTCCGTTCATTTGTCTGTTTGTTTTCCCATTTATTTAGAATCTGGTCCATTTCTAGCATCTACCCATTGTTACTAATTAGGTCATCAAGGGTTTATAAAGTTTTCAACTGCAAGATAATTATCCTAGCATCACTAAAATCTGGGCAATTTCTTCCAACTTCAAAGTTAAGATCAAGACAATGTAAGAGTGAGCCTAACTTAGCCTCTGAGAGTGCTTCTGGACACCACGATGGCCCTTTGAATTACCAAGGCACCTTCATTATGAGAATCTGTCACAACGTTGTTCTGAGGTGTTCAAGAGCTATTTAATCACACTTGGATTATTCTCAATATTTTTTTCAGATTTGGGGGGAGGAAAGGTGACATTTATTACATATTTTCAAAAAAGTTACCAACTCATATATCTGACATCAAGTCATATTTTGCCAACATGAAGCTCTAAAATGGAGCTGAATGTCATTAGGTTTGGAGTTCCCACACTGTGCTTTAACTTTCTGCCAAACTTGCCAGCAAAGAGCATGCCTTGAACTTTCATGACCCTTCTGTCAGAAACACCCTCCCATGCACCCCAGACTCTGGCTCAGAGTTTCTTTGACGTTCACATCTGAGGTTTAAGAAACTCTGCCTAGTCAAACCTCAAAATATGTACCATAGCTTCCCCCTCACATCTGGAACCATCCATCACAAACTGGCCCCTGCACAGGTCAGCTGCAGACCTTTTTCTGGCAAAGTTAAGTGAGATCTATCTACAGGACCAAGTCTGAACAGAATAGCAAAGTAGGTGATTGATTGTCTTCTGTGGCTACCTCTTGCCTCCTATTCTCCACCAACATTTCATCCTATTTAACTCTTTTGCTATTGAACTCCTTAAATCACCAAGTCTTACATTGGCCTTTGCTGGTCCAAGGGCCCCCACTGGAGCTTCACAGTACCTGGCACAACAGTAAATACTATATAAATTGTTGGTTATTATTATTAAACATCTAGGTGTCATAACATGTTACAGTATTCATAAGTATAAGCATGGTGAAGCAGAGGGTAGAAAGACCTGGATGAATGTCTTGCCTCCAATACATAGTGCCTTCTCCATTAGAATGTAAGTTCTTGGGCAGCAAGGTGACACAGTAGATAGAGCACCACCGGCCCTGGATTCAGGAGTACCTGAGTTCAAATCCAGCCTCAGACCCTTGACATTTACTAGCTGTTGTGACCCTGGGCAAGTCACTTAACCCAACTGCCTCACAAAAAAAAAAAAAAAAGAATGTAAGTTCTGTGAATACAGGGGTTGTTTTTTGCCTTTCTTTGTATCCCCAACATTTAGCATAGTGCCTAGAATACAGCAAACACTTAATAAATGCTTATTGATTGATTTATTGACATAATTACTTTATAGCAAATTATTTAACTTTTCATCACTCTGAACATCTCTCAAAGACTAGAATTTACAGGTAAAGTTCCTGTTTTATATCTTGGAGGGCATCTCTCTGTCAGGAGTTCCCTACACTAATGAAATCACAGACCAAAGATAAAGTATATTTATATGTAGCATTGACTGTGGAGCTACTCTCCCAATTTCACTTTCTTTTGTTTGTCGTTTTTTTGGGAGGCAAGGAGGTTAAGTGAACCTTGCTCAGGGTCACACAGCTAGTACGTGTCTGAGTAGGATTTGAACTCAGATCCTTCTGAATCCAAGGCCGGGTGCTCCTCTTCCACTGCACCATCTAGCTGCCCCAAAATTTCTACTTTCCCTGTCAGGTTGGGCCCCCAGAGAACAGCTGGTTACTAATCCCCTCAAAGTTCTAGGGTTAGAGAGTAGTCTTCTAGTATTATATAGCTCATGAGCCCTATTCTTGTGGTTCCCCCACTGATTATCAATTGATATCAATCAGCCACAGATGTTTACTAAGATGGCATAGTGAGAACATCTTAAGATTCTGCAAAATATCCCCCAAAAGTCTAGGATCTGCTCTCATCACCAATAAATAGAAAGTCTAGAGAGAAAGTGGACTCAAATTTAGATAGTACATGTGGCCACCCATTAAGCCTGACCTCCAACTCTTATTCACAGCTCCAGGTTGGATGGACATATTTTTCACCTTTTGTAGGAGTCTTGTTGTTCTCACCCTTAGGTATGGATGATCACCTACCTTTCTGCTGGCCCACTTGTAGAGTCATGAAGCTATCTTGTCCACAATGTTGTTAGTTTGTCCCTTAGTTCCTGATGCCAATCTTTCATTCTGTTGTTACTAGCAACACTCGTAGGATACCCAGCTATGAATAGTGGCTATTCTTAGACATTTAACAAAGTTATTTCTGGTAGTAGCATCTGTCATAGAGTGGGTATGTGATTTTTAAGTGTTGGATGTTACATACTCTGTGGTAGGCAGAAGATGTGAGTCTAAATCTGGGCCAAATGCTTTCCCTTAAAATTTAATAAACAATAGGTTTCTTATATTCTCTATATACTCGTAGCCGGTTTTGTGATTAAAGAAGATGCCATCCAATCCCCAAAAGAGAAAAAGACCTATTTGTACAAAAATATTTATAGCAGCTCTTTTTGTGGTGGCTAAGAATTTGAAATCAAAGAAATGCCCATCAATTGGGGAATGGCTAAACAAGCTGTGGTATATAATGGTGATGGAATATTTATTGTGCTATAAAAAATGACAAGCAGGATGACTTCAGAAAGGCCTAGAAAGGCATGTATGAAATGATGTATAGATAGTGAAGTAAGCAAGACCAAGAGATCATTGTGCATAGAGACAGCAATATTGTTTGATGTAGAACTGTGAATGACTTGACTAATTCTCAACAATACAATGATCTAAGACAATCCCAAAGGACTAATGATGAAGCATACTATCCCACCTCCAAAGAAAGAACTGATATTGATGGAACACAGATTCAAGCATTCTATTTTTCACTTTCTTTAATTTTTCCCTTTTAATCAAGTTTTCTTATGCAAAATGACAAATATGGTAATGTTTTACATAACCATACATGTATAACCCATATCTGATTGCTTCTCACCTCTGGGATTGGAAGGGGAGGGAGGGAAGGAGGGATAAAAATTGGAACCCAAACTATAATAAAAATGTTTATTACCTTAAAATAGATGCCATCCACTACAAAAAAAGGAAAATGCACATAAAAGTGGGCCTGTTCCCTTTCCAAATTTTCATTAAAAATGCCAACCACGTATACAAAAATCATAAAGGATTTATATCAATGAGAAACAAGCATATGCATCAATTGAAGTTTTGTTGGTCACCTTTCTCTACTTACACATTGTAATCTTTTCTATTTAATTGGAAAGTGGGAAGGAGGGTAATCTTCCTTTCTTTCAGACATCTTAAGAATCAGTACTGGTAATTAGCCCATTATAATTGTGTTGCCTCTGCTGTATGTATTTGATTAGGTCCTATTCAGTCTTCTTGGCTTCGTCCTCCCTTCAAATGCCTTTGCCACTTCTTCACAGAATAAATCAGGTTTCAGGATTCAAATTTGGTAGTTTTACTACCCTTGCCAGTGAGAACAGGGCATTATCAAGACATCCTCAGATGTTCCATTTCATGTCTTTCTTACCATATGTACATGAATACTTATATGTGCATGCATATATCTATATTGAAGTCACCTTATCAAATTAATGTCCACTGCAGAAGATGGCTTATTAGTAAACAAATTAATTAGTGCTTCTGACTAGGGACAGAACTACCACAACATGCCAGTTGGAAGGCAGTGTGTGTGTGTATGTGTGTTTTGGAAGAGAATATAGCATGCATGAGAGAGAGGCAAAAATTGATACCAGAGATCAACAAAAGATTCAGAAATTAGTAAAGGAAAAAGCCCAGAGGACAAGAGCAAGGTCACCTGAATGCGCTCCAAAAAGAAGCTGGATTCCCTAGGATGGATTTCGGGAAGTACTCAGGCCCAGGAGCAGATCTTTTAATAGGTCAAAACATTTCCTTCTAGGAAGTCTTTTGCTCTAAACCCTGCCATCAACTCCCTGCACATATAGGTTCATAGACCTACTTTAAAGGGGACCTTAAAAGTTATCCAGTCCAACTCCCTCATTTTACAGATAAGAAAACTGAGGTCCAAAGAGGTTGTGATGCATTCAGTGTCATATAAGTAGTAAGTGGCAGGGTTAGAATAGGCCCTGTGAACCCAAGTGCAGAATACTACTGCATTTCCTTGATGTAATTGAACCTCCCTGACCTATTTTTTAATCTTAATTTGCTTTTGTTGCTGTAATGCTTTTTAATTTTGCTCTAATTTATTAATTGGTCTGTTTTTGCCTACCCAGTTAGATATTAAGTCTTTTTTTTGGGGGGGGGGAGGGCAATGAGGCTTAAATGACTTTCCCAGGGTCACACAGCTATTAAGTGTCAAGTGTCTGAGGCCGGATTTGAACTCAGGTCCTCCTGAATCCAGGGCTGGTGCTATCCACTGCGCCACCTAGATATTAAGTCTTATTGGGCTATGCTGTAGCCTCAATTTCATTCTCTAACTATAGGGTCTTCACAGCACATCATGCAGGGAATGCTTTGGATTTGACTATACCTCTGATTAATTTTCACATACTATCACATGGGCTTCTATAATTCAAATTCCAATAGACTTGTAAGCTCATTGCTATTTCCCCCATCAGACTCTTTGAAGGCAGGACATGAATCTCTCTTGTATCTCCAAAACTTAGCATTGTACACGGCACATAGTAAGCACTCAATTAAATGCTTGTTGACTGACTGGGTAGGACCCTCGAATGAAGCAGAAAGAAACCCAGACATGACTGTCCTTCATATCCACATCCTCCCATTAACTCAACACATGGTGTGCAGTGTTATAAGAGGATCCTTTCTCTGCATCTTAAAATGGTGTGTCTACCAATGGAGCATGCGGATCTATTATCCTTTACATATTATCTATTATCCTTTACCTAATCTTCCCCCTTCCTTTTCCATTCTTACATCTCTACTATGAGAAGTTGAATGGACTACCTGTGAACTTTTCTATCTTTTTATCTTGGACAATCGCTGCCACATGGACAATAAGTGGGAGCTGGAATTGAATAGCTAGAAGGAACCACTTCCCTTTTCCCAATCATATATCTCCAGATTACTCTGTAAAGTTGAAAAGACAACCTATAGAGATTTTCCATCATTCTATCTATCATCTATCTATCTATCCATCTATCTATCTACCTGTGTGTATACATATATGTGTATTTGTATGTATATATACATTGTTCTTATTGTTCAATCATTTCCATTGTATCTGACTCTTCATGACCCCATTTGGGCTTTTCTTGGCAAAGATAGTAAAGTGGTTTGCCATTTCTTTCTCTGGCTCATTTTACAGATGAGGAACTAGGTAAACAGGATTAAGTGATTTGTCCAAGGTCACAGAGCTGGTAAACATCTGAGGCCAGATTTGAACTCAAGAAGATGAATCTTCTCAACCCCAGGCCTAGAACACTATCCATTGTACTACCTAGCTGCCCATATATATACATCGACATATATGTGTGTGTGTGTGCTTTTCTATCAGCATATATATGTATGTATTATGTATATATATGTATATGGTGAGCACATATATATAGCAATTACTGCCAGTGGACCAAGTGTTGGGACTAGAATTGAACAAGAATAATGCAAGTTGGATTGCCTTAAGGAAATTGTGAAGTTCTTTTAAACCTTCCAATCTTCTACCTAAAACAAATGCTCATGACATTAGTGTTATATAACTTAAGTCACAGAATGGTATACCACTGAAGAGTTGAGGTTGAGGGTCTTCTAAAAAAGGCAGAGAGACACATTGTTAATGTAAAAAGACAACAACATAGTACAAACAAGGAATTATGTAGAAATGGCATGAAGGATATCATCAAAGAAATATTTGACCAGGAAAAAAAGTTCTACTGGTGCCATGGGGAGAATAAGGTATAACTGATGGACAGCCTGCCTCCTCATTTGCTATCCTTCCAATATCAAGAAGACATTAGAAAAGGCCTCAGGAAGCTAGTTGGACCCTTGTGGTGAAATTATGGGATGATATGTTCAAGAATATCACAAGATGGGTAGGCAAAGTAGAGGGCTTTTCCCCAATTTATTACAATTTCATTGACACACTAACCAAATAAAATAATATAAAATACATAAGTATTTATAACATGAAATAATCATAATAATGAGTTGAGTGGGTTTGGGTTTTTTGGTGCATAGTTTCTCAAAATATGGCATCTTTGATGACATTGCTACTTATCTTTTTTTCCTTTTTGGTAGTTTTTAAAACTTCCTCAACTCCTCTTAATCTAGTGTCTTCCCTCTATTAATTATTTCCTATTGTCCTGTATATAGCTTACTTTTTATATATTTGCTTGCATGTTTTCTTCTCCATTAGATTGTAACTTTCTTGAGGGCAGGGACTATCTTTTACCTCTTTTTGTATCCCCACCACTTAACACAGTTCCTGGCACATAGAGGCACTTAATAAATTTTAGTATTTATTATTGATTGATATAGTATTACATACTATATTAAGGAAAAAGTCTATTCTTATTATTTCTAGAATTGTTCATAGAAACAGGCATTTTGTCAAAATAATCATTTTGATTATTTACAAAATAATGAGCATATATGGTTGGTTTTAAATCTACATGATGGGAGGGAATACCTTCTTTCATAAGAGAATAGATCCATTGGAGTGTTGAAGCAATCTACCATCTCTCTAAAAAAAAGTCCCAATATGGCTAACATCAAACTACTGTTTACCACATGGTAAAAATATTTTACCAATGTTTACCACATTGTAAAAATAAGGATGCGGAAGACCAGCAAAGTCATGTATATGTGTGCAGGAACAATATTTACTGAGCCAATTGAACAGAAGGACAGTGCCAGAAAGCCAAGATTGAAAGTTGGATCTCAGCATGCACCAATTAGCTTCACTCTTGGACTGGTTAAATGTATCATAAATTCCAGCGGTTACATAGAGGGTGAGTGGAAGTAAAGGTGACTTATTGAAATATGTCCCTTCTTTTAATACTGAGGGGTCTAGGGGCAGCTAGGGTAGCACAGTGAATAGAGCACTGGCCCTGGAGTTAGGAGGATCTGAGTTCAAATACAGCCTCAGACACTGGACCCCGGGCAAGTCACTTAACCCCAATTGCCTCAAAAAAATAAAAAACTGAGGGAATCTATATCTCCCTTCAGCAACATAGATCATAGCAGCCCTATGACTTAATAAATGATCTTTTGAAAGTTTTTTGTGACCCCCATCCCCCAAAAGAAATCTGCAACCTCAATATTTGCATGCTGTCTTCTTTTTTAAAATGTATGCTCTTTGCAATAAGAACAGTTTTTTTCCCTTCTGTTTTTCCTTCCCTTCCCTTCCCTTCCCTTCTCTTTTCTTTTTCCTCTTTTCTTTTATCATCTTTCCTTTTTCTCTCCTTTCCTTTTCCTCTTTCTCTCTCTCACTTCCTCTCCTTTCCCCTCCTGTCCTCCTCCCCTTCCCCTCCTCTCCTCTTCACTTCTCACCTTTCTTTGTATCCCTAGAGCCTATCACAGTGCCTGGACACAGTAAGCACTTGATAAATGCTTATTGACTGTTTCACCTCATCGCCAGCCTGGTAGTGAGCTTCATGGCTATATGTACCCTGAGATGACAGAACCATCACTGGGGTCCTTACTTGAGGCCTTTGCAGCCTTGGTAGAATGGGCCTAGCTTGTAGTCTATTTGTATAGTCTTTGAAAACCTCAAATCACCTCCAGGCCACAATGAGACACTGGAGGAAGAATTCAAGGATCACAACACATTTCTACTGCTAAAGGGGAAAAAATCCACAGCCTCTCATGGGTGGTGGGTCGGGGACCGTCATCCTTAAAGATGACAAATAGCAGCTCATTGCCTACACAGGGCTCCTGAATACCCCAGCTCTCGGGTTAGTCTGTTGTTTTCTGCCTTCAATTCCTAATTCAGATCAGGCCGCACAGAGATGGTTTTTCACTGTATGGATGTGCTTTATGCTTGTGTCTATACTTTATTCAAGTTTCTTTTTTTTTTTTCTTTGAATTTAAGCTAACCTTAGCACAGCCAGTATTTCCATATCCCACTGCGGGGTTTGCTTTGTAGACTGAAATCGATATGTGTCTCCCTATTAATATCATCACACTGTCTGAATGCATTTTAAATGTTTATGATGCTCTAGCAACCTGTGGATTGGCCTTTGTTATTCTTGTTGGAATCTAGCATACTTAGCTTAAAGCTTAGCACAAAATGTGGCTTTATCTGATCAAAGAAGCATGAAATAGAAAGAATGAGTGGATTTCCTTTGCAAAACAGACACCCCTGGATGTATTTTTCATGCCAAAAATTTGAAGCAATTTCAATGAATGCCAGTCACTACACAGAGCAGTACCACTAAAATGGGCAAATTGTGGCAGGAAAGAGGAAAGGATATGGAATCACAAGGCCTGGATTCAAATCCCTACTCAGGTATTTACTATTTATGTGACCTTAGTCAAGTCACTTCACTTCTCTGCAACTAGTTCACCATTTGAGAGGAGTAAATTAGTTTGGTTCCAAAGTCCCTTCCAAGCTTTCAGATTCTCGGATATTATGATGATTCACCTCAAAAACACAGAATTAAGGGGAAATTTGATGAAAATAATAGTTTATTGAATTACTTTTGCGATAGCACCAAAACCAATAATGGCTCATCCCCACAAAGAGATTTCCTTGAATCATTTTTTGGGACTATTGATGGGTTAAATGAACCAGTCACATAGAAAGTCTCCATTAAAATGTTTGGGTGAGGAACAGGATTCAGTCTGTCCTAACTCACCAGGTAATATCAAATGTTTACTTCATAGAGTTGCTAGGTCCCCAGGGGCATGAACTGATTCATTGTCTATCAAATGCATGTATAAATGAACTCAATTTCTGCATGCACTGATGTATATCAAGGAGAAACGTAGAGGTGGCCCTTTCCTAAGAGAGAATAAGCAAGCAGGCAGGGGTCTAGGACCCCAAACTCTCCACTATAGACTGTAGGGAATGGCCCACCCATTGCTGGGGAAATGTGCCACCTCGTGAAGAATGATAATAGCTCATAATTATGCAACACTCTAATGAAAGTTACCAGCATTTATATATCTCTTTAAGGCTTCAAAAGTCTGGTATACATATTCTTCTATTCGATACTCACAACAAGTCTAGGAGGGAGATACTTTTATTATCCCCATTTTACAGATGAGGAAACTGAAACAAAAAATTGCTGTCATCATCATCATCGTTGTTTTGGTCACGTCCAACTCTCTGTGACCCCATTTTGGGGTTTTCTTGACAAAGATACTGGAGGGGTTTGCCATTTCCTTCTCCAGCCCATTTTACAAATGAGAAAACTGAGGCAAACAGGGTCAAGTGACTTGCCCAGGGTCATATAGCTAGTAAGTATCTGAGGCCAGAATTGAACTCATGAAGATGAGTCTTCCTGATTCCAAGCCCAGTGCTCTATCCAGTGTGCCACCTAGCTGCTCAAGAGATTACATGGCGTTTATTAAGGGCCTACTATGTGTCAGGGGGATTCAAAGACAAAAATGAAACCGTCTCTGTCCTTGGGGATCTTATATTCTATTTAGACAAAACAACCCATACACGCAAAAAATATGCATTTTTTTTGTGGGAGGCAGGTGAGATGGAGAGCATCAGCAACTGTTTGACCTGCTCAGTGTCACACAGTCAATAAGTTTCTAAGAAGGGATCAACCCAGATCTTCCTGACTCTTAAGTCCAGTATGCAAGAGCGATCTACTCATATAGCACCTTAAAGTTTACCAAACTCTTTTTTCCCAGCAACTCTATGAGATGGATAGCACAAATAAACATGTATGTTTGTGCGTATGTATGTATGTGTGTATATGTGTGCATATACACATACATACATACATATATATACATATACATACATATATATATATATATATACACTCTGAAAAGCAAAGTGATTGACCCAGTATCATACCTGCAGCTAGAAAGTATAAGAGTTAGTATTCAAACTCAGGTCTTTCTTAACTCCACATCCAGGGCTGGCTACAATCCAGCAATGTGTTGCCAATAAAATATAAACCCAGAAAAAGAGGAGGGATGGTAGCATCTTAGAAACTTTCACATGAGTGCCCAAAGAGAGTTCTTGGATTTTCCTTCAAAAAAACCACCGCTGAGAATTTCTTTCTCCCTGGTCCAGAGCAGTAACTGCATCTTCTTTCATCCTTTCTAAGATCCTACCACCCCTTAACCTTGCCCCCTAAAATCCATCCGGTTGATAGGAGAATTTGAAGCACTCAGCTATACAGCTCTACCTCCTCCCTGTGCCCCAATGGTCAGGCCCAAGCCAGTTTATTTGAAATAAGAATTAAAATGTAAATATGCGACATCCCCTTCTTCTCCCCCCAACACAGCAGGAGCATGTGTTGACTGCTGTCAGCTGCAGCCTTAGTGCCGTGTACGCTGAGATCCTATCTGCACTTCCAATGAACAGAAATATTAGACACAGCTAAATAAGAAAACACAGATTATTGCAGGAGACCCCTAAGGCCTACTTTGTCTGTGCAACAGTTTGTTTTACTTTTCACAGAATTTATTTTGGCTGCAGCCAGATTGATGGTGATTATATCTGAAATCCCTCCCACATATCTGTCACATAAACACTTCATTGAATTCTGGGTTGTCAAATCCACAGGGCTGATGAGGAGTGTGCCTTCTGACTAATTAACAGACATCAATGCTGGGTATCCCATTAGAGATCGGGGAGAGTGGCCAAAAACGCCCTGCATCTCTTTGGTATGGTCCTGGACCTCCCCACCCCTGCCAGGAGGGGGACTTGGGGCCATGTCCCCCTGTTTGGGGGGAGCTTTGGAAAACTTTGGCAGGAAAAGGAAAACCAAGAAAAAATAAAAGAGAGGAAGGAGGAAGCCCAGACATCTCTGCTCTCTCGCTGGGCTGGAAAGATGGATTCCGGTAACCGGACAATCAGCCAATGTCAGCCTGCCCTGGCACTACCAGAGAAGGGGGATTAATAAGAGTTTTGATAGTCTGATACAAAGTAAACCCTGGGTTTCCTCAGTGGTTCTGAAGATAGCATCACTAGAGCTGACACCTCCTACTTTGAAAAGAAAGTCAAAGAAGGGAAAAGCAGGGAGGGGAAGGAGGTTGGCCCATGGAGTGAGAAGGATTGAAACTCCCAGCTTCCAGCAGCAAGGAGAGCAGGAAGCAGCCACCCCGAGTCTCGGTGATGCCTGGGGCCTGCCCCCAGGCTTTTGATTTCCCAGAGACACCCAGACAGCCCGGTCCCCAGTGACAATTCTCCACTCTTTCCAGCGCTGGGCAGGATTTCCTTCTGTCTGACAGGAAGGAGCCGGCCATGTAACACTTCGCATATGCCTTCCAGCTGTTGCTCTCATTCTGCCACTGCGGCCTAGGACAAGAAAAAGCATTATTTCCTCCCTCCAACCTTCTAATCTCCAGGCCTTGCTCACTTCACAAGCCTATTTTGGACATCATTAACTGTGTGTTCAGGAGTTATTTTCCCCTCAACTCAGAAAAGGATCTTTTATACTCTGAGCATATTCACTCTTCCCTATTGACATTGGGACCAGAATCTAAGGGGCCCTATTTCTGGTGTGAAGGACATCAAAATAACTTGGATGTATGACTTTTTTTAATGTTTCATTGTTGACTGGAAAGGGGATTATTCATGTGTATGTGAGAGAGAGAAAGAAAATAAAGATTATGGGGAGAAAATTAAATTAATTTCACAGGGTTTCGATTGACCTGAATATATAATCTAGTGCTGCCTCCTTGTTCACAGAGGAAGAAACTGAGTCACACGGAGAGGTGAAATGAGCGGTCTAAAGTTATAAGATCATGGCATCATATTTAGAAAAGACTTTGAAAGTCACATCGTTTAACCCCCTCAGTTTACAGATTTGGAAACTGAGGCCCAAAGAGAGGTGAGGTGAGCTGTCCAAGGTTAAATAAAAGTTCACAAAATCACAGATTTAGAGCAGAAAAAAGGATTTTAGATGCCATCTAATCCAACCTCCCCATTTTAAAGAGGAGTAAACTGAGGTTGAGAGTTTATGTGAATTAGTCACACTGATAGTAAGGAGCAGGACTGGGATGGGAACTCAGGTCCCCCAATCTAGCAGTGTTTTCACCATGCCCTAGTATTATCTCTTCACATCACAACGTCTCCTCTTCCATCCTTGAGCAACTTTAAGGCACCACCAGCAAGCTCTTCAACCAGAATTTTAAAAAAAACAACAACTCCAAAACAAGTCAAAGTCCTATCCTATTGCTACTATATACAATGTGTCTTTTTTTTTTCTGAGACTGATCTATCCTGTTCCATTGAGGGTGGTGCCCAGGGGTTTCAGTTTTAACTCTTTCAGGCTAGTTGCCCCTTGCTACAGCATATGGGATACAAAGGACCAATTTATTGCATGTGATTCAAATGAAGATGAATTTTTGCCTTTGCCTTGGGACTCCCACCCCCCAATCCCCGTGAAGCAAGCAGCAGGCACATCGTTATCACACGCCATCTTTTGCCTCGCTTGTCACAATTTTTCACTCCTGTCCGATTTTATAAATGTCATTTTCAAAGTGCAATTCCCAATCCCACCCCTTCCCCTCAAACAAAGGAAGTCGTTGTTTAGAGGTCTGCAAAGCAAAAGTCTATTTTGGGGGTCGGGAGAAAGAGGAAGGAGGGAAAGGGAGACCCATTCATATGTGTTGATACAGTACCATGTTGTTCCTGAAGGTGAAGCAAAGGAGGACTAGGGGCTATGAGGGAAATTCCTAGTCCCAATCAGGACACTCTGAGGATGTATGGAACTCTTTATCGGAGCACTTCAAAGGGCCTTTTGAACATTACCTCGTTATTCCTCTTGACCTCCCTCGGGGGACAAGGAGGAGCTAAGACTTGTGCTCTCCCTGGACCAAATTTTATTGGTTTCTTGGGTTTTTCAAGTCATTGCATTTTGCTAAAACTGCCTCAGGGAGCAGATCCAATGCAAGTGCCCCAAATGCAGGGGAAACACCCATGAGAGTTGCAGCCTTGAAAATATGAGGAGACTCAAGGCCAGAGAAGTGGGGGCCCTACCCAGAGCTATAATCATTAGGCTGCGTTTCCAGATGCAAGTCTTGGGCCTTTGGCACTCAAGGTTTTCTGTAACTAATCCACTTTGGGGTCATTCATCAAGGCATAAATACACACCTGGGATGCAGGGAGGGGAAGAAAACAACCATTTTTCTAGTTTTAAAAATACAAAACTCACATTACCCAATTGTACATTTGCAAAAAGAATGATCTATTAACGCATTCCTCCCCGAGGAACATATTTGAAATAAATGATAGCAGGTGACTTCTAATTTTACAGGTACCATGGAAGAAAACAATCAACACTCCTCCCTTTTCCCCTTAATTCATTGCCTACAAGTCAGGAAAGAGATCCAGAAGCTAGGTACCCACTGCCTACTTACTTACTGCCTCTCCAGAGGGTCAACAAGGCACAGTGGGAAAAGCCCTGGATTTGAAACCAGAAGAATCCAGTTCATTTCTCAGCTCTGATACTTAAAGTGGCTATGTGACCTTATTAAGTCACTTTTCTCTGGACTGCAGCTTCTACACTGGTAAAGCAAAGTGAAGTTTAGACTACATCATCTCCAAGCTCATTTCCAGCTCTGAATCTTGTGATTCTTTGAAATACAGCAAAACTTCTGAATAAGGTAGACTTGATCACAGATAAAGTAGAAAATCAACCACATCTGGAGGGCACAGGACAGGTCCCTTTGTCTCCAAATCTCTCCCCTACTTTTCCTGACTCTTGAAATCCCACTATTTGAAACCTTACTTCTCTAAAGCTGGTGTCCCTAAGAAATGAAACACATTAAGTCCCAAATGCTTCAGTGGGGAGCAGTTGATCATAAATATTCAGGGTGGGGGAGGAAATTCTAGTATAATGAGAAGGGTTGATGCCTGGGTTAAGGCTGAGACTGAAGCTGGGGTGGGTAATCAGGAGGAAATGAGAGCAATTTTAAAAAGAAAGGGGAGGCACGCAGGAGACAAAGTTCCCCTAATTCACAATTTTGCCAAGGGCCAGCCCTGTTCCTGATCACTGTTGTTCCCAATCTGTCACCAGGCCCTCATTAACAAGAAGCCTGGAAGACCACAAGTTGTTGAGTGACAGAGTGTAGTGAAAATGAGAAAGGTGGAAGGGAGGGGAAAGAGGAGACTATACCCTTCCAACTAATAAATAATAAAAATTCCTTGAATTTATATGGCACTTTTAGCTATTTTTTTCAAAGCACTTTCTCATCTATTGTCATATTTTTATGTTTAAAACAAACCGATGGGGTGGATAGGGAAACTGAAGAACAGAGAAATACAGCACTTGCCTGTGGTAATGAGGCTAGCAGAGCAGGAGCTAAAACTGAGATTTTCTGGGTCCCAAACTGGGACCTTTACCCCTAATCCAGGGGTTCTTAACTTTCACATGTATGGGGAACCTTTGGCCATGTGGACCCCTTCTCAAAATAATGTTTTTAAATACATACAATAAAATGCATGGGATTGCAAAGGAAGCCAATTATATTGAAACATAGTTATCAAAATATGTTTAAATAAGTTCATGTGCACCAGGTTAAGAACCCCCTGCCTTGGACAATGCATTTCTCACCAGGATAATGAATTTCCCCTAGAAGGTGATGGCAGCTAGGTGGCATGGTGTATAGAGCTCTCGTCTCAGACTGAAGAAGCCCAGAGCTTGAATCCTGCCTGCCTCAGTCAATTACTGGCTGTGCGACTCTGAGCAAGTCATTTAACCTCTCTGAGCCTCAGTTTCTTCATTTGTGAAATGAACATAATATTAGCACCTACCTCACAGACTGTTATGAAGCGCAAAGGAGATAGCATAATAAATACTTTGTAAACCTTAAAGCTATATAAATGCTAGTTCTTGTTATTCTCCTGATGTAATAGAGGGCAGTGCAGATGGTACCACAGTTAGGAGAAGGTTTTTCCTTGGACATGCCTGCTGGTTTGAAAAGAAGCCAGAGAAAGGAACCACTTAATGCACTGACATTTCTTCCAGGATGTTTAAGGTTGCAAGAGAGTAGGAAGGGGACCAGCATGTGACATTTCATTGGTTGGTGGCTTCAGAACCCAGCTACCTTTTGGCAATATTAACTGAATGTAGTGAAGGGTTAATGACTTGGTGGACAGAGAATGTGTGAAGATGAAGTGACCTAGAGAAGAGAGATGGGGTGAGTCCTAGAAGTATGGGTGACTTTCTATGACTGTGTTTGGTTAGGTGACATCAAGAAGTATTTATTAAGTGTTTACTGTGTGCTAGGCACTATACTAAGTGATGAAGATATGAAGAGTTAAAAAACCATCTGCCCTCATAGACCTCACAATCTAATCTAATACAACATGCAAGCAACCACATACCAACAAGATATCTACAGAATAAGTTGGATAGAAAACACTAACTTTAAGGGAGATTGGGCAAGCTTTCTTGCAGAAAGTGAGATTTTCGCTGGCACTTGAAGGAAGAAAAGAAAGCCAGGAGGTAGAGATGAGGAGGAAGAACTTACCAAGTGTAGGTGATACCAGTGAAAATGCATGCAGTCAGGAGATAGAATGTCTTGTTCAAGATAAAACAAGGATGGGGGCAGCTAGGTGACGCAGTGGATAGAGCACCGGCTCTGGAGTCAAGAGGACCTTAGTTCAAACCTGACCTCAGACACTTAACACTTACTAGCTGTGTGACCCTGGGCAAGTCACTTAACCCCAATTGCCTCAAAAAAAAAAAAAGATAAAACAAGGATTGTCAGAGATACTGGATCACAGAAGGAGGTGGGAAGTATAAGGTATAAGGATTGGAAATGTGGGAGAGGCAAGTTATGAAGAGCTTTGAACACTGGAGGTTTTATATTTGATCCTGGAAGTAATAGGGAACACTCGGGTTTATTGGATTAGGGGGAAAGGGTGTGACAGGGTCAGATGTGAGCTTTAGGGAGATCTCTTTGATAATTGAATGGAAGATGGACTGTAGTGAGGAGACATTTGATGGAGGGAGACCAACCGGTAGGCCATCACAATATTCTTATTGCATGAGGATTCCAGATTGGTACCTAGGTTGTTTGGTCCTCCCTTTTGTCCTAATTATGATGGTCAGGATATTGGTGTTGCTCTGTGTTGTACTGTATGCGGCTACTGAGCCAACATGAATCATGTATTCTAGTGGGCTTCAAATGACGATAAGCCTCTGAAATCAGACCCCATATAAAAGTTTATCTGGATGGATTCAGCTAAGATTACTCATAGTTCCATCCCTGGAGCAGAGTGCCTGTAGCATGTAAGTAACATTCATGAAAGGCAAAAGACTACTCGTGGCAACATTCAATTCATTTAAATCCAACCAGCTGGGGCAGCTAGGTGGCACAGTGGATAGAGCACCGGCCCTGGATTCAGGAGGACCTGAGTTCAAATCTGGCCTCAGACACTTACTAGCTGTGCGACCCTGGGCAAGTCACTTAACCCCCAATTGCCTCACTTTAAAAAAATAAATAAATCCAACCAGCATTGATTATGGTGGCACAATGGATAGAGCACTGAGCTGAGAATCAGGAAGGCTGACCTTCATGAGTTCAAATCCAGCCTCAGACACTTACTAGCTATGTTACCCTGAGCAGGTCACTTCACCTTTTCTGCCTCAGTTCCTCATCTGCAGAATGAGCCGGAGAAGGAAATAATGCAGTACCTTTGCCAAGAAAACACCAAAACGAGGTCACAGAGAGTCAGACATGACTGAAATGACTCAACAATAACAACAATGTATAAGGCACCATGGTAGACACTGGAAACAGAAATATTCAACAAAACCAATCAATAAATGGACAGAATATCTTACATTTTATAAGCAGTGTTTCACACCTGTTGAACCTCTAACTCTTCTTTGAGTCTAAGTTTGTTCTTGGTAATTTTACAACATTCATTTTTAATCGTTTTGTGGTGGTTTGTCTTTCTATTTAACATGATTGATTGTAATCAATGCATTCAGGGCAGCACAGTGGATAGAGCACTGGGTTGCAATCAGGAAGACTCATCTCCCTGAGCGTCACTTAATCCTGTTTGCTTCTGTTTCCTCATCTATAAAATGAGCTGGAGAAGAAAATGGCAAACCATGTTTCTCTGACCTTACCATGTTGTCCTTTCTGACCACACATTCATGTGCACCATACTTTGTTTAGCCATTCTTTGGAGGACTATTTTTACTGTGATTTGGGCTTCACACAGTGCCAGGCATCAGGGTAAATGGTAAAAAAAAAAAAAGGCTTATTTATTTGGATATTTCCAAGTATCAGTTGATATTTAAATAATGATTGATCAATCCATAAAGTAGATCCAAGTATTTTTTTTAAAGATCTGGTTGTTAAATGTTTACCAGCACAGCCTAGTTTCTAAGGTTCTCTCCAGCTCCAAACTTGTGATCCTTGACCTTGTTATCAAGTGCTTTGGGGGTACAAAGGTTTAGAAATCTTGATCCTTACCTTATAGGAGTTCACAGATTACTTAGGCTAACATTTATATAGTACGCACTGTATGCCAGACATTGTGCTAAGTGCTTTAGAAACATCATCTCATTTGATCCTCATAACAACCCTGAGACGTAGGTGTTTTTATTATCCCCATTTTATAGATGAGTAAACTGAGGCCAACAAAAATTAAGTGACTTGCCCAGGGTCACACAGTTGGTACGTATCTGAGGTTG
This sequence comes from Dromiciops gliroides, assembly GCF_019393635.1. Taxonomy (NCBI): domain Eukaryota; kingdom Metazoa; phylum Chordata; class Mammalia; order Microbiotheria; family Microbiotheriidae; genus Dromiciops; species Dromiciops gliroides. The sequence goes on along the minus strand of NC_057862.1, from coordinate 606,931,787 downwards.
CATTTGAACTAAGATTTTCCTGTTTTGGGACCCAGCTCTCAACCCACTGGTCCCCTAGCCACCCCATCTTCAAAAAGAGGGGGTAGGACTCTAGCCTCCAAGACCCCATTTAGTTCTATATCTATGACCATGTGACACAGCTAATCAACGAACCTGTCTCCAAATGTCCCATCAGTAGCATTTGTGATTAAAAACAAGTCTTTTAGAACTGTTCCTGTAGAGCTGATGGAAGTAGCTGGATGAGACAATGGGTAGAGTGCTAGATTAGGAGTCAGGAAGACCCAAGTTCAAATCCAGCCTAAGACACTCATTAGCTGTGGGACTCTGGACAAACCAGGGTTCATCTATAAAGCTCAGACTTTAAGGCTAAGGGTCCAGAGACCTCTAGATTTCAGGGGAGCCATGAACTTTAAAAAATATTTCAATAATTGTATTTCAATATAACTGGCATCCTGTGTGATTCTATGTATTTTATTTTATGCATTTACAAAGGTTATTCTAAGAAGGGGTCTGTAGACTACCAAAGGGACTAGGAGACAAACAGGAGAACCTCTGGGCAAGGACTGCAGGGATTGAAGGGAAGGAGGAACTCAATGTCCTCTGGTATGGCCAGGAAAGGCACAGCAAAGGACAGTTCCAGGGCCCCTGGAACTTCCATTTCGCTATAGCTCTTAAGTCAATAAGATGTGTTGTTCATGCTAAGACTCCTCCTTGCTAGGCTTTTATTTACTTAATTCTTGGTCCTTCAGGACGTCACAAAGACGTCCCACATAGGTGGGATCACCCTGGGCTCTGCTGGCTCTGCTCCCAGTCACCATCAATCAAGCCAACCCCTCCCATCTCCCCCACCACACACCCCACCCCATGGGAGTCCAATCGCTAGGATCTGACAACCTGTCATAGCTTCTCAATGGGGCAGTCACCAGAGCTTTCCGGGATTCCAGAGGGGAGCCAGATCAGACATTGACTTGACTCTATTTCCCTCAACACCAGATTGTCCTTCCACACATCCACCCCCCCACACACACACACACACTCACTCGCTTTCTCCCCATCCCCTTGCCCTCTTCTAAAACTGTCAGAGAAAATTTGACACATTCCAGAGACCTGTATATTGCTGAAGAAGAGCCTTGAATTTAGAGATCTTCCCACTGCCCTCTGTGTGAGTCAGTCAACAAATACTTTCCATGCTTATTCTTCGCACTTAGACATCATGCTTCAATTGTCTCCAGACTCTGCTTCTGCAGGATCCTTCTCCCATTGGTGAATTTTCTCACAGAAGTTCCATTTTGGGGAAGGATCCAAACCAGCCATCCTTCTTTCTCTGGATTGCTCCTCCTTTTCAGCTCCCCTATTGTGTTTTGCCTTCCTTTGTTAGAATGTAAGCTTCTTGAGGACAAAGGTTCTCTTTCTCTTCACCTGTATTTGTATACCCAGTTCTTAGCAGTAGCTAGTAAGTCTTCAACAATGTTTGTTGCCTCGATTACAAACAAAACACCAACACCCACTGTGTAGCGAGTTCTCTGCTAGTCTCTGTGGTGATAGGAAAGGATGAGTCAGAGCCCTTTGCCTCAAGGAGATACCTGCCAATCTGATTAGGGAAATGAGCTCCACTCCTGCTCTGTCAAACACAAATAATAATACATATGGTGAGAGCCAAATGAACAGGATGAATGAGCATTAGCTTAGCAATTCAGAGCAAGGAGAGAACTGTGGACTGGGGAAGTCAGAGAAGGCTTTATAGAGGAGAATGTAATATTTTCTTCCCCACTTGTTCCTTCCTTTTTCTACAAGCATTTGAAGGTCTTCCCTATCAAAATGTTTAAAAGCAAATAAAAGCCTTTCAAGAACCTTACTACCACAAAGCTAAGATTAGAGTCCAGGTCTATTAGCCTTCTACTTAAGAAGAAAAAAAGTTTGGGTCCAGAAAAGAGTTGAGAAAATAAGTCCCTCTCCCTTCTATACAAAAGTTTGGAACTATAGATATGGAATATTGCATACGTTGCCAGATATAGTTGTGTTGACTGTTTTTGCTAAACTACTTTTTTTCTCTTTCCATTTTAATCTTTGTTCTAAGAGAAGAAATAGGGATAGAATCAGAAATGAGATTTATGTGAAAACAAAAGCTATTGATTAAAATAAGGTTGAATAAAAGTGAGAAATGTTAGAACAAATCAATAAAAGTGGTAAAGTTTGCCGACGTAGTACCCTATTTCCACCCCACTCCCACCCCTGCCCCATGCTAGTTTTTTCTTGTGTCTTTCAATCAGTGACCTTCATTTGGGATGATGGAATGCGTTATCATAGTGCCAGAGTGGAAATCTGCTTCTAAGCCTAATTCTCTTTCTCTCTCTCTCTCTCTCTCTCTCTCTCTCTCTCTCTCTCTCTCTCACACACACACACACACACACACACTGACTTGTGATTTCATTGGTATAGAGTACAGACACCCTTGCAAATTGCTAAGCAATTTACAATCCTAGAGAATTACCTAGGGACATTGAGAGATAAAGTGATGCCCAGCATCACATAACAAGTACGTGCCAGAGACAAGACTCGATGCCAAGGCTTTCTGACTCAAAGGCAGCCCATTATCCATGACACCAAGGTGTCCTGCCTGATTCTATAGGAAATCATCTAATCCCAGCCTTGTTTCCCAGACTCCCTCTTAGGAAGTGAACTTCCCTCACCTCATCAACCACTGACTTTGCCAACTCCTACCCTCGCTACCCTCAGAAGTCTTCAGTTGAGGCAGACGAAAGAGCCATCTCCATTTATTACCTTTGCTTCCCAACAGTTTCTCACCTTTGCAGTCTGACTTTTGTCAATACCACTCTTTCTGAAATTATTTTCTCCAAGGCCACCCATGCCAAGAATGGGGGACATCCAGTATTGTATGTGAGGAAGTATAAGAAGACCCATTTGGCTGCACTATATGAAGGGAAGTAAAATATAATAAAGTTGGAAAGATAGGTTGGAAACGTTGTAAAGAGAAATAACTTTAAAAAACCTAAGAACTTTGGATGACATGGCCAAACACAATTCCAGAGGACCAGGGACGAACCAGTCAGTTAGTCAATAACCATTTATTAAGTGCCTACTGTGTGCCTGACATTGTGCCTTAGCACAATGTACTAGGGATACAAAGAAAGGCAAAAAGCAGTGCCAGCCCTCTAAGAACTCACAATCTAAAGCTACCCAACTCCTAAAAGGGAGGTGATAGGCTACAAAATTAGGCATACGTTTTTGGACATACCCCACGTAGGAATTTTCTTATTATTTTCTTTATTATTTATTATCATCCATATTTAGTTTTACTTTCTTTGTTCAATTGAATAGGGACATGGGAGGGAAAAATAACTGCTTGTTCACTGAGGAAATATAAAATTAAAGTTACATTAAAAAATAGCCATTAGGATGAAGAAAGGTTTTGACTGCTCTGCTGCCCGAGAGCTAGAAATGCCTTAGAGTATAGGCTATAGGGAATACATCTAGGAAAGTTTTGTAGATCCCAGGCTTAGGGTTTCTACTTCTGCTGAAAGAGCATAATACTCCCTCAGAAGCCCAAAAGAGAAATGAGCTGATACAAACTACAGTCAAGCCCAATTGAGAGAGGTTCATTGTGTTCACCTAGGGACCGTGATCACCATTTTCTAAATATTTTTGATAGGACTATACATTATATAATTAAATCATGGTCTACTATGAATAACTTCACTTTCCTCATTTTCATCTCAAATTTAGTAATCTCAGTACTCATTGTGTCACTTGATACAAAGCATTTATAATACAATATAGCATAACATTATATAATCTATAATTAATATAACATAATGTGATATAATGTGATATAACATATGGTAGACAATATGATATATGACATAATATGATTCCATTCGATTCATATAGTATAATAATATACTTTTTTTTTTTAGTAGAGGCAATTGGGGTTAAGTGACTTGCCCAGGGTCACACAGCTAGTAAGTGTTAAGTGTCTGAGGCCGGATTTGAACTCAGGTACTCCTGACTCCAGGGCCAGTGCTCTATCCACTGCGCCATCCAGCTGCCCCAATAATGTACTTTCAATTTTAGATTTCTTATCTCCCTCTTCCCCCATCCCATCTCCATTAAGCTTCTTAGCCCAGCATTCAAGGTTCTTTACAATCTTATTTCAATCTGTCCTTCCAATCTCACTCATCCTACCTTCTACTATGTATTTTATACACTAGCCAAATGAAATTCCATAGCTTTTCCTTTCCTTCACTTTCCTATCTTTGTGCCTTAGCTCACCTTATCACCTGGAACTCACTCTTCCCATCTCTGCCTCTTGCAGTCTTCAAGCTTCCAGGCTCTGCTCCAGGAAGCCACAGCCTGATCTCTCAAACTGCTCCTTTCTCTAATCTATGACAGCCCTTTGTTTGCACCCTTCCCATTCATTGATCCTCCCATTCGTGTTATAAAGTTACCTATTTACCTGCCATCTCCCAGACCAAGTGGTAAGCTTCAACAGCACAGGGACTTTGTCTTTCTATACAGAGCATCTAGCCCAGTGCCACACTAAGTATTTAATGACTATATACTGAACTGAAAGGAATGGACCTGGATTATAAACCACTTGAAGGTAAAGAGGCTTATCGCAAGGCACGTGCCAAGAATCTAGTTACTACAATTGTGGTATAAAGCCAGACTAGCATGGGCAGAAAGGCAGTAGATACTGAACCCCCTGAAGTGTGGATGCTGATAAGTCAGGATGAGTCTTCAGCCATAGAAAGAAGCCTGGAGCTTAGATAGAGCTGAACCTGGGGGTTCAGGTGGGGTTTAGCTAAGTAGCTCCATCTGGAGAGATGCCAACACAGGTACCAGAACTGTATTGACAGGAACTGGAAAAAGAAAAGAGTGAAAACGTTGCCTTGACCTTCGGGTGGCTGGTTTATAATCCAGGTCCATCCCATTCAATTCAGTTCATTACATAGTTATTAAGTACTTACTATGACTAGGGCGCTGGGCCAGATGCTCTGTTTAGAAAGACAAAATCCCTGTGCTCAACTCCCTGCTTTTTTTTCCCCAAACCCAATTCTCCATTTTCCAGGACTAGGTCTTGTCTGTGTCATTGTTTCTAAATTTGTTCCTGGGTCCTCACAACCAGCCTCCGTCAGCGTTCTGTCTCCAAGGACCCCCATCTGCCAAGCCCTTCTGGACCTCCTGCTTGTTGTCCCTGTGTTATCACTCTTCTGCCCAGACTTCTTTCTATCACCCACTGCCAAGACCTTCCTGGATGGCCCACTGTACCCTAGGGAGACAGCCTAATCTCTGGATCCCAGATATCCCTACTCTGTCTCACTGACCACTGATACCTAGCACTAATAATAACAATAATGATGGTGATGGTGGTGGTGTTTGTATGGTTCTTTAAGTCTTTAAAAAAATTTTAATTTAATCCCTTTTTCATAACACTTTAAGTTCTTGGTTCTTCAAGTCTTACAAAGGGCATTGCTCATATTATTTCATTGCATCCTCAATAACCATAAGGGGTAAGTGTGGTTGCCATTCTCGTTTTGCAGATGGGGAAGTTGAGTTTGAAAGAGGTCAAGTGACCTGCTCAGGTTAACACAGTCAGATAATCCTAATCACAGGACCTAGAAGTTGCCACCCCCACCAAACACCAGAAGAGCACAAGTGTCCCTCACCCTTAAGTTGGAAAATATGGAGGTGTAATTGATCAAATCTACATAATTAAATGTAGATGATAGAAAATAATCTAGAGAGTAGGTTAGTGTGTTAGGATGAAAAAAACAAAACCTCACTTGCAGTCATAGATTTACATACTAAAAAGACCATCAAGGTCAGTTTCCTAGTACAAACCCTTCATCTTACAGTTGAGGAAAGTGAGACCTAATAAAATTAAGTGGTGGCACAATAAATAGAGTGCTGGGCCAGGAGTCAAGAGGACCTGAGTTCAAATCTGGTCTCAGATACTTACTACCTCTGTGACCCTGGGCAAATCACTTCACCCTATTTGCGTCAGTTTCCTCATCTGTAAAATGATCAGGGGAAGGAAATGGCAAACCACTCCAGTATCTTTGCCAAGAAAAGCCCAAATGGGGTACCAAAGACTTGGACACAACTGAAACAATTTAGCAACAAGATTGAGTGACTTGTCCAAAGTCACACAAATAACAGTTTGGATTTGAATCCAGGCCCTTTGACCTCAAATACAGCATTCATTCCACTGTATCACCTGGGTTTAGATACCAGCTCTTCCATTTCCTGGTTCTTTGGCCAGGAACAAGTCACTGGTCTCTGAACCTCTGTTTTCTGAGACAGGGATGCTGATATGCACACCGCTGCATCTCTCTATTGAAGTGAATCCCCCCACAAACACATACACAAAAACCCACCTCTATTAAGTAGACAACAAATACCTTATCATTCCTATTTTATCGAAAAAGAAACCAAGGCCCAGAGAACTGAGAGGCCATGCTCAAGGTCACCTAACTAATAAATGGCAGAGCCTGAATTGGAACTAGCTGAATCACTTACCTCTCTGTACCTCAGTTTCCTCATCTCTGCTGGCCTCTTCCCTTCCACCTTGAAGTCGATGATCCTTTTTGATTCCTTCCTTTTAAATATATTATGGATACATTTGGACCGTATAAATGTACGTGTGCCCTATCCCCAGATCGCCTTAAATAAATGTTATCACAGCACGGTTCAGATACATTGATTTTTTTTTTTTTAATCCATATGTGCCTTTGGCAAACAAAATGAGGAAGGAAATCACTGGGTGATGCATTATTCATGAGCCTGCCAGAGCTCTGATGACCAGCAGTGATAAAAGCCCCAGTGTTAGTGGGCTTGTTTTCTGATAGCTCCTTATCAAGTCAATCTAGCCAGTTCCCTTCCTGTTTGGGGGAGCTAGGAGATCAGCTCTCATCACTTTTCTCCCAGTCTCCTTCACACGTGAGAGTCAGGATACACGCACCTGTGGGAACTGGATTTGCCCCTTGCTCAGGCCACGACACCTGGGAAACGGCTCTTTTAATTCGGGTTGGAAAGCCAGGCGGGGAGGAAACTCGCTGGTCAGACAAATCCAAATGGATGTCCGGAGCTTAGTGTCTGCCCTCCAAAGAACATTATTCCTGTCAGTAGGAACCCCTCCCCCCTCCGGTTTTCGGGCTTTCTATATGACCAAAGACCAGCTGAGGGCATTGAGCAGTAGAGATGTTCCAATGGAACATTGCAGTAGTAACATGCAGAGAGAGAGCCAATGCAGCCTAAAAATTGCAGGTGTTGGAGCTCGAAGACTTGGGTTTAGATCCCAGTCCTGCCACTTATTATCTGTGTGACTTTTTTTTTTTTTCGGGGCAATGAGGTGATTTGTCCTGGGTCACACAGCTAGTAAATGTCAAGTGTCTGAGGTGAGATTTGAACTCAGGTCTTCCTGAATCCAGGGCTGGTGATTTATCCACTGCACCACCTAGCTGCCACCTAGCTGTGTGACTTTTAACCTATTTTCTTCTCCATTTTCTCATTTATAAAATAAGTCTTTAAGGGTCCCATACCTATTCTTAGCTCTACCCTTTACTCTTACCCTATTCCTACCTCTAAAGTCTTATAATCCATGAGAGCTAAAGAGATATGGGGGAAACAACAACAACAACAACAACAAAACACCGAATCTATAGTCAGAACAACTGGATTGGAACCTTGTCTCTGATACTAGTTGGGTGACCTTGGGCAAATCAATAACTTCTCTGGGTTCTGTGTTCTTGTTTTAAATGGGAATGGCATACTACCTCCTGTTGTGGGCAAAAAAAGTTCACCATTCTGGTTTTTGATTTCCTCATCTTTTGGGACCTGGGTTCAAATCCTAATGTTGTCACTTGGTATATGTGTGATTTTAAGCAAGTCAACCTCTCTGGGCCTCGGGTTTGAACAGATGTCCCCTTTCAGCCCCTTCTAACTCCATACTAGCATTTAAGGGTAGCAAAGTCCTTTACACATGTTTTCCTCATTTGATCCCAAGAACCCTGTGAGGTAGGCACCATTATTATCCCAATTTTAGGCAAACTGAAGCTGAAAGCAGTAAAATGACAGCTAGCATCAGAGGCAGGATTTGACCTCAGTTTTGTCCTAAGTCCAGCCTTCTAGCTGTAGTGCGACCTAGCTGCCTCTTATGATCTCTAAGGTATCTTCCAGCTATGAATCTTATTTAATTTCTGTTCCACTCATTCTCTATTCCCACTGATCCTCTCAATTACTCAGTTCCTGATTTCCCCTCTGAGACTTCAGCAATTCCCTGTGTTTTTCAAGAGTACCAGGGGCCCAAACAACTTTAGGAAAGAAGACCAAATTTTGCATCAGAATGCTAAATTAGGAAGAGTAGAAATGGGGAAAACACATTTTTTTTAAAAACCCATAATCTTTTTTCTTCCTTTTAAACAGAAAGATTAAAAAGCACAAAATGAGGCATAATTCCTCTGAAATAGTTAAGGGAAATAAGTAAAGGGAATGATTGAAATAAGAATAATACTAGAAATTGCAGTGTTTGCAAGGTGTCACCTATTTGAGACCCATGCTCATGGTTAAACATGGCAGAGAACTTTGGGATAATATGGTCCATTGACCATGGAGTGTCTTGAGGTGTTTGCAAGGAACCTATCCAGGTGTCATTTCAGTACCCAACAATATCACTGATCAAATCGACTGAGCCTCTAAGGATAAACCAATCACTTGATAGCATTCAACCAAGTCCTGAGACATCTGTTCATTCAGCCAGTCCTCTGGATATATAAACCAAAGAGAGGCAGTAGAGTTTCACATTTTTGGACTAATTTGAGGAGATAGGGAAGACTGAACTATTATTAAGGCATGGAGGGGTTGTGATCTGTATCAGAATAGAGACTTCCCACTTTGATAAAATCAAAGATCCTTGGAGTATGGAAAGAGAAATGTGGTTCCTATTACTTTTAAGCATGTACAGGGGCTCGCTCATGTTAAGTTAACACAGGGTTGCTAAGTAGAAATTCGAGGGGTGTCCTTTAATGAATTGTCACTTAGGATTAGAATAGTTCTTGGGATGATAGGACTTAGAACTGGAAGCCACCTAGTCAAACAGTTCTCAAGACCCCTTTATACTTTAAAAAAAATTTTTAATTGACCCCTTTTTACTTTTAAAAATTATTAAGGGGGCGGCTAGGTGGCGCAGTGGATAGAGCACTGGCCCTGGAGTCAGGAGTACCTGAGTTCAAATCCGGCCTCAGACACTTGACACTTACTGGCTGTGTGACCTTGGACAAGTCACTCAACCCCCATTGCCCCCCACAAAAAAAAATTATTAAGAACCCTCCCCAAAGGGCTTTTGTATATGAAGGTTATATCAATTGATACTTACCATATTTGAATTTAAAGTGTCTTAATATTTTAAAGAAAATAGTCTTCGGGACAGCTGGTAGCTCAGTGGATAAAGCACTGGCCCTGGATTCAGGAGGACCTGAGTTCAAATCCAGCCTCAGACACTTGACACTTACTAGCTGTGTGACCCTGGGCAAGTCGCTTAACCCCAATTGCCTCACTAAAAAGAAAAAAAAAATACATCCACAGAGAAAGAACTGATGGTATCTGAATATAGATTGAAGTATTTTTTAAAAAGAAAGAAAATAGTCTTGACTTCACAGACCCCTTGAAATGGTCTCAGGAAACTTCTGGGGTCCCCAAACCATACTTTGAGAACCACTGATCTAGTCCAACCCCATAATTTTACAACAGAAAAAACTGTGGGTCAGAGAAATCTACTTTCCCAAGGTCATACACAGGTATTATTTGCATTTGAAAGGTGATAATGAAATACTTGGAAGCTAAGTATCTCAAATGGATAAAATATCTCCCTTTATAATCTAAGTAAAGCTGTTAGAGTAGTACTCAACCTCTCCAGGTATCCTGTTGGCAACCTGAAGTATCTATGTTTAAGTAAACAAAAAAAAAAGGACCTTGAACCAGCAAATAGCTGCCATAAAGCTCATGTACTTTATTCCGTAGGCCAGGCCCTCACCTAGGCAGCTATACATAAAACAGCCTATTATAGCAATGGTATCACTGATGACAGTAGAGACACAGCTGGTTATTCTGGTTATTTTCTTGTTCTTTGGTGCTACATTTCAGGGCCATCTGGTTTAGAGGCAAACAGCTCAGTCCAGCTAATAGTTCCCTAGGGCACCACTAGATTACAGAACACTATAGAATCATAGAAATGTGTATGGAGGAGACAGGTTTTAGCAATTATCAAGCCAACTCCCTTTTGTTACAAACAAAGAAACAGAGGCACAAAGATTAGGTCACACAGCTTGCTAATGGCTGCATTGGAATTAGAGCCTGGTTTCTTGACTCTCCATTGGGTGGTCTTCCCATCACACAATTAGCCTCATTTATTTGCTAGAGACAAATGACCATTTCATCTCTACTTAAGGTGAAGTTGACAGAACCTCTGCTCTGAATGCTTTGAATATAATCTAAGGAAACATGACCCATGACAAGATAAGCAGGCAGCACCTTAGTGCCTGGGCTTCCCAGAGCACCAAGTAGGACTTCCTTGGAATGCAAGATGACAGATCTGAAGACATTATACCCTAAGCACCTCCTCACCATGTTATAGAAAGGCTGTGATGTATGGGCTCTGCTTAGAGCCCATAGAGGAAAATATTTGTGGATTGTGTTTAGCTGTGGGCACCATCCTTCAAATAGGTCACAAAAGAGCTAAAGACCGTCCAGAGGAGGGAAGTGAGGATGACAAAAGGCTTCAAGTTCATATTCATGAGGAATTGAAAGAAAAAAAGTAGGAATATTTAGTCTAGAGAAGACTAAGTGGGAAAAGGGGAGGTCTCTCTTTAGATATTTGTCTCGTGAAAGAGAGATTAAATTGTTCTTTTTGTGTGTGTGTGAGGCAGTTGGGGTTAAGTGACTTGCCCAGGGTCACACAGCTAGTAAGTGTTAAGTGTCTGAGGTCACATTTGAACTCAGGTCCTCCTGACTCTAGGGCTGGTGGTATCCACTGTATCACCTAGCTGCCCCTTAAATTGTTCTTTTACAGGGCAATGGATGGAATTTGCAAAGAAGCAAATTTAAATTTGATATAAGGAAAACCTTGGGACAGCTAGGTGGTGCAGTAGATAAAGCACCAGCCCTGGATTCAGGAGGATCTGAGTTCAAATCCAGCCTCAGACGCTTGACAACGTACTTGCTGTGTGACCCTGGGCAAGTCATTTAACCCACATTGCCCTGCAAACAAACAAATAAATAAATGGATCAATAAATAGATGAATGGATGAATAAATAAATAAATGGATGAATGAATAGATGGATGGATGGATAGATAGATAGATAGACAGACAGATAGATAGAAGGAAAACCTTCCTAACAGAGTTATCCTAAACTGGAATGAGCTGTGTCAGGAGGGAGTGTGTTCCTCTTCCTTGGAGATCTCCAAGAAAAGACCAAATAGACACTTTTCATCTACATGGAGGGGGCAGGGCAGTTCTTTTTTAGCTATGAGTTGTACTAGATAGCCATTGGAATGCCTTCCAACTCTGATGTTCTATTATTCTGTGATTATAAATAAAAGGAGAAAAAAAGCATCTAAGACTGATGATGATCCCAAGTCATAAAGAAAAGGTGACTTTAAAATCAGACTGAGAGCTGAAAGGAACCTCGGAGGCCATCCGATCCAACCCCCTCCCCCACTTCTTTATATGTCAGGGCTTAAGGAGGTTAAGTGATTTGCCCAATTTATAGAGATCATAATCATCAGTGACAGGATGTAAATGTCGGGCAGTCGACGAGCATTGATTAAGTACCTACTATGTGCCAGACACTGTGCTAAGTGGCAAAAATGAACAAAAAATAATAATCCCTGCCCTCAAGGAGTTAACAGATTAATGAAGGAGACAACATGCAAACTATGCACAAACAACATATAAAGAGGATACATTGGAAAGAGCTAACGTACTCTTCAGATGCCTTATTATACTATGGTAGTGACCTTGGAATCTCAAAGACTATGCCAATGCAAGTCAAGCTCTGGCCAATTCTACCATACTGAAAAGGCACCAAGTATATGGTTCTGACATTGGCTTGTATGTCTGGCATGTGAGAACAAGTCTTCCAAAGGTCAGGGTTTTGTGCTAGGTTATGGGTTGGGAGAAATGGAGGTCGTGGGAGTTTTGGCATTAGTTAAGTGTAGAAGGGTGTAATCTGCACCAGTGAAGGTAAAGGAGAAAGGGAACAAGAATTGATTAAGCACCTACTATGTGTCGGGCAATGTGCTGAACAATTTTTCAGATATTATCTACAGTGATGAAATAATTGCTCTTTTGAAGAGTTGACCTGTTTAAGAAGATGGGGGGGGGGTTCATATCATAAATAATTAAAATAAAATAAAAATTATGATGTTTAAAGGGATGAATTTCAGTTATCTGGAAACAATCCATTCATAGAGAACACCTTCTCCAAAAACGTTACTGTAATTTGCTTAGCTCAAATGGCAAAAGGCAAACTTTATAAACTCCAAATCTAGGGAATTCTAATTAAAGGAAGTTTATCAGTCTCCCTAAAACATGAGAGTGTTCCCCTCCTATTCAAATAGGTTTTTCTATAGTTTTCAGTTGTTTTCTGAACAAACCCAAACTTCTTAGCCTGGCATTCAAAGTCCTCTTTAACCTAGTATCAACTTACCCTTCTATCTACCCTTTATCTCATACTACTCTTCCTCACATACTCTACATTACAGACTAAACTACTTCCTATCTCCAAATACAATTATTGATTTCCTGACCTGTGCCTTTGTTCTCACAAATTTTGGTTCTGGAATGCCTTCTCTTCTCTTTTTCAGCCTTTTGAAATCTATAAGGTCTAGCTCAAATGCCATCTCTTTCATGTAGGCATTATTATAATAAAATATGATAATAAAATGAAATCATTTATATTCCTCTTTAAGGGTTATAAAGTACTTTCCTCACAACATCCATTTGAGATTAGTAGTCAGGTAGTCTTAGCTCCATTTCATGAAAAAATGAAAACTGAGACTCAGAGATGTTAACCAACTTGTTCTGGCTCTTAGGCTGGGTCTTGAACCCAGGGGTCCCGATCATGCTTCATCTTAAATTTGTAGTTATCTATGTTCATCTAAAATTAGAAAATAATCTTAATTGCATTTCATATTCTAATGTTCATTATAACTATTTGTATACAAAGGCGGCATGGAGTAGAATGAAGCTCAGACTTGGAGTTGGGAAGATCTGGGTTCATATCCTGCCTTCGACACTTAGTCCCATGATCCTAAGGAAATCATTTAACTCATGCTGGTCATGCCTTCATTCTCCTCTAGGTATTGCTTATAATTCTCCAGACTTCTTTCTTCATCATATTCCTACTCAGGTATCTTCTCTCTCCTTCCCCTACTTTTTAGCTTCCTTTTAGGTGTTTTCTTCCTGCGTTAGAGTGTAAGCTCTTTGAGGGCAGGGACTATCTGTTTTTTCTCTACTTCTATTTATATTCCAAGCATTGGCATGATACCTAACACATAGTAACTACTTAATCAATACTATTTAACTTTACACGGCCTTGATATACCTTGACCAACTTTCTAGGACTTATGCAGTAAGTCACACAACAGGCAATTTGAGTTGATGGAAAGAATTATCACAATGACAGCTCCCTATGCTGATGAAATCACAGATTCATTGCTTTTTGCATACATCTTTTCAGCCTTCTAAATGATAAATTCCTTAGGGGCATAGACTGTATCTCTTTCATCTTCATATCACCCCTGCCCCTAGCTCATACACTTAATAAATATTTGGTGAATGAAGGAGGTTTTGCTGTAAAAGAAACCAATGTACCCACCCAATAGTACCTGATTTATTTATTTTTCAAGTCCCTATCCCATATGAGGATAAGTGTAGCAATTACAGAGTTATGAAGAATGTCTTTCTTTCCTAGGAAACCTTCTGTGAGCTCTCCTTCCCCACAAGTGCTATTTCTCTGCTGTAATCTTTACAAAAGAAACAATAAGGGAATAGAAAATGGTGGCTTCCAGTCATAGACCAAGGCTGCATTCAAATCATTAGCCAATTTATTTCTTTCAAAAAAAAAAATGTGCCCTGCCTGGAACGGAAGTTCACTCTTAGTTATAGCTATGAAGATAAATGGCTTTTAAATTACCTCCTAAAAGGCTAACAGAACATTAGTCATTTTAAATAATGACAAAGAAATAATTTATGCCTGCCGTCCTAGCCCTGCAACTGAAAAAAGTCATTTCTAGTTAGGTGTGCCAACTTAGAATAGGAGCTTGGGTGAGCTGAGTGGAGAAGAAGTTAAAAAACACCTTTGAGTGGGGAGGGACAGGGGAAGGGGGGGGGGGGAGAAGAAAGGGAATATCTAGCTCTGGGAAGCAGGGACTTTTATACCTTTTCCACCTTTTTCTACCTTTTATATCTGTTTCATTTCAAATGAAGGTGGCTGTTCACCTATTTGTTGGCTCTTCTCAGAAGACATTGAGAACAGTTTGAGGCATTCTTCCTAGAACTGGGTGGGTCTGTTAGAAAGAGGCCCAGGCCCAGAGTAAAGTCCAGAAATCTGACTGCTGCTGCTTCTTTTCCTGCACCTCCCTCTGCCCCACCTTCCCCATGCCCAACCCAAACAATAGCTATGTATGCTGTAAAGCATGCTAGGCCCTAGTGATAATTTACAAGTGAGTGTGTTGGGGAAGGGGGAGTTTATGATAGCCCAAAGGAAGAGCTAAGCCAGCCATGAGTTTGGTCACATTTGTGATAAAACTGGATGAATCATGTATCAGAAACTCCAAATAAAGAAAGAAGGGTTTGTACATTACATGATAGAAGCCTCTGTAACTAGTCCCATTTTATGCAGGGATTTTTATATGCAGTCAGTGTCATAGACCCTTTTGGCAGTGAAGTCTCTGGATCCCTTCTGTCAAGGGCTAAAATTCTAGCTAAACTGTCTAAAATATCTAATGAGTGGTCGCCAATAAATTATAAGCTTTAGCAAGAGTTAGACTTTTAAGCATTTATTAAGGAGAATAAGAATTTTGGTAAAGAGAGAGAAAGGCCTAGATTCCTATCTATTAAAGGGAGAGCACATTTCTAGCTCCGCTCTCCACCAGAGTCCCAAGGAAAGAGCGTGAGACTGAGCGCCAGTCTCTTCCTTCCTCCTCCCACTAGCCCGCGTCACTTCCTGACTCCTGGTCTTGCCCTCAAAGACCTTCCCTTCATGGGCAGAACTCTTCTACAGTAAGTATCCAGCAGGTGGCGTTATTCCAATCGTTACAGTCCCCCCTGTTGTTCCTCAAGAAACAAAATGTTTCCTTGACGGAACAGTAAAAACAATATAATAACTATTGCTAACTAATAATATGTGAACAACAATATAGAAAAGGAAGAGAGGAAAGTTTTGTCCAGAGGGGCGAACAATTTGCCAGGGAAATGCTTTAAAGAGTTTGATCAAATAATCAGTTGAGAAAAAATAGCAAAAACAAATAACTCAGAATATGGGAGCACAATACTCCTAGAATTAACATTGTATTATGAAATCAAAACCATGTTTCAAAATTAGATAGATGAATGAATAGAAGAAAATACATGTGGAATAATAAAAGACAATGAAATTCAAACTAGGGAAATCTAAATGAATATGAACTTAATATTAATAAGAGTATTACAAAATATAAACTTGATCGCATGACTATAAAAAGCTTTTACAAATATTCTCCTTGTTTTAGAAACTAAGTATAAGACACAATCTCAAAAGCATTAAAATCTCTATGAAAATAAACCTATACCATTAATTCCAAAATGTATATGTAATAGCATAGAAATCCTATGTAACCTCTGAACTGACATTAATAATCTGAGTGAATTCAGAACACTCTTGATTCCGATATCTAAAATCCCCAATACTCATATCAATACCTTGCTGCTTACTTCTACATTTCTGTAAAATATATACCCTTCCATGGCAAAAGAAGCAGAGTCTTGAACTATGTTGATTGTCATTCTTATTCGGCTTAAGTTTTTCTTCTTTAACCCCTCTATATTGTCTGTCAGTGTTTTCACCATACAAATGCTTTATAAGATTACTAATTAAAGACAAAAGCAGGTTAGCAAAATTATGAACAAAACGAGCATATCTGGAATTTAAAGGGTTTTCTAAGGTTGTCTCAGAAGCACAGCCAGGCTGGGGAAGGGCTGAGCCTGAAGCTGCAAATGTAGTTAGAGAAAGTTGAGCATGCGCATCAAATCTCTGGACTTCCCAGGCAGGGGAAGCAATGGGCTTGGCCATGGGAGGAGTAGAGGGTGGGGTCTGGAGAGGAGGGGAGGGACCAGCACAATTTGAATCACACTTGATTTTGAACTCAGGTCTGGATTCCTCTTCCCCCACTTTGCCTCCAGGTGCTAGGGGACTAAAAGCTTCTAGAGGATGGGTCATTGCCTCCAGGCATGCAAAATTAGAGCAACAATTAGTGTTAGAACTGGGAAAAGCTGCAGGAATCTCTTCAGGTTTCTCTGAAAAAGCATGGTTGGGAGACGGAGAGATATTTCCTTGTGTAAGTTGCTGGCTCTTTTAACAAAAATAAAAAGAAAAATAGAAAATCCACAAAAACAAAGCATTAACATGATCTTATCTCCCATTTGTCTGGTTAAACAGACTAAAATCAAAAATAGGGTAATTAGGGAGTTTAAAAGGTCCATTTGAAAAAATTTAAAGGGAAAACACAGCCAGTACGCCGGTACTTAGCAATTTAAAGGGTAGGGGAAATTTCTTACCCAACCAGAAGATCAGAAGAAGACTGAGGTTTAGCTTTCCTCTTCGTGGTCAGCCATCTGTTAAGGGTTAAAATTCTAGCTAAACTGTCTAAAATATCTAATGAGTGGTCGCCAATAAATTATAAGCTTTAGCAAGAGTTAGACTTTTAAGAATTTATTAAGGAGAATAAGAATTTTGGTAAAGAGAGAGAAAGGCCTAGATTCCTATCTATTAAAGGGAGAGCACATTTCTAGCTCCGCTCTCCACCAGAGTCCCAAGGAAAGAGCGTGAGACTGAGCGCCAGTCTCTTCCTTCCTCCTCCCACTAGCCCGCGTCACTTCCTGACTCCTGGTCTTACCCTCAAAGACCTTCCCTTCATGGGCAGAACTCTTCTACAGTAAGTATCCAGCAGGTGGCGTTATTCCAATTGTTACACTTCTCAGAATCATGGTTTTTAAGTAACTGGGGGAAAATGCTAGATTTCAGTTTGGAAGTTAATGAAAAATAAAGATGTCATTTTTTCCAGTGCAAGTTCATGGATCCATTGCATCATTCCCAACTTTAGAACCTCAGCTATACAGTGCTATGCGTATAGGAGCCGAGAGAAGCCCAGAAGAATATAGACCCCTCATGGCTGCAGTGTGTGAGATCTGTAAGGCTGGCCATGGGACTTTGCCAAGCCCCCTTTCCCTTCTATAACCAATCATGAGGCTCCAAACCCACATGTCACAGATCTTGAAGCAAGAGCAATCAAGACAACAACTCAAGGCCCCTTCAAGTATGAAGATACAGGAACTGAGGTCCTAAGCATGTTACTTTGGCCAGGGATGCTTCGTGCTTTGCATCAGGATGTTCTTAGAGAGGCCCAGATGTAGTTCCTGGAGAATCTGAACAAGCACAGAGTAGGGGACCAAATACAGCCAAGTTCTACCTTCATCAGGACAGGCTAACTGTGGAATAAGTATCATTAAAAGGTATTAATGAACTGATATTACTCTTATCAGAGTGTGCTACAGTCCCTCTGGGCAAAAGAAGAAATTGGTTAGGATCTCAGAAGCTAGATCCCAATTCTGTCACAGAGACATGGAGAGGGGCACCTGGGTAGTGCAGTGTATAGAATACCGGCCCTGAAGTCAGGATGATCTGGGTTCAAATCTGACCTCAGACACTTACTAGATGTGTGACCTTGAGCAAGTCACTTAACCCCAACTACCTCTAAAAAAAAAGAATAATGGGGAGATCTTCATATTGCAGACTGCTGCTGGAGTGCTCCATCTGCCAAAAGCAAGAGTAGGGATAGGGACTGCTAGGTGAGGAATCTCCTTCTGAAAGGATATGTTGGCACCATCTCTGCAATTAGGGATCAAAGGATCATAGACTTAGAGCTAGAAGGGAAGGTAAAGATCATTGAGCACAATCCCCTCATCTTACAATAAGGAACTGAGGTTCAGAGAGGTTGAGTGACTTGGCCAGGATGACAAAATTCCTAATATTTGTGGTGGGATTCAAACCCAAATCTTCTCTAGTCTTAGAGAATTTGTTAGAGAACTGAGAGGTTAAGTGATTTACACAGGGTCACATAGATAATATATGTCGGAGACTTCAAAGCCAACTCTCTATCCATTGTACAACATGGCATCTCTGCTTAAAACAGAATAGATAATAACTTATGGGACTGGCTTAATAATAATGTTTCAAAAAGAGGAACCAGAATGGGTTATTCAAAAACAACAAGGAAAATGTCAAAGCTAGACAAAAATATACATAAGTTTTGAAAAATATGTTCAGACATATATCTCCCTCACCCACTGTCAGTCATATACACTGAAAACTTGACTATATTGTTTTTGTTTTTTGTTGGTTGTTTTTGGTTTTTTGTTTTGTTTTATTTGGGGTTTTTTTTTGTTGTTTTGGGGGTGGGGTTTTTTGGGTTTTTTTGTAGTTTTTTTTTTTGGTGAGGCAATTGGGATTAAGTGACTTGCCTAGGGTCACGCAACTAGTAAGTGTTAAGTATCTGAGGCCGGATTTGAATTCAGGTCCTCCTGACTCCAGGGCCGGTGCTCTATCCACTGAGCCACCTATATTATTTTTAAATAGTTCGATAATTCCCATTGAACATTTCAACTAGATGTCCTATGGTATCTCAAACTCAACATGCTCAAAACAGGACTCATTTTTTCTGTCTCCTCATCCCCCCATCCCTGATTGACATTTCTTCTGTCCTTCCCTATTCCTGTTGACAGCACCACTATCCATCTAGTCACCTATGCTCACAACATTGGTGTCATCCTTCACCCTTCACCCTCACAAACTCCAAAAAAAAATCCAATCGGTTGCCAAGTTTTATCATTTCTATTTCCACCACATCACTCACAGAATTCTCCTTCTCTCCACATACATAGCCACCACCCTAGTTCAGGTCCCCTTCACCCTCTCACCTGGAATATTATGATAACTTCATGGTTAGTATCAATGCCTCAAGTGCTTCCCCACTTGAATTTATCTTGCAGATGCCACAGTGCATTAAAACACAGGTCTAACCATGCCACTTAATTCTAAGGGCTCCCTATTATCTCTGTTATCAAACTTAAAACTCTTCTCTCTTCATTTAAAGCTCTTCACAATACCACCATATACTCTTGCCCTTTCTAGACTAATAATTCATTACTCTCCCTCACACACTCTACGAATCAGTTGTACTGGAATACTTGCTGTTTCTCACACCTGACAATCTATCATCTGTCTCTGTGCCATTGCATTGACTGTTACTCAAGCCTAGAACTCACTGCTATGCCATCACTTCAGCCTCTTGAAATCTCTGGTCTCCTTCAAGACTCAGTTCATACACCCCCTTTCTGGATTTGTTTTGTTTTGTTTTGTTTTTGGTCTTTGAAATTATGTAATTTCACAATTATGTGCCTCTATACATTGCAGTTTGGATTTTCCCGTGCTGTAGTCCTGTGTATTCTCTCATTTGAAAATATGCACTATCACCTGATCTTGTCCACCTGGACAGTTGAAAAGTTTCTTTAAATAGGATCTTGAATGTGATGTCTACCTTTTCCTCATTTCTAGTGCCTTCTGATGTGTCAGTTACTTTTATGTATGTATTTCTTCCCTTGTCTTACAAACCTACTACTTTATCCTTTATAGTCATCATTTGTTTTCCAGTTCTGATTACACCTGAATTGGTTCCTGAAAGGCATTTTTGTTAGTTCTTGATCTTTGCTTAACTTCATTTATTCTGGATATTATTTTGCAGTTTTCCTAGTAATTAATTCCTTCTACTTTTAATTGAATTATAGTCTTCCACTCATTGTTTTATTATGTTTAATATGCAAATTAAACTATATTAATATATTAGCATTTGTTAATGTAACTTAAATTTTATATTAAACATACCAAAGTAATCAGATGGAAAATATTTTGCTGTAAGAAATTAAGAAAGAAATGGTTTCAGAAAGACCTGGTAAGACTTGTCTGAACTGATACAGAATGAAGTAAGCAGAACTAGTAGAACAATTTATACCATAACATCAATATCATAAAAATGAACTCTGAAAGATTCAATAAGTCTAGTCAATAAAAAAATAACCATGATTTCAAAGGACTGATGAAGAAGAATGCTCTCTACCTCATGACTGAGAGGTGATGGACTAATTTGCAGAATGAGAAATGAATTTTTGGATGTGGCCAATGTAGGAATTGTTTTGCTTGACTGTGCTTATAAAATATAAGGGTTCTTTCTCTTTCCTTTCTTTCTTTCTTTCCCTCCTCCATCCCTCCCTTCCTTTCTTTCATACTCCTTTCTTCTCCTTTCCACCCTCCCTCCATTCCTTCCTTCTTCCAATATTCCTTCCTTCTTTCCATCCTTTATTTTTTCCAGTGATCAGAAGTAAAAGAGAGAAAAATGTGTGCTTAATAATTTAAAGAAAATACAAAAGGACTCAATGTGTATGTATACTAAGTTTCTTTCTAGAAACAACAGATTTTTCTGTATTTTAAAATATGTAATTTATGGAAAGACTGCCATGAAATAATGAAGAGTGAAATGAGCAGAACCAAGAGAATGTTGGACACAGTAGCAGCAATATTGTTCTAAGAACAAGTTTAAATGACTAAGTCATTTTGAGTATTATTATTATTATTATTATTATTATTATTATTGCAGGGCAGTAAGGGTTAAGTGACTTGCCCAGAGTCACACAGCTAGTAAGTGTCAAGTGTCTGAGGTCGGATTTGAACTCAGGTCCTCCTGAATCCAGGGCCGGTGCTTTATCCACTGTGCCACCTAGTTACCCCCCATTTTGAGTATTATAAATACTCAAATTAACTAAAGAACCTATGAAGGAAGATGCTATCCACATCGAGAGTAAGAATTGATAAACAGATGTATACTATGTTTTTTCATATATACATATTAGTGTCTAATGGTAGCCTTATGTAGGGTGGAATAGGGAGGGAAAGAGAAAAAAATAAAAAGTACACAGCAGAGAACAAAAGAAAACTTAGAAGGAAACACAGAAAAGCAGGATAGCTTTGAAAATTATGTCTAGTAATTATTATCCCCCCCAAAAAAAAAAGTATTTCTAAAAAAGTAAACAATTTGAAGTGGAAATTTATGGTTTTATGTTGATTTGTCTTTTTTTATTAGGTTTGAAACAAATAAATATTAAAAAAGAAAATATGTAATTTATACTTTGGAATTTCTTCCATTTGCTCCAATAATTCTTCAACTTGCTTTTATAAGGAGCTTTATCCATTAGGTCCTTTATTTCATAAGATTTCTTAATTGTGTTCATTTTTATTCTTTATTCATTTTTCTTTCTGTTTAGATGGGAAAAGCATTAAGAGCAGCAAACCTAATATAGATATAACAACAAGAAAGTGTACACCGGGTGGGAGATTTGGGTCAGGCTATGGAATGGAAGCAGAATGTTTCCTTTGGAAAAGTTTAGGAAGTCAGGGAAAGCAGGGTGATCTCCATATATTCAGGCAGAAGTAGAGTCTTCTCTTTTTAACTGGCAGGGAGAAGATGGGAAAGAAAACCTACTGTTCTCACCTGTCTGCCAGGTATGGAAACATATTGGAAATCCACAGCTTAGGAATAGAAGAGAGAACGTGTCCTGATATTCAAAAAGAGAAAGTATTACTTTCAACCATGGACCAGTTAGTTTAACTTGGACTCCTAGAAGAGTTCTAGAATGAGTTATTAGAAGAATGGCTGGTGAATATCGGGGGAGAAAGGGGGGAAGTCCAGCATTGGCTTTATTAAGAGCAAATAATTTATGACTAATTTCCTTTTTTAAAAAAAAAAATGGTAAATCAGGGAAATTCTATAGGAAGTTTGCCTAGATGTTACCAAAGCATTTTATAAATTCTCTCACGATCTTTTTGTGGAAATGATCAAAAGACATGGTCTAGAAAATAGCACAATTAGGGAATTCCAAACTGGTTGAATGGATATATCCAGTTGTCGCTAATGGTTAAATGCCAACTTGGAAGGAAAGCTCTAATACAATGTCTCTGTTATAGTCTTGACCCTGTACTGTTTAACATTTTTATCAATTACTGGGATGAAGGCATAAGTGCTCTGCTTGCCAAATTTTCAGATGACATAGAGCTTTGAAAGCTAGCTAACACATTTTATGATAGAGTTATGTTCCAAAAAGATCTCAGCAGGCAAGAACATTGGGACTTAATAGGGTGAAATATTAATGGGGATAAATATAAAGTCTTATGCTCCAACTTCACAATTATAAGATATGGGAAATATGGCTACCCAGCACAGATCTCTTTCTCCCAAAGTTCTAATCATTTACACCCAGCATCCAGATTTTCCTTGTTGATGAAAATCAAATCCAAGAGAGTCTTCCCTTGTTATTGATACTTCAACTTTTTTAGGGAAATTATTATTGAGGCAATTTCTTTAAAAAACCTCCACTTTTACCTAGAGCAGAGAAACTGCTCTAGGAAATGTCTGGATAATCAAAATCCCATATTCCTTTTTTAAAATAATAAACATTTTTATTTATAGTTATTTATTGGTTTCAATTTTTATCCCTCCTTCCCTCCCTCCCTTTCCCCCTCCCTGAGGTGGTAAACAATCAGATATGGGCTATATATGTACGATTATATAAAACATTACCGTATTTGTCATTTTGAACCATTCTGAGAGCAGGAACAAGTGCCAACTGACAGCTCCGTTGCCCATTACCCAGTGATGGGTCAAAATTTCAGGGTAGTGTGGGGACCGATTTTTAATTGGGGACTGCTAGCTAAGTGGCTCGCCGCAATATTGGGGCAAGGAAGGAGACAGGCAGCCTCGCTCAAAACAGAACAAGATTTATTTTAACAAGAACGAACTTAAAAAAAAAAAACACAAACAGGATCAGTAGGATCAAGGGAAAGGAAATACAATGGGGAAAGGAAAATTATAATACCTGAAAAAATACCACCGCCCAGGAATCAGCTGAAAATACGCAGCAGAACACCTGTCGCTTTCCAGCTTCCACCTAGAATGCCCAATTCTCCTCCCCCAAACCTAGAAACTCCCCACACAGCCCCAGCCAATGGGATGGCTGCTCTGACAGTCACATGACTGCCCTCACTAGGCTTCCAATCATTATAATTTTACCAGGCCCATGTAGGCGAGTGGTGATGACATGAGGTGCCAGAGCCCTGGCCACAGCTACAACCAGTGGGTGGAGCACCATGCGGTTTGCGGAGCCCCAGGCCAGTGCTCGAGGAGGCATAAAAACCTCAAATAACAATTAATTCTTTACAGTAGAGAGAAGTGGTACTTAGGGGAAGTTTTATATCAATAATGCTTACATCAATAAAAAAGAGAAAGAGAAGATCAAAAAATGGGGCAAGCCACTAAGGAAATAAAACAACCACAACCTACAACAACACATTCAAAATCCTCAATTAAACACCAAAATAGAAATCCTGAATATCAAAAGACAATTAATTAAAGTGATTTCTTTAAAAATTGAAGCAATAAATAAAACTAGGATCTGATTTTTTCATCATAAAAATATTTTATTATTTTCCAGTTACATGTAAAGATATTTTTCAACATTTGTTTGCATAAGATTTTTAGTTCCAAGTTTTTCTCCCACCCTCCCTTCCCTCCTCCTTCCCCAAGACAGAAAGCAATCTGATACAGGTTGTATATGTACAATCACATTAAATATATTTTTGCATTAGTCATGTTATGAAAGAAGAATCAGAACAAAAGGGAAAATCCTCAAAAAAGTAAAAACAAAAACAAAAGTAGAAACAGTGTGGTTCCATCTGCATTCAGAATCCACAGTTCCTTTTTCTGGATGTGGAGAACATTTTCCATCATGAGTTCTTCTAAGTCTATCACAGTTGATCATCACACAATGTTGCTGTTACTGTGTACAATGTTCTCCTGGTTCTGCTCACTTCACTCAGCAGCAGTCCACTTACATCTTCCCAGGTTTTTCTGAAATCTGCCTGCTCATCATTTCTTATAGCATAATAGTATTACATTACATTCATATACTACAAATTGTTCAGAGATTCCCTAATTGATGGGTATTCCTTCGATTTCTAATTCTTTGCCACCACAAAGAGAAGTGCCACAAATATTTTTGTACATGTGGATCCTTTTCCCTTTTTTATGATCTCTTTGGGATACAGACCTAGTAGTGGCATTACTGGGTCAAAGGGTATGCACAGTAGGACCTGATTTTTTTAAAGTAAAAAAAAACACAATTGATAATGCATTGGCTAAATTCATCTTTAAAAAGAAAGAAGAAAACCAAATTGGCAGTTTCAAAAATGAAAATAGCAAATTCACAAACAATGAAGAGGGAATAAATGCAATTGTTAGAAGCTATTTTGACAAAATACAACATTCGTTCCATTATTTTAAAAAAGACAGAAAGCACAAGAATAAATGGAGTTTTGCTAAAAATAAGTAATATCTATCTAAAACCAAGAGAAAGCATTATCTGTAATGGGGATAAGCAAAAAGCCTTTCCAATAAGAATAAGGGTGAAATAAGGATTTTATTATCAACATTACTATTCAGTATTGTACTAGAAATGCTAGGTATAGCAATAAGACAAGAAAAAAGAATTGAAGGAAAAAACATAGGCAATGAAGAAACAAAATTATCACTTTTTTGCAGATGAGATGTTAGTTTATTTAGAGAACCCTGGAGAATCAACTCATCAAAACAATTAGCTTTTGCAACTTTCATCAGCCCTATGACCTACCACAGTTCCAAAGTACTTATGATGAAACATGCTTTCTTCCTCCAGATAGAGAAGTGATGAACTCAGAGTGCAGTTTGAAGCATATTTTTTTCTCTTTCTTTCTCTTTCTTGCATTAAAAAAATGTAGCCATTGTGGAAATTTGTTTTGCAAGACTATATACATATATACCTGTGTGATATTTAAAATCTAAATGTGTGATCACCTAGAGGCTAATCAGCAAAGTCAATCACTCTCACTTAATTCAATCAGTTTAGATTAATCTCCAGGTGGGCCTTTGAGTATCTGCCAAATCCCATTATTTTCTCACACATGTATACATATATATTTGTGTATATATACATATATATATTTGTAGTAGGTTTTGTTTGTCTTGCCTTCTCAATGGATGAGTAAATAGGGAAAGAATTTAGAACTGGAGAACAAAGAATAAAATTTTTGTGCTTAAAAAAGGTATAATGTATTCTCCCCCTACCTCCTTTATCTACCTTTCTATTTTTATGTGAAATATGCTTTTCGCAACCATATTACTGTTATAGGTTTCATCCTATTAAATCACTAACACCTAGGAGGTCAAATTCACCTCACTGTTTTAGAATCTCCAGTTCATCTTGCTAGGTACACATGATTTGTGTCTTTGTATATGTCTGAATGCCTATGGTACACCTTATTTTTCAGTTCAAAACCCTTTTGATTATTCCAAAGCTTTTAATAAAATACATTATCATCAACCCAGGTTAGGAACACTTTTTAGCTTGGCCAAGACCCAATCATTCTTTTATTTTAAGCCATAGTCCAGAAATTCAAATCCTTCTCTCATATACCATCTTCTTAACCACCTGTTATATACTAAATCTGTTCTTCCATTCTCAATTCTTTGTCTTTAATGGATAGCAGTGATGAAAATACCACCTCTTTCCCTAAGAATGTCAGTTTCCTGCCTAAGACTTTATAATCCTCAGGAATGCTGGCTAGTTTCCTTCTATAAGTATCATTTGTTCCCACTTGAAGTAGTCATCTAGCTTGATAAGTTTGGGGAGATAGGTGTATTTAAAACTATTTAACATTTCTAAAGCATTATATTCTAGTTATTATATCCTCACCTACAGTTTTGATTCTTCAGAGATGATGATGTTCCATGATTTCCTGCCATATACCAACAAGAGAGCATGGTTTTTAAAAGATGAGTTTTTGTGTCAGGAAGTATTTGGAAATTATCAAAAATTAGTCAAAAGTTCCCACATGCCCCTTCTCTTCCTCTTATTCAAATCCAGAACTGACTCACTATGTTTTCTCCTTGCAGTGTCTAAATGTCTGTCCAAGGTATAAAAACTGATGAACTAGGGGGCAGCTAGGTGGTGCAGTGGATAGAGCACCAGCCCTGGAGTCAGGAGCACCTGAGTTCAAATTTGGCCTAAGACACTTGACATATACTAGCTGTGTGACCCTGGGCAAGTCACTTAACCCCAATTGCCTCACCAAATAAATAAATAAATAAATAGAATTTTTAAAAAAAGAACTGATGAACTAACTCAAAGGGCTACCCATACAACTGCCTGTCATAATTCATAACCAATATGAATTCTTAGCCAACCAGTGCTTACCTTTGTGCTTTACTGGGCTGATCCTCTTTTAAGAACAGTTGTAGCTCTCACTGAAGAAGCACCATAGTATCATGGTGCTTATTGTTTTTAAAAAATCAACACAACATGCTCTGCAATCTGGAATATTGGAAGGATCCCACCATCCATATCTTAACATTTTTGTGTGTGTTTTTTGTGGATGGATGGATGGATGGATGCCAAATGGGTCCGTTTGGCAGTCCAGTGAAGACTATGAACCCCTTCTCAGAATACTGGTTTTAAAAGCATAAAATGAAATAAATGGGATTATAAAGGAAACCAACTATACTGAAATTGTTATAAAAATATCTTTTCTTACATTCACCAACCCCAATTTAAGAATCTATACTGAGGGGGCAGCTAGTTGGCGCCGTGGATAAAGCACCAGCCCTGGATTCAGGAGGACCTGAGTTCAAATCCAACCTCAGACATTTGATCCTGGGCAAGTCACTTAACCTTCATTGCCCTGCCCACCCCCCCCCACCCCCAAAAAAAGAGAATCTATAGTGAATCCCTCTCCAATTTAGATTCTGCACCAGGACTCCCTAACAATGGTGAATACCTTTCTCCCTGTGTTTTATCTTGCTTAACAAAGATACCCAGAGGCTCTTTGAACACAGTTATATCTGTGGTTACAACTAATAAGGGTGTTTGTATCATCAACATATGCATGGGAGATTCTTTATTGGAAGGAGTTTTTTTGTTTGTTTGTTTTGGTTTGGTTTGACTTTTTTGTTGTTGTTTGTTTGTTTTGTTTTTTGGTGAGGCAAAAGTGTTAAGTGTCTGAGGTCAGATTTGAACTCAGGTCCTCCTGACTCCAGGGTCAGTGCTCTATCTACTGAGCCACCTAGCTGCCCCCATGGAGGGAGTTTTAAAGGCTGCATTTTACTCTGTGCTATTTTTCACTCTCATTTTTTTCTTTTAATCAAGTTTGCTTGTACAAAATTACAAATATGGTAATGTTTTACATAATCATACATGTATAACCCATAAAAAAGAATTATTAGCACCCATGCCTGGGAAAAAAAAAACAAGAAACAGTAGAATCTTTAATCTGCTGTACTGTTTATTCGGTTGTCCATGTGGTCTGTTGTAGAAATTCTGCCTTTTCCCCTTTTCGTGTTTGCATCAAGGGTACCTGTTATGTGTTTATAAGCCATTTTCATAAAAACTTTATTAAAAAGAAAAAGTATGGGGGTAGCTAAGTGGCACAGTGGATAAAGTACTGGCCCTGGATTCAGGAGTGCCTGAGTTCAAATCAGGTCTCGGACACTTGACACTTACTAGCTGTGTGACCCTGGTCAAGTCACTTAACCCCCATTGCCCCACCCCCCCTAAAAAATGTATACCTAAAGATCACAGTGATTATTGATATCTTCTAAGTCATCTTTTTTTTTTTCTTCCTGGGGGAGGTAAAAATAACACTAATGGGTTTGGGTTTTTTTTTTTTGAAGATAGATTCCCCAAGTGATTTCAAAATTGTTTCTCTTCTAACTCAAATTTCTTTGGGATATATCTGGTCATTTCCAGCTGCTCTTACCCGCTTCATCTTCTGAAGTGCTATTTCTACTTCCTTAAATAGTACCATTCAGTATTGGAGGTTTAAGGTCTAATATGACAGTTCCACAGCATTCAAAGATGTGAATAGATCACCATAGCAAGTTGGGCAAATCTGTTTATCTTGGGAGTTATGATCCTGTCAATTTAATCTATACTAGCTGTTGGGGGTAGGGGGGTAGGGGGCATAATTAGGTCTCGCACCAAGCTTTCCAAACGTTTTTCCTGCCTCTTATGTTTGCTGCTTTTTGAGGCAGTATCATTTGTGATGTTCTGCCATCATCCTCTGATTTTTTTTTTCAAATGAGCTCATACTGTAAACTGATGTTGTCTTTGGTGGCACTGTCTCTTTGCTTAAGGTAAAGTAATTGCTCGCTAAAGTAATTTTGGGGATCTTTTAACCTCTTCACTATAGCAGCTATCTTCCATCTAATACATTTTCAATAAATAGTCATTATACTATTTGACATTTATAAAATGATTTAAAGTTTGCAAAGCACTTGTATGCATTATATATATTACTATAGACAGGTTTATATTATTATATACATGCATATAATGTATTCACTATATACATTATTTAAAGCTCATAATAACTTTGTGAAGTAGGTGCTATAAGTATTATTATCTCCATTTTATAAATGAAGAAACTGAGGTTGAGACTTGTGCATGGTTACAATAGTTAATAAGTTTTAGAGGCAGGATTGGAAACCTGGTCTTCCTAACTCCAATTCCAGCAGGCCATGTATTCACTCTACTGAGCTACCTCTTTGAATAGTCAATGTCGATATGTTTATGTATTTCCCATTTTTAAGAGACAGTAGCTTTCACAAGGTGTTCTCATTTTTATCCTTTCTTTAATTTTGGTGTTGATTCTAATCTTTGCTCTGATTAATATTTTGACTTCACATAGACAGGTAAATCAGTATCAAGCATTTATTTTGCTTTTGTTTTTGTTTTGTTTTTTTTTGTTTTTGTTTTTGCGGGACAATGAGAGCTAAGTGACTTGCCCAGGGTCACACAGCTAGTAAGTGTCAAGTGTTCGAGACCGGATTTGAACTTAGGTCATCCTGACTCCAGGGCCGGTGCTTTATCCACTGCACCACCTAGCTACCCCCATCAAGCATTTATTAAACACTTACTATGCCTCCAGCATTGTGCTAAGTACTGAGGATACATAGATACTCTAACTGTAGCCAGTAGAAAGTTAAAATTTTCCCAATTGTTTGAGGGCCTGCTATTAGGATATTGTTTTCCAAACTGGATCTTTCTTTTATCCATGTCCCAGAGTGCACAACTAATCAACCAATCCATTTCATATGCTTCCTATGTAGGTCTTCTCATTTCATGCAATACTTAAAAGCATTTCACTGCTTCCAAATTGATTAGGGACTTTTGCTACCTAATGTATACTTTTATACATATATTTGGTTGATTAATTCAATGAAAAGTCTGGGCTATCTGTGTTTGATTGAGGTAGGGTAGACTCCCAAACTTAAAAAGGAAACCAGGGATTCTTAGAGGTGTGGAGAGAAAACATTCCATGTATGAGGGACAGTCAGTACAAAGTCATGGAGATGAGAGGTTGAGTGAAGTATGGGATGAAGTAGGTGAATATTGCTGGATTATAGAGTGTGTATAATGCCAGTCAACAAATATTTATTAAGCATTTAATTAATATCCTAGATACAGTAACATCCTGGAGATATTTTTCAGAGATTTTTTTAAAAAAGGAAAAAAAGTGTCTTCCTTCAAACATACTGCATTCTAATGAATGGCACAACATATTCATAAATAGGCATATGGGGCAGCTAGGTGGCGCAGTGGATAAAGCACCAGCCCTGGATTCAGGAGGACCTGAGTTCAAATCTGACCTCAGACACTTGACACTTACTAGCTGGGCAAGTCATTTAACCCTCATTGCCCAGCAAAAAATAAATAAACAAACAAATGAATGAATGAATGAATGGATGGAGGGATGGATGGATGGATGAATGGATAGATAGATAAATAGATAGATAGATAAATAAATTAATTAATGAATAGATAAATAGTCAATAAATGAATGAATGAATGAACAAATGAATGAATAAATATATAAATAAATAGGCATACAAAAAACATATAGAGAGAGTAAATGGAAGGTAACCTTAGACTCCACTTTAGAGACCACGAAAGGCCTCTAGCACTTGAGCAGAGTCCAGAAGAAACATTGAGTCCATCCCCTTCCCTCAACTTATAGATCCTGGTACAGGCCCTCATCACCACTCACTGAGACTTGTGCAATAACCTTCTAATCGCTCTCCCTACCTCAAGTCTTTCTTCACTCCAGTACCTCCTCCACTCAGCTGCCAAAGTGATTTTTCTAAAGCACAGGAATGACTGCATCACCCTCCCCCTCTTATTCAATAAATTCCACCGGCTCCCCATTAACCTCCTGGATCAAATATCAAGTCTTCCATTTGGGATTTAAAACCCTTCACAGCCGGCCCCCTCTCCGCCTTTCCAGTTTTCTTTCACTTTACTCCTTTCCATGTCCTTTACAATGCAGTGACATTGGCCCTTTTGCTGTTTCTCCCAGATGACGTTGCCTCTCCAAACTCTGCTTTTTCACCAGCTGTCACCCATTCCTAGAGCATTCTCCATCTTTACCTACAAGTCCCTTGGCTTCCCTGCCCTCAGGGACCTTAGGCAAGGCCTTTTCTAGTCTCTACCTCATTCAAGTCCCTTCTCTCTGGTATTTACTGGATCTCTCTTCCTTCCATTAGAATGTAAGCTCCCTGAGGGCAGGGACTGTCTATGCATTTCTTTGTAGTCCCCCATGCTTAACACAGCACCTGGCATATAGTAAGCACTCAATAAATGCTTTCTGACTGAGTGATTAAATGAGTCCAGGCAAAGTTGGGTACAAAGCAGTGGGTAGGAAATAACTACCATATCAATAGGCCATCATTTCCAGTCTGTTTTAAGATAATTTCTTTTTTTTTCATAATGTTAAGTGCTTGCCACATTCAATACCTTCTGGTTCCTTTTTAAAAATCAAGTTCTTGTGTGACCCTGGGCAAGTCACTTAACCCCCATTGACCTGCAAAATAAATAAATAAAAATCAAGTTCTCATGATAAGCAGATATTATTATTATTATAACACTATTAATAATTATACTTATTATTAATCTAAGTAGTCTTTAAGTCTTTGGGCTCTTTCATTTCTTAATACTGAATCTTCAATTACAACATTTTTATTTGTCCTCTCCTATGCCTATCTTCACATTGGAGTAATCAAATTATCATTGATACTTTGCCTAGATTCGCATATTCCCACCTTCTTATACCCATTCCTTCACAGTGATTCTTTTTTTTGTGTGGGGCAGTGAGGGTTAAGTGACTTGCCCAGTGACACAGCTAGTACGGGTCAAGTGTCTGAGGCCGGATTTGAACTCAGGTCCTCCTGAATCCAAGGGCTGGTGCTTTATCCACTGTGCGACCTAGCCGCCCCCCTTCACAGTGATTCTCATCACTCACACACACGCGCGCGTGCACACACACACACGTATTCACCACTCACTATTATATCCAGGATCAAATACAAAGTCTTCTATTGGCATTAAAGGTTGTCAAAACATGACCTTTTCCTACCTTTTAATTTTCTTATTCTTTAATTGATTCCTTCTATAACCTTGCTATTCTAGACAAGTGCTTCTTAAATTTTTTCCACTTGAAACCCCTTTTCACCAGAGAAATTTTTACACAACCCCAGGTATATAGGTATATAAAATAGGTATACATAACCTTTTACTTTGCCCAATTTTTCACAACCCACACATTCAGTTACATGACCCCATATGGGGTCATAACCCACAGTTAAAAAGCTTTGCTCTGGTATACTTATGGTTCCTTAAAAATAGCATTTTATCTACAATCTTTATGTCTTTCCATTGGCTGTCTCCCATGCCTAGAACCATATTCCTTTAAGATTCCATTCCAGGGGCAGCTAGGTAGTGCAGCGGATAAAGCACTGGCCCTGGATTCAAGAGGACCTGAGTTGAAATCTGGCCTCAGATACTTGACACTTACCCTGGGCAAGTCACTTAACCTCATTGCCCCACCAAAAAAAAAAAAAGCTCTATATAAATTCTAGCTGGTTTTGGTGGTGGTGGTGGTGGTGGTGGTGGTGTTATCTGGAATCTGAGTCTCAAGTAAACTAAACTCATATATATGTACACTTATACATATACACATATGCATACATATACATATATATTTTTTTACATGGCCAATGCAAGAATTTGTTTTGCTGGAGCATGCATATTAATTATGGTTTGGCTTTTGGAGAGAGGGCAATGAGGGTTAAGTGACTTGCCCAGGGTCACACAGCTAGTGTGTCAAGTGTCTGATGCAGATCTGAACTCAGGTCCTCCTGAATCCAGGGCTGGTGCTTTATCCACTGCACCACCTAGCTGCCTCTGCATGCATATTAATTATGAGGAATTTGTTTTTCTTTTCTCTTCTTTCCTCTTTTAGTAGAAGGGGAGGTAGGAAGGAGAAACTATTTTTGTTCAATGAAAATTTTTAATTTCATTTTTAAGAGTAGCCCTGTAGGGGCAGCTAGGTGGCACAGTGGATAGAGCGCCGGCCCTGGATTCAGGAGGACCTGAGTTCAAATCCGGCCTCAGACGCTTTACACACTTACTAGCTATGTGACCCTGGGCAAGTCACTTAACCCCAATTGCCTCACACAAAAAAAATTAAAAAAGAAAGAGTAGTCCTGTAGTGACTGGTCACTCCCCTCCCTATTACATACACACAGAAGAGTAGGGATTCCCATTCACCGTTTCATAGGAAGTATTTACATACAAAATATGTCACAAGGCATTCCATGCTCAGCACAGGCATTAAGGGCTCTTGGAATTCAGGGGAGGCAAAGACTAATTCCAGGAGGGATGGTCAGGGAAGGCTTCATGGAGGAGAAGATCTGAAATAAGTTTTATGGGATGGCTGGATTTGGACAGGTGAAGAGGCAGGAGCATTGGGGCGGGGGTAGGAGGCAATATGAACAAAGATTCAAAGGGGGAGAGTGAAAGACATTTTCAAGAGCTTGTGCAGAGACAGACACAGCAGGAGCAGAGTTGGGAAGAAGTGAAGAGTAAGGCCGTAAAAATTTGGAGCCGTGATGTGGAGGGCTTTGGATGCCAGAGATAAAGGAAGGAGTTTATGCTTTTCGCTGTGCGTTGCAACCTGAGTGGGCCATAGAAAGATGACGCCGAGACTTCTCTGGATTTTAAGCGAAGCCGCCGAGTGTTTGGCCTGGAGACAAAATGTCAGACACCACACTGAGCTCAGTGGCTGGGTCTCCTCCAAAGCCCCCCCACTCCCCCCCCCCTTCTCCCCATGGGAGGCTTTCAAAGCTGAGACTCGCTGCCTCCACTGGGCCTTGAACTGACTCTGGGGCATGTGACGAATAGAGAACAGTGAAAAAAAAAGAATTCCAGCATTCTTCGAGCGATGCTCTAAATCCTTTGTTTACCTTATTAGCCCAGGCCTGTCACGGTGCCTGATGGGCTGATGGGCCTGGAGGTTGAAGGAAGCTGTCACCGTGTGATTTCCACGCTGACAGTCTGTCTAGTCCCCGTGTCAGCACACAGCTTTCCTCAAAGCATGCAGCCACGCTAACCTTTCAGTCGCCTCTGCTTCCCAGTGCCGTCACAGTCTAGCGTCTATGAGCCTGCACAGGCTAGAAAGGACTGAGGATTGATGGAGGGATGGTCCAGTCTATCTCTTCGCCCCCAGAGAAGACTGAACACCACCTACCCAGGAGGAGAAACTCCCAATTCCCCAAGGAAGGTGGTACCACCCCTCCTTCAGGCCCATCTCTTCTCCTTTCAGACCTATATCTCTTCTCCCACACTGAAAACACCTTTAAGACCCTTCATCTTTGAAAATCATCATCCTGGGGGCAGCTAGGTGGCGCAGTGGAAAAAGCACCGGCCCTGGAGTCAGGAGTACCTGAGTTCAAATCAGGCCTCAGACACTTGACACTTACTAGCTGTGTGACCCTGGGCAAGTCACTTAATCCCCATAGCCCCACCAAAAAAAAAAAGAAAAAAAGAAAAAGAGAAGAAAATCATCATCCTCCAGATATGATCCCAACCTCTGCCAACAAGTCATAAACTAGGAGGGTGCAAGCAGGACCTATTGATCCCACAACACCCCAAACTTCTAGGATATAACAGGGGAAAGAGATTGTAGGCAGTGAGATGGATTCAAAACCAGGAAGACACATTCAGGTGGTGCGACCCAGGGCAGGAAAATCCACCTCTGAGCATCCAGAAGCAAGTCTTTCAGATTATTAAAGAGGCTGGCTGAGCTGGGGGGGGGGGGTTGGGGGGGGGGCATGGCATTTGTCACCTAGACCTCTCCACACTGAGAAAAAGACAAGTACAGTCAGAAAAAGAAACGAGAGACTCTGATATGCATAAATCTGAAAAGTGCAGAGGGCCATCCTTTATCCCTTTGTGATTATGGGTCGAATTTGGGGCTTTTGTCAGAGAAAATAGTAGGAGAAGTTTAAAGAACACTTAAAGGTTTGCAAAATGTTCCACCTATATTACCAAATTTGAACCTCCCAACCACCCTATGAGGCAGGTGCTATGGGTCTTATCATATCCATTTTGCAAATAAAGAAATCGATTCTCAGGGAGGTTACATAACTTCACCAGGGTCATAGAACTCATTAGAATTGGAGGTGGGATTTGAATCCATAGCTTCCTGACTCAATTCCTACAGTATCCACTATGCCAAGTTGCCCCACTGGAGACAGAAGGAATGTGGTTTACTTATGTCCTTGTTATGAGAGCTCTATAATTCATCAGAGAGAAGTTGGAATCAGGAAAGGTCTGGAGGAGGGTGATGGATGTTCTATGGGATGGGATAGGTGGCATTCAATAACAGTAGTAGTAGTAGTAACCTATATATATATATTACTTACTATTTGCCTGGCACCATGCCAAACACTTGACAATTATTATCTCATTTGATTCTCACCATAACCCTGAAAAGTAGGTGCTATTATTCCTTCTCATTTAACAGATGAGGAAACTGAGGCAAACAGAGGTTAAGTGACTTGTCCAAGGTCACACAGCTAGTGTCTGAGGTCAGATTTTGAACTTAGTCTTGGGTTTGCTTCTCACTTCCTTCAGGATTTGTTCTGAGTTGCCTTGACTGAGTGTCTAAGAGGGACAGTCAGAAGTACTTATGGTGTGTCTGTGCTCTTCTTGGTCAGGGAGAAGAGATGTTAGTCTGTATGTATTTCTGCAAGGGAATCTGGTATTGCTCTACAGTCTAGCCACAAAGTACTTTGAAAGGGGGATCTAAGCAATGATGCAGGGTCTTAAAGATATCTAGAGTTGCATGCTTGATCCTTGGCAACTGAGCTTCATTCTCCAGCTCTCAAAAGAATTGCCTGATGGTTCCCTAATCTCATCCCCTACCCTCTTTCCTCTATAGAAATTCACATGATTCATCCCCTATGGATAAACTCCCCCTTCACCTCCACTTGTTGAAATTCTTCTCTTCCTTTTAGGCCCAGCTCAATCATCGCC
The DNA here is from genome assembly GCF_019393635.1 of Dromiciops gliroides. Classification (NCBI taxonomy): domain Eukaryota; kingdom Metazoa; phylum Chordata; class Mammalia; order Microbiotheria; family Microbiotheriidae; genus Dromiciops; species Dromiciops gliroides. Next base: position 606,895,944 of record NC_057862.1, on the reverse strand, counting down.
TCCATGCAGTCTTCCCTTACCTGCCCACTCCCCAACTGAAAGTATCCTTTACCTCCACATAGTTGTTATTGTCTTTCATCTATATTCCTCTCTCTTTCCGTTATAATGCCCTAGTTTGTATCTTTCTCATTTGTGTACCTAATTATTCTATTAGAATGTGTGGGCAGACAAGTGGCAGATAGAGCACTGGCCCTAAAATTGGGAGGACCTGAGTTCAAATCTCACCTCAGACACTTACTAGCTCTGTGACCCTAGGCAAGTCATTTAACACAAATTGCTTTAAAACATCTGGGGCCATCTCTAGTCATCCTGATGTCTATCTTGCCACTGGACCCAGATAGCTCTGGAGGAGAGAGTGAGGTTGGTGACTTTGCACAGCCCTCCCTCACTTAAATCCAATCCAGTGCAAGTCATGGCATCACCCCAATCTCATGGCCCTCTTCCAGAATGAAGGACAAACAACAACCACAATAGAATGTAATTCCCCCCTTTCCATTAGGCATGTCTTTCCCCTTCATGGAGCAGTTGGATTTCCATGGAGGTGATGACAAGAAATGAGGAGAGAGATGCATTTGCAGCAAGGAGGGTGCAGAGAATCATATAGAACTTCAAGGCTGAAGAGGAAGGGATCCCAAGATTGATGATGACAAGGTGGCTCCTTGCTGGGACTCTGCTGAGTCTACTCAGACTCTGCTGAGGGATTAGCTGAAGCCAGATGATGATGTAGGAGGACCCTATCACATCACCTGTCCTAGGAACTTTGTTTTTCTCCCAAGTCCAACTAGGTCTGGAGTCTATTCTCTCTTATGAGTTCCAGGACCAGAGTTCCTTCAGAGCTTTGGCCCCTTCATCTAGTGAACTGAGAGCATCAATTGGCCACATACCCTTCCATCCAGAGACATGGACTTCCTGGCTTTTCCAAGAACAAGACAGCCCGTCGATAGGCTCCTGGCATCCTCTCTGCCTGTCCCCCATGCCTGGAATGCTCTTCCTCCTCCACCCAGACTACTGACCATCCTGGCTTCTTCTTCTTCTTCTTCCTTTTTAAAAATTTTTTTTTGGTTGGGCAATGAAGGTTAAGTGACTTGCCCAGGGTCACACAGCTAGTAAGTGTCAAGTGTCTGAGACTGGATTTGAACTCCAGTCCTCCTGAATACAGGACTGATGCTTTATCCACTTCAACACCTAGCTACTTCACCCCCCGCCCCTGCTTCTTTTATGTCTCAATTCAAAACCCACCTTCTACAGGAAGTCTTTCCCAACCCTTCTTGATTCTAGTGCCTTACCTCTGTTAATTATTTCCTATCCTATATATAGCTTGCTTTATAGATCATTATTTGCATGTTGTCTCCTCTATTAAATTGTAAGTTCCTTGAGGGCAGGGACTGTCTTTTCACCTTTTTTTGTATCCCCAGTGCTTAGCACAGTCCCTGGCACATAGTAGGTGCCTAATAAATGCTCATTGATTGCTCGATTTCTTCTGAAATCGAAGGGAGAGATTGGGGCTGCATTGCCAAGTGAGAGAGTTATAGAGTAAAGAGAGAAAAGGGCCCAGGACAGAGCCTTGGGAAACACCAAATGTTCGTAGGTGTGACCTGGATGAAAATGCAGCAATGGGGATTTCTTCTCAGAGAAACAATCAGACAGGTAAGAAGAAAACCAACGTCAGAGAAACCTAGAGAGAAAAGACTATCCAGGAAGAGATGGTAATTGGTAGTGCTGAAGAACACAGAGAGCTCAAGGACGAGGAGTGAGGTACGGGAAAACTTTACTTTGAATACCTTATCCCCTATGCCTCCTCTGGGTCATAGGGGAGGGGAAGAGAGAAACATTGGGGCACCAGAACAAACCATACTGTTCTCTCCAGGGTGCGATTTTATGTAATGGTGCAATTAATATCAAAGACAGGTTTCATCAACATTACTTAGGACACAAACATCAGGAGCAACCTTCAGTAGAAAGATGTGTTGTAAGAAGAAAGAAAAGGGAAGTTCACCACAGGACAACCTGTAGCCCAAGGGATCTATGGAGGGAAGAGAATCAACTAAAACCAGCCCCACCTGTGTGGCTTTGGAAGGAAGAAGGGAGAGTGAGTGAGGAGGGATTTGGGAGGTGGGGGTGGGAGGAGGGGATACATTTTTATTTGATGGCTACCTTGGGGCTCTTTGGGGGCTCTCCTCTTCTCTTCTTCATCAAATTCCTTCAGGACCACCTTCAAATTCTAGGTCTCCCATGAACCTTCCCACAATAACTCCTGCCAATCTATTCTCTCCCCTTCCTGATCACCTAGAGAACTTACTGCCAATACCAAACGTCTTGGACATGATTGTAATTTCCATAGAAGACTTGATTGTGCATTGCCTCTGTGGTTCTCTAAGATTTCTTTCATTAGTGTTTTCTCCTAAAACAAACCCAAGTAGCCAAGGAGGGACCATGCCTGGGATTTCTCCTGTGCCCTGAGCTGAGCACTGAGAGAGCTGGCTTACCATGCCACTCACTCCTCACTTCCAACTGGCAGAATCCCTCGCTCCCTATAAAGCTCAGCTCAAGTGCTAGGTCCTCTAAGGAGCTTATCCTGATCCCTCTCTCCCCACCCCGCCCCTCTTACTAATGACTTGTACTTATTTTGTGTATATATGTTGTATTCACATTTTAATGTACCTGTTCTCCCCCCCCCCCCATAGGAATTTAAAGACAGGGCATTGTTTCATCTTTGTTGACATAGTGCCTGGCACATAGTCAAATAAACACATCCGTGAATGAAGATACTGAATTAAAACGAAGTGAATTGGATTGTACTAGCTATATTAAATTTCCCTGGTCCTTGAGCACAAGCTGTTTCAGCCACGTATAGACACTCTCCCTCCCAAAAGGCCATACGTGTAACTGTCCCAATAGCTGCCCAGTCACACTTAAGCCCATACCACTTACCATCTCTGCTCCTGCCTAGTCCCTTGGCAATGATTCTCCTAAGAGTGTCTTTTAGACCCTGAATAAAAGAGTTAAGGCTCTCCCAAGTATTACACCCCCCAGCACATTACGTGCCATTGAAAGTGTCAAGAAAAGTTCAAGATAGCTGTTGGAAAGTCGTGCCAAAATTCTTGCCCGAACACATCGGATTATAAAATATGTGTATATGACAAGCATATCTGACAGATCGGTTTTCTCCACACCGACATGATGTTTAGAAGAAGGACGTGTTTTTTTAGTGTTGTGGTTTGGGGATATTTTTTTTGGTTGTTTTGTATGTGTGCTTCTTAAAATATGACCCCGCCAACAAGTTGCCGCATCAATTCACAACTGAAGGGCTGAGATACATTCAATGCCATGGAGGAAAGTGAGTCGTCATCCCCTTTTAAAAACAAACAGCCCAGGCAATGAGTTGAGTTCAATTAGACATCCCCAGTTGCTTGGGTACAAAGGTGTTTTTTTACTAAGTTCCTACCTCATAGGGCTGGGTATACGTGGCATTTCCCGCTCCACCCCCTCCTGCTTGTTTCAACAAGTTTGGTAATTGTCCTACCAGATTTCCCGGATTAATTTCTAGTTCGAGGAAAAGAACTCCGTTTGAGCCTGTATCTGTAATTAGGGGCGGTACAGTAATTAGCAATGCCCATTGAGACTTCGTTCCACAACCACCTGAACGACCAATCCGTTTACCCAATTGAATCCAGTGGATGACTCAAACGGCACGTTGCACAGACAAGGTGCTCTGTAAATATTTGTTGACTGGTTTATTGGTTATTCATACAATAGGTCATTTGAAGGGGGAAGGGGAGTGATCTGGGAAATATTGAGCGTTGTGTACACCCAAGGAAACAGTTAACCTGAACTTTTCACATTTCAATCAGTTGTATAGTCATCTTGTAGAACTGACTTTGTTTTAGCCAAACTGGTCTCTGCAGATGACCCACCTCCAAGTCTTTGTATGGTCTGTCACCCCATTCTAGAATGTTCTCCCACCTCCAAGTCTTTGTATGGTCTGTCACCCCATTCTAGAATGTTCTCCCTCTTCACGGCTCTCAGAACATCTGGTTCCCTGTGAGTCTCAGCCCCGGCGCTACCTCCGTTAGGGAGGTATTCCTGATGTAGGACAATAAACCTTAGAGCTGAGAGTCCATCTAATCCATCGCCCTTGTTTTATACTTGTGGAACTGAGGCTTAAGTGTCTGAAGCAGTATTTGAACCCGAGTTTTCCAGATTCCAGTTTCAACCCACTGTTCATTACACCATGTGTATTCACTTATCGGTTTACATGTCGTTTTTCCCTAGTAGGATGTAAACTTCTTGAGGGCAAGTATTGTTTCACCTTTCTCTCTGGATCTTTAGGACCTAGCAAAATGCCCTGCACAGTACCAATGGACTTAATAAAAAGTCTGTTGAATTGAACTGAACTGAATTCAGTTGAATTGAGCTGGGGCATGGGACTTATTACTACATAACATAATATGATGTGTTTTAAATTAGCAAGCAAAAGGACTGAAATATATCTGGAAATCTGCAAATAGGGCTATTTTCTATGAAAGACCCATTTTTCTGAGAAGTCAAGCTGGCCTGCCCCTTCCATTAGGATGTTTCCAATCTTTTTAAACAGTGTAAGAAGAAGCTTGATTTGGTTCATACAAAAGGAAAGGTATCCTCAACAAACAAAGACATGTATATATGTATGCATGCAAAGATACATGTATGTGTATGTATAGATGTATGTATCTATATAGGCACACATAAATATGTTTAATATTTTAACTTAGTATTTATTTTTAACATTTAACAATTTTTTGAGTTCTAATCTCTCTCCCTCCCACCCCTTCCCATACCCTCTGAGAAGGCAAGTAACGTATCACTCATATAAGTGAAATCACACAAAACACATTTCCATATTAGCCATATCCGCCCCAAAGCAAGAAAAATAAAGTGAGAAAATTATACTTGAATTTGCACTTAGAGTTCATAACACACACACTCTCTCTCTCTCTGGAGGTGGATAGCATTTTTTCAGCATGATTCCTTTGGAACAGAGGCATCTTTTTAAAACATTGTGATAGACTCTCAAGTCTCAAGCTAGGGTTACACAATACTAACTATCCAGGTGAAGCAGATGATCAAGTCTCTGGGTGTTCTGATCCCAATTTGGTATCAAACATGAATGAAAGGTGAAAAGCTCCATCAATCATGTTGATAGAAGGTCAACATCATGTAGTTAAGTCTAGTCACCAAACATTCATTAAGCCCCTACTATGTGCTAGACACAGTGCAAAGTGCTAGGGATACAAAGAAAGGCAAAACAAGCCCTTGTCCTTATATTCTTTTTTTTAATTTTTGCTGGGGCAATGAGGGTTAAGTGACTTGCCCAAGGTCACACAGCTAGTAAGTGTCAAGTGTCTGAGGCCAGATTTGAACTCAGGTCCTCCTGACTCCAGGGCTGGTGCTTTATCTACCGCACCACCTAGCTGCCCCCGTCCTCATATTCTAATAGAGAACACAACAGGTAGAGCAGGGGTTCTTACTCTGGCCTCCATGAGTGCATGGGTAATTTTAATGGGAGAGGAGGATTTGGATGGGGAAAAATTATCTCTTTGTTTTTAATCTCTAATTGAAATTTAGCCTTTACTTCAATTATTTAAAAGCTTCTAGAGGTCTCACCAGAACTAACAAAGGCGTCCATGACACAAAAAGTTTATCTCAGTTGTTGTTCTTGTTTGTCCTTCATTCTCAAAGAGGACCATGGCATCGAGGGTGATGTCGTGACTTGCAGTGAATTGGATTTAAGTGAGGCTGGGCTATGCAGAGTCACCAACCTCTCTCTGTCCTCCACAGCCTTCTGGGTCCAGTGGCAAAACATAGATTAGGACGACTGGAGATGGCCCCAGATGGAAAAAAAAAAAAGGGCTAAAAAACAAAAAAGGTTAAGAGCCTTGAAGAAGAGGAAGCATCTGTCTGCTCAAGTGGATTTTTCACTTTTCACCCGAAGGACAAGAATGACACTCCTTTCTCAACACCAGAAACAAGATAAAGTATTTTCTGTCAACATGTAAATGGCTGATTAAGACCCTCTCTCTTCTATGTCCTGCTCTGAAGGAGAAACAAAAAACACCCCAAAACCTACTACCTTTTCGTGAGCCCATGGAGTGTGATATATTTTAACGCAACTTTCCTTTCCACTCCCAAGCAGCAGATCAGAAGCAGGATGGGGAATGACTAAGGCAACACAGGGAAAGGTTAATATGTGAGGCTCTCAGTGAGGGGGGCAAGCCGGATGACTGGAGGGAGCTGATTGTCCCATGAAAAGCAATTTAAAATGACATGATGTTAAAGACCATCCATCCAGAAATGCCAAACAGCCCTGATCACCTGCAAATGATCCCTTGAGTCTGGTCAACTTTAAAAAAGAAAAGAAAGAAAGAAATTCTGTCTCACAAATTGCCTGGTGTTTAACTTGAAGCCCATTTGTTAATTTTGTAAACACAAGGCTGTTTCCATTTCACATTGACATGATATTGACAATATGACTCTAATCCTGGCAGGAAGGAAGTATCTGGTTTCAGCCAACTCCAGGGCCCTTCAAGTCTCTCCTCACCTGAAGGGTTTGGAAGAAGGGGGGAGGGAGGGAAGGAGTAGATGCTGAGAGAAAGGAGACCTTGTAAATAAAATACAGACACCAGGTGAACAAGTCCATCAGAGGCAAGCCCATTAACCCTCCAAGTTCCAGGTTCCATCCTAAGCCCAGGGCTGTGCAGTGAGAATTTCAATCCTACATAATGAGTCCAAAGCACCTTGGCATGTCCTAGCCTAAATCACCTCATTGTGCATGGGGACGCCTCTTTGTTTTATGGACTTACCATTTAGATCATGGAAGTCCAAGGGTTGGAGGGGGAAAAAAAAAAAAAAAACAGAGTCCTAGCCCAGCAGCCTTCCTCCAAGCAAGTACATGTTGTGACATATAAAAAGTTTGACCTGGAAGGACTTGCATGAACTGATGATGAGTGAGATGAGCCAAACCAGAAAAACATTGTACACAGTATCATCAACATTATGTGTTGATCAACCGTGATAGACTAGATTCTTCTCACCAATACAATGGTACAAGAAAGTTCCAAAGGACTCATGAAGGAAAAGGCTCTCCAAATCCAGAAAGAAAAAAAAAGAACTGTGGAATATGGATGCTGATTGAACCATACTATTTCTTTTGTTTTTGGTGCTATTATTTTTCTATTTTGAGGTTTTTCCCTATTGCTCTGATTCTTCTCTTATAACATGACCAATGCAGAAATATGTTTAATGTTATTATACATATGTATATGTGTGTATGGATATATACATATATGTGTGTATATATGTATATATATATATATATATACATATAAAAAACCTATATCAGATTACTTGCTGTCTAGGGGAGGGGGGAGGGAGGGGAGGGAGAGAGAAAAATTTGAAATTGGAACTCTTACAAAAACAAATGTTGAAAACTATCTCTACATGTAACTGGAAAATAATAAAATACTTTTATTTTTAAAAAGTTTGAGAGACATAATTTCTGGGTAACTAATCATCTTTATTAATTATAGCTAGTGAGTAATTAATAAAAGGATTGGTCATTTGTCCATCTCTCATGGACCAAAGACAGATCATGGCAGCTTCTTGATCCTTATATGCCCTTGGAAGAGTTTCCAACAGGTGCCAATCAACTCCGATTGGTTAACAATTAATGAGAAGAATTAATATTATGATGAGAGGTGGACCTATTCTCATGAGGAGACAGGGCAGTGACTTTGATTGTCACTTTTACTCCAAGACCATCTCCAACCCCAGGCAATCTAGACAAAGGATCTATACACACACACACACACATACACACACACACATCCCTGTGGAACCTATACCCTGGATTGTAGCCACAACTTCCTGAGTTTCCAAGGGGAAGAAAAAAATGAATTCTGATCACAAGAAGGGATAGATCCCAGTGGCCTATGGACCCCAAAATGAGTCAATGGAAAGAGCTCTGGAGGGATGGTCTTTATGTTAGGGAGAGGGCCGCTCAAATACGTTCCATGCCAGATGAGAAGTCAGCCCTTAACATGCCTAGATATGATACAGTGTGGTGGAAAAGTGCAAGACTCAGCATCAGGAGACCCAAGGTTATGTCTGGCTCTGACACTTGTGTATAATGCATGTGTATGTGCATGTATATATTTACATTTCTGTGTTATATACATATTATATGTGATATACATATATTTTATTACATGTGATATACATATATACATATACATATACATATACATATACATATATATACATATACATATGTGTGTATATATATATATATATATATATATATAACATGTTCCCTTCGTACACATGAGGAATCTGAGCCTTAAGATACAGAATCTTGTCAGTGGTGCTTTTTAGATAGATGTATGTAGATATATTTTATATACTTCAACATATAGTTAGTAAGGAAAAGAGGGGGGAAAGGTCAGGAGATCTGGGAGGCGAGAAGGGGCCCCAATCCCCACTCTGTCACTCCCAGACCCGTAGAAAATTATCCTGCTTTTTCCCTGCCAGTACTCTCTTGGGAGGGCCCCCTGTAATCATTAGCCTCTTCTGTTCGGACCAAACCCTCCCTGTTTTCTTCTAGCTTCATCTGTCCAACAGCCAGAATCTAACCAAGGACTCCTCCGCTAACTCCATTGTTGGCGACCTGCCCTGGGTGGGACGATGCTGACCCCAGGACGATGTCGGCGGTGATGCTATCCCTCCACATTCCTTGATTTAAGCTGGAAGGCTCCAAGGAGGTGAGCCGATGCCATAACTCTGAATCAACTTTCCTGCCCAGGGATTATGTTCACTTGTACAGGATCTGAGAAAAGAAATTCCAAATATTTGACACTGGAAACCATGGGCCAATATCGTGTGAATAATACAGACAGGAAGGCTCCCTCAGCAGCTGGTACCAAACATATATTAAATAAAGAAGGAGACCTGGCCCCCAGCCTAAGTACCAGCCATACTGCCAGATCGTTCCAAATTACAAATAGCAACAATTAAACCTTATTACATTTATTACAGACCTGGTCTCTGGTTAGCTATTAGGTTACTGCGCTTACTAATTTCTTAGTCACGGAATCCTAGATCTCGGCAGATTAAGTATCCACCAGGACTCAGCAGGCTACCAACATTAGACAATATTTACACCGCACTGGATTCTCAGTGCCAGGCCATGAGACCAGAGACAAGCCATAAGCCCACGTTAGGTGTCAATGTGATATACAGGAGAGTGGGGAGAGTGGGGAGTCAGAGGGCCTGGATTTGAGTCTTTCAGTGTGACAGTAGGCAAGTCATGTAAATTCTCTGGGCCTCGGGTCTTTGACTCTAAAATGAGGGAATAGGATGAGATGAACTCTAAGATCCTTTCCAAATGTAATCTATGATAACAACAGCTAACTACATAGCATTTTAAGCTTAGCAAAGCACCTTACATATTTTATCTCCCCTGGTCCTCACAACAGCCCTGTGAGGTCAGTGCTATTATTTACTAGGCCCTCTTTATAGATGAGAAACTGAGGCTAAGGGAGCTTAAGGGAACTACCCAGGATCACACAGCTAGTAAGTACCTAATTCAAGTCTTCCTACCTCTAAGACCAAAGTTCTATTCACCAACCCAACTGAAAAAGATAAGTAAATGAAGGAAGTAGGCCAATCTGTTTTAGAATCCAAATGGAAAACATTCTGGTCTCCTTGTATAAATAAATGCATGTTGCGTCTATGCTTGGAAAGCTGTCTCTGGCCCTGATGGCCACACCTCTAGGGAGACATAATGGAGCTGAAAAGGGTCCAAAAGAAAATGGCCAAGGGCATTCGGGGCAAGGGTGTGTTCAGTGGCTTGTCTCCATAAGTTGCATATCCCAGAAGAAGACAGACAGCTGTGAGGACAAGACACAGCTGTCCGAGGTAATAAATTATTCCCTTGGGCTGGAAGACAGCATTCTCCAGGGATAGACTATTTAGCATCATAGTAGTGAAATCTATTGGTGTGTTTGTGATAGAGTATGCCCCAATCATGGAGTGCATGAAGTATAATGGGATGGGGGCGGGGGTGAGAGAAAGGGTGGAGTAGGAGGCAAAAAGGGAAAGGGAGAGAGACAAGAGAGGGAGAGGGAGATACAGAGGGAGAGAGAAAGAAACAGGGCATGTAAATTTGTCAACAAATGTTTATGTAGTATATATTGAATACTAGAGAGTGGGGAAAGGAAGGCGGAGACTCCAAGTGTGAACCTTTGGAGAAAATTCTGAGTAAGGAGTTTAGGAGTGATGAGCAATATATCTGAGGGTAGATTGTTGTAACTAATTCCATGGTGGGTATATCACCATACGAGGGATGATGATAACAAAGTTGTTGACATGACAGCAACATAGCACAATGGAAGGAGTGGTGCATTTGGAATGGTATTACCTGGCTTCATCTTCTGATTATGACATATGCTATTTGTATAGGTTTGAGTAAATCAAACTTCAGTTTCCTCTTCCATGAAATGAGGTTGTTGGATTAGATCAAATGCATAAAACTCATGGCCCACAAACTGCATGCAAAAAAACCCCATGTGTAACCATAATCAGATTAAAATGTAATTGAGGAAAAAAATTAACAAAACAAACAAAAACCCAATGCAATGTAGATAATTTTTCTAGCAGGGATCCCTTCCCATTTGAGGATACGGCTGGATTAGATGACTTTTAAGGGTCCTTTATAGTCCTAAAGTTGTCATCCTATGTAAATAACTGATAAGAGCCATTCTGAGTTTTGGTAGTCCCAACACAGGGGGAGAAATGAACCTGGAGAGAAGTCAAGAAACCTTCAGTCTAAAAGTGAGAATGAATGAGGGGGTAATGGATGGTATCCGTGTAAATAAGGTTAACCTACAATGAGTGGGCCTTTTCAATTATGGATAGAACAAGTCTGAGGATTCAGGACCACAATTTATAAACCCACAAAGGGAATGAAGAGTCAGAAAATAGGCTTGTTGCCCAAGTCCCAGACATTAGGATAAGGGTCTTCACTTCCCTCCTGAAGTTTGAGAATGGTAAACTCCAGACAACTCAGAGTTTACACAGGGGAGTTAATGTATGAAACTCATTGACCTAAAAGGTAACATAGGCTAAAAATACAAAGAAATGTAAAGGTATAAGAGACTTTGGGGGATATAAAGTTCACAAGGGAAGTTACAGATACAGCAAGAATACATCACATTCATATCTCTTTATGTTCAATAATTCAGCAAACTTTCTTAAAGCACCTACTCTAGTCTTTGTGCTGGGTTCTGGAGAAGAGACAAAGGCCAGGCAGGCTTAGACATGGTCCCTGTCTTTGCCTAATCTAAAGTCTTGTAGAGAGATAGGACCCAAACACAAATCATCATAACGTACAATAATATGATTTGAGAGAAGTGATTATTCCTCTCTTATATTAATAACCAATTACTATGGGAGAGATTCAGGATTTTTTACCTTCCTATTTCCTCAATCTCTACTAGGTCAAATCAGCCCCTGAAGAATAGGGCTGATAATGAGATTAGATTTAACATTCTCCTCAATCTAGTCAAACCCCACCCAACTGGGGAAACCGACTGTGTTCTATTCAAGCATGGGGGGAGGGGAAGAAACTTTTTGTCCAGATTGTCCTGGGCTGGCAGTGGTTTGGAACCAAGAGTGATGTAATCAAAGTCACATTCCCTGCCCCCTCACTAGAATTGGCCCACCTCTCATCATAATATTCATTCTTCTTATTACAATCAGAATTGATTGCCATCTTTCAGGTACCCCCACCCTTTCAAAGGCATATAAGCATCAATAGGCCACCATGATCTGTCTTTGGTTCATGAGAGATAGACAAATGACCATCATTTTATTATTTGCTGGCCATAATTAATAAAATAATTACCCAGAAATTATATCTCTCAAACTTTGTATACACCACAGATTCATGCATTAAAAAAACACAAAACAAGGTGCAATGTGAGGTCCGAGGGGGAAAGTTGTTACTATCTTCACAAGCATCCTATTAGGTAGATAGGACAGGTGTCATTTTTGAACTGGAAGAGACCTTAGAGATCATCTAATCCCAATAGAATATAAACTCCTAAAGGGCAGGAACTTATTGCCTATTTTTTTTTCTTGCCTTCCTTTGTATCCCTGGCACTTAGCATGATGCTTGGAACATAGTAGGTGCTTAATAAATGCTTGCTGATTAACTGACTGACTAAGGAATTGTTTCATTTTTGTCTTTGTAGCATCAGTGACTGGTATATAGTAGTTATTGAGTAATGCTTTATCTATCAATATCCATTTCATAAATGAGGAAACTGAGGTTCATAAAGGTGGTGACTTGCCCAAGGTCACGTGGCTAGTAAGTGGCAAAGAGGGAGCTAAAACTCAGGCCTTCTGATTGCTGATCCAATATTCTTTCAACAACCCCCATGCTACAGATGGTTCCTAACATCCCAAACCTTGTGAGGTTAATTTCCTGGAAGGCTAGCCATGACCTTTCACAGACAATCTGTCTCTTGGTGATTCCATCAGAAGCAAAATCCTGGAACTGAACCAGGGTGAGGGTAGGGGGTGCATTTTTCATGGATCTGTGCATGTCCTTGCATTCTTTGCCTAAGAAACCTGGATATTGTTTCTGTAGGGAGCTGTGTGCCAAACAGCTGGGTTTGGGGAAGCTCTAATAAGGATTTAGGCTGTGGATCAAGCTGAATGTTCCCATTTATTTGATAGCCTAAGAAGGTTTGTGAGTCTAGGAAATACCTCTAGTTTCATTGTCATAACTTAGTATAAGAAACTCAGGAGCATTTCAGTTCATGCAAACTCAGCAAGAACACAGCCTGAATTGGAGCCAGGGTGTTCTAACCACTCATATTCCAGATAAATCCCCCCCCCCAAAAAAAAACCCTTGGTTCATCAAAAAGCCATGTCCCCAACGAGCACCATTGTCAAAATAATCCCAACTAATTCATTCACTCACTCATTCATTCATCCGACAAGTTTCCCTTGAGTGTCGATTCTGCAACCAACACTGGAAGATCCAAGTGGTACAAGGTTTCCATGGTACTGGCGTCCATGAAGGATGTGCCATCCTGCATATGCTTCTCCCTTCCCTTCCCCCGCCCATGTTCCGTCCTTGATAAAAGCACAACCCTCAGGCCGTTAGTGATGCAGTAACAGCTCAGGCACTGGATCAGATGTCCTCAGAGAGCCCCAAGATGGAAATGCATAACTATAAACTGCAAGCCACATAATTCAACTTGATTTCTCACTACATCCTAAACTTTATGTACTTTGGGAGACACTGCAGTTGATTGGAATAAAGATAAGTCCATGCACATGATCGGTTTTTTTTATTGGCAAGATGAAGGGTTGGTTTGGGTTGGAAAAGTTACTTCTCCAAAGAGCAATGACCTGTTAAAAAGATCTCAAAGAGAAGGAAAAAAATACAACCCTGGGAAGGGAAAATAACCTCTCCTCAAACTTGGGGAGGCAGGGTAGTGTATCAGAACATGAAATGGCCTGGCAATCAGAAGACCTGGATTTTTAAACCTTCTTTGCCATTTACCCACTCTGTGACCTTGGGAGAATCACCAAGCCACTTTGCATCTTGAGAGTCTCAAGTCGAAAATGAAGAATGATATTAGTCTATCAAAAAGTATTGATAGGGGCAGCTAGGTGGCGCAGTGGATAGAGCACCGGCCCTGGATTCAGGAGGACTTGAGTTCAAATCCGGCCTCAGACACTTAACACTTACTAGCTGCGTGACCCTAGGCAAGTCACTTAACCCCAATTGCCTCACCAAAAAAAAAAAAAAAAGTACTGATAAAGGGTGCATTATGTGTCAGATACCGCACTAGGCACTGGTGGATGCAGGGACAAACCTGGTGGCTCCTGGCCTTGAGGATCTTAGAGTCAATCAGTATTAGGTCACCTCTAAGGTTTGAAGACTCCAAGGTCTTCGAGCTCCAAAATGCTCCAATTTTACCTTTTCCTCTCTCCGATGACTGAATTAAGTTCAATAGCCTCTGAATCTGAAACCACAAGAGCCCCAGTTGTCTCTCTGGGGCAAGTGATTCTTATTTCTCTTTCCCTGTTCTGTGTGGCCTCAGGAAAACACCTTTCCTTCTCTGTGTTTCCATTTTTTCCTTCCGTTGTCATTGTAGTTTGTTTTCCATCTGTAACATGGTGGGAGAGACCTATCTACCCCTCACCTCCTCACCTGCCACTGCTGAGTTAGGGAGCCATACCATGCTTGAATATTTTTCTCCTGTTGGTACTCAAAATTCCATTATGTAGAAGCCCTGTAAAAGCTTCTTTCAAAGACAGAGCCCTCCAAAGAAAATGGAAATATTCCTGAGCACTTGTCCTTTTTGGGGGGGCAGAGCAATTAAGGTTAAGTGACTTGCCCAGGGTCACATATCTAGTAAGTGTCAAGTGTCTGAGGCTGGATTTGAACTGAGGGCCTCCTGAATCCAGGGCCAGTGCTTTATCCACTGTGCCACCTAGCTGCCCCTGAACACTTGTCTTTTTATTCCCCTGTGGGAGGGATTTAAGCGTGTTTTTATCTGGAGACTCCAGATCACATTACGGCAGCAACAAAGTGAGGGGACACCAAGGGACATCTGCACATGGACGTTCCCTTCTTCAGCTGCTGCAGGCTGTTTCCAACAAAGGCATCAGGCAGGTAGTCAGGTGGCTGATCCTTCTCACTAACAGAGGGCATCGTTTTAGATCATTCTATAACCTCGGGCACCATTTACCACCTCACACTTGAGTTGGATCTTTCCATCTAAACAAATCTTTCCTTCATAAGAGACACTGTGGAACAAGCCTGATCATGGACAGAGCCGCTGCAGAGCACCAATATTTAGACACATTGCTAAATATTTCCAGCTGCCCGGAGGGCCCATATAGTATATGAGGTGAGACTCTGTGAGGTTTCACTGCACAGTCAACAGCAGCCAAAGGGCATTTTCTAAACTTTTTTCTACTGTCCTCCATTTGATGAAAGACTTGTGGTTAAACCTTTATCTTCCATAAACATTTAAAATGTGGTTACCTTTATTTCCATGTCTCATTTTTGTTTTATTAAAAAGAAATGGGTTCCTAACAGTAAAACATCTGATACTGTGGATGTTCTGCTAAAAACAGATGTGCCTCCATGTAATAGATGTCCATGGGCATCTGCACGCCTGCCAAGCCTTCATCCCCACATACCAGCATGAGGGCGTGTATGTGGGGGTGAATGCTTAGTGGTTTTACAGATGCCCATGGACATCTATGGTACATTTAATGGAGAACCACGAAGGCCATCTCTGTGTCACAGGAGCTAGGAAATAGGACAGTACCAACATCATAGAGCACCGGGTCTAAGGTCCTTGTTATTTTTTTCCAACGGGGAGGCCTTCATTTTTCCAACGGGGACAGCAAATGCGTGAGTGGCAGCCAGTTGCCACCAAAGAAAGGCAAGCTGGGTTAGCTAAAGCAAAAAGGAGGGAGAGACAGAAGACAGTATGTGAGAGGGAAGTCAAGTCATAGCAACACTAGTACCTCCACCATGACCTTCCCTCAGATATGGAGTGAGACAGCCCAGGAGCTGGAGCCCAAGAGTTCTGGGAACTCCAGACCCCTGGTTCTGCATCCAGTCCGTCCCTGGCAGCCATCATCCAAGGAAACAACTCTTGGGGACATGAGTCTTCATCTCTGCAAGGGCTGCAGGCCCCACAGCTGCTGAAGATCTAGAAAAGAAAGTTCTCACTCCTGAAGACCTTGGTAAATGACCCTGTCAGATCATTCAACATTAGAAACAGGTAAGGCTCTGTCGGTGAACATCATTTTAAAGAAGACATTGCTGCCTGCTTTGTCACTGTACCCTAAGAGTCTCAGGACCTTTCCATCTGACTTAAAGCTACATGGCCTGGATGCTTTGTTAGGATGTGAGCCCCTTAAGAGCAGGGTCATCTTACATTTCTATCTGCATACCCAATGCTCAGCACGCAACAAATATTTAACAAGTACCTTTTCTTTTATTTATTCATTGTGTGGCCCAGAAACCACAATTGGAGAATTTTATCATTATTGATGCCTTATTCTTTATGGGCCATTAAAGATTTCATTCCTTTCCTTTGGCTTGTCTCACCGGAAACAGTATGGACTAGCTAATAAACAAACAAACAAACAAACAAACAAACAAATAAATAAATAATGAGCAAACAAATGGATAGACAGACAGATAGATGAGTGAATAAAAGATTGAATGAATAGGTAAATAAATGAATGAATAAATATATAAATAAATGAATGAATGGATGGATGAATAGATGAATGAATGAATAGATGAAGAAATGAATAAATAAATAGATAGATAGATGAAGGAATGAATGAAGAAACAAACAAGCAAATAAATAAATAAATGAATGAATAAACAAATAAATAGATAGGTAAGTATATAAATAAATGGATAGATAGATGAAGGAATGAATGAATAAACAAACAAGCAAATAAAGGAATGAATAAATAGATAAGTAAATAAATAAATCAGTTAATAAATGAGTAGATGAATGAATGAATGAATAAAACATTAGACTTGGATTCAGAAGACTTGGGCTCCACTTTTGGCTTCATCACTTATTAGACTTTGGGTTAGTGGTTTAATAAGGATCTCAGGTTCCTCATGCATAAAATGGTGCTAACAATATCTATTCTATAGGATGAGTGTGCTAGAGCCAGCTCAGGAAGCCAGTTGTTAATTTTTTTGCATGAGCAAAATTTTACAAACTCTACAAGTCATGCCTTAATTGATTGTTTTGTTGATTGTCTAGACTTAAGAAAGTGATGGAGAAAATGTTAACAAAGAATATTATGCTTAAAACTGGCAATTTATTGTATTATATTCAGTCCTTTGTTACGGTCTGCTGTGTACATGGAAATGTTATTTTTTTCCATTTTGTATTTGTTTAAAATTTACCAAAAAAAAACCCCACAGAAAACCTATGTCCTGGGTATATTTTTTTCAGAGAACCTGTTTATCAGTATACTGCAACTTATCTGCCTCATGGATTCAGTGTCAGAATAAAATGAGATAATACATAGAAAGTGATAATATATGCTCTACTTGTGCAAAGCACTGTGCTAGCTACTGGGATTGGAGAAAGGGGACAAAAATCAATAAAACATGGGCAGGGGGCAGCTAGGTGGCGCAGTGGATAAAGCACCGGCCTTGGAATCAGGAGGACCTGAGTTCAAATCCGACCTCAGACACTTGACACATACAAGCTGTGTGACCCTAGGCAAAATCACTTAACCCCAATTGCCCAGTAAAAAAAAAAAAAAAAAAAACATGGGCAGGCCTTGACCTCAAGGAGTTACTAGGAAAGATAAGACCTATAGATCATAATTCCATGAGAATAAGGACTATGCCTTCTGTAAGCATTGGATTTCCCCCAGTGCCTACCATACCAAAAAATGTAGAAAGAGTGGCCAGAAAGGATGTATTAGGACCTCAAGACAGACTCCACCTTCTTGACCAGGAGATCAGTAAGGTCCCTTCAAGTTTTAGGATTCTGTGAGTCTATGAATGTGATGCCCTGGATAAAACAGCAGACCTGAATTTGCATCTTATCTTATACCAAGTCCTCTGACTATGGGAAAATAACTTAACCTCTCTAAACTTCAGTCTTCTCATCTGTGAAATGGAATTAATAATCATGGTATGGGGCAGCTAGGTGGCGCAGTGGATAGAGCACCGGCCCTGGAGTCAGGAAGACCTGAGTTCAAATCCGGCCTCAGACACTTGACACTTACTAACTGTGTAACCTTGGGCAAGTCACTTAACCCCAATTGCCTCACCAAAAAAAAACTAATAATAATAATCATGGTATAGCTGAAGGAGTTTTGGCATCATAGCCCAAAGACTTGGGCCCACTTCTACCATTTACTCGCTCTGTGATACTGAGCAAGTTTCTTTTCTTTTTCCAGATGCCAGCTTCCTGTTTTTTACTACAGCTACCCTATCAATGTTACAGATGTAACCTATAAAATGATGGGGTTAAACTAGATGACCTTTGAATGTATGTGATCTATTTAAACAGCCTACCTCACAGGGTTTTTCTGAGGAAAGTGCTTTGTAAACAATAATAATAACTGACATTTACATAACACTTTAAAGTTTGCGCATCATTTATATATGTTATCTTATTTTAGCATCACAACCATCCTATGGGGTGGTACAGACACTGCCTGCCTCCCTGCCTCTCTTAGCTCTAGGGAAGCTCAAATCCCTTGAGCCAATCTGCTCAAAAGAAAGCCTCCTGAAGTGAGGAGAAGCCCCTATTCCCACTGGTGCCCCCAATTTCCCAGGCATTCTCCTGGTCTGGGTCACCCATTCTTTCCCTCCCAATGCCTGGACTACTTTGAGCCAGATAAGAACCCTACAAAACAATTAAAAACAAAAGCCCCAAACACCAGAGTAGTAGTTTGGGCATGCCCAATTCCTCTTGGGCCCCAGTAGACCTGTTTCTATCTTCCTTGACTGCCCTTTGTTGTGAAATTTTTCTTTTCTATAAGGCTGGCTACATTTTCTAACTGTGCTCCATGCTTCCTTTTACTGTCTCTTAGGATCCCAAACCTTTTTCAACTCAACCTGTATCAAAACAGGTGGGTAGGGGGGCAGCTAGGTGGCACAGTGGATAGAGCACTGGCCCTGGAGTCAGGAGTACCTGAGTTCAAATCCTA
Source organism: Dromiciops gliroides (assembly GCF_019393635.1). Lineage (NCBI taxonomy): Eukaryota > Metazoa > Chordata > Mammalia > Microbiotheria > Microbiotheriidae > Dromiciops > Dromiciops gliroides. Next base: position 606,877,167 of record NC_057862.1, on the reverse strand, counting down.
TCTCAGACACTTGACACTTACTAGCTGTGTGACCCTGGGCAAGTCACTTAACCCCCATTGCCTCACAAAAAAAAAAAAAAAGAAATTAAAAAAAAACAGGTGGGTAGTACATCTATTATTATTATTATTATTATTATTATTATTCCCATTTTTTTGCCCAAGGTCATATAGCCAGTGAACAAACATTTAATATTTTTTGTTGTTTTTCACTCATCTCAGTCATGTCTGACTCTTCATGTCCCCTTTGGGGTTTTCTTGGCAAAGGTACTGGGGTGGTTTGCCATGTCCTTCTGCAGCTCACTTTACAGATAAGGAAACTGAGTTAAGCAGGGTTAAGTGACTTTCCCTGGGTCACACAGCTAGTAAATATCTGAGACCAGATTTGAACTCAGGTCTTCCCAACTCTAGGCCAAGCATTCTATCCACTGTGCCACCTATAGCTCCTCAAAAAAGTACCCACTATATTCCAGGCATTATGCCAAACCCTGGGAATACATGCAAACAAAGGCAAAAAAATATAGTCCATACTCTCAAGGAGCTCATAGTCTAATGGAAGAAATATCATACAAGTAACAGCACAAACCAAATATATACAGGATAAATCAGAAATCATCAACTGAAAGAAGGTGCTGGTTTTGGAGAGATGCCATGAAGGTAAAAATTGACAGGCCTTGGCAAGAGATTGGGGATATAAGGATTGGGGGAGAGCAAGGAGTGGAAGATGACCTGAGCAAACAGGAAGATGGAAACACTTTTGACAGTAACAGGAAGTTAGAAGGAGGGGAAAGTTCAGAGGGAAAGATGATTAATTCAGTTTTCGATATGTTGAGTTTAAGGTGTAGCTGGGATATCTGGTTCAAGATGTCCATTGGAGGGACAGCTAGGTGGCGCAGTGGTTAAAGCACTGGCCCTAGATTCAGGAGGACCTGAGTTCAAATCTGCCCTCAGACACTTGACACGTACTAGCTGTGTGACCCTGGGCAAGTCACTTAACCGTCATTGCCCCACCAAAAAAAAAAAATCTTAAAAAAAAGATGTCCATTGGGCGGTTGGAGATAGGAGACTGGAGGAAATCAGCAGAGAAGTCAGAGCTGGATAAGTAGGTTTTTGAATCATCAACCTAGAAAGTATCATTGGATCCATGGGAACTGATGAAGTCATGAAAGAGTACATATATGGGAAGTGTCAAAGGAAGGACTCCAAATTCGACATGCTGTCAGTCTCCACAAGCTGCTGTGAGGAATTACAAAGAGATCTTGTCTAGAACCACTTTTAATTAGTTCATTAGAAAAAAGAGATTTTAGGAAACCTTACACAGTCATCCAGTCCTCTTTGAAAACTAAAGATGTGAATTGGTCTAACCATTTGGGAAAGCAATTTGGAATGATGCTGAGAAAGTGACTAAAATGTCCATTCCCTTTTACCCAGAGATCCATCACTGTGCATATACAGATATACATATATATATCGTGAACTGATTACTGCCTGGCGCAGTAATCTAGAAAAGAAGGCATTATATGCATCAAAATAGTCATAGCAGCACTTCTTATAGCAATAAAGAAATAGAAACAAAGTAGATTTATACTGGTTGGTGAATGGCTTTTTAAAAAGAGTGAGAGAGAGGGGCAGCTAGGTGGCGCAGTGGATAAAGCACCGGCTCTGGATTCAGGAGTACCTGAGCTCAAATCTGACCTCAGAAACTTGACACTTACTAGCTGTGTGACCCTGGGAAAGTCACTTAACCCCCATTGCCCCACCCCACTCCCAAAAAAAGAGTGAGAGAAATGTAGTATATTAATATAATGGAATATTATTGTTTCAGAAGAAACAATGAGTATAGAAAAGTATGGGAGGGCTTAAATTAACTGATGGAAGTAAACCAACCCAGGAAAACAGTATATACAGTGACTATGGCAACATAAATGAAAAAAACAACAAAACAGCACCTAAATTTCGTGTAATCCTAATAATTCATCTTGGTGGCAAAGAAGAAAACAGAAATTGTTATTTCCTCCCTTCTTTTTAGAGCTGGGGGACTATAGGTATGAAACATTACTAAAAACATCATTGTTGCTCTGAAACAGACTAGGGGGTTGTCTTGGTTAGTTTTACTGAACTACTTTGGTTTTCAAATTTGGGGTTGCTAAGACGGCTTTCTGAATGGGGGAGAGGGGTGGGGGAAGGAAATGTATTTGAAAATGAAAGTGATGGGGGCAGCTAGGTGGTACAGTGGATAAAGCACTAGCTCTGGATTCAGGAGGAACTGAATTCAAATCTGGCCTCAGACACTTGACACTTATTAGCTGTGCAACCCTGGGCAAGACACTTAACCCTCATTGCAGTGCCCCCCCCCCCCAAAAAAAAAACCCAGGAAAATGAAAGTAATGCAAAAGCAATTTTTTTAAAAGTTAGCTTATAGAGAATACTACCAAAAAATGGAAAGGAGAAAATACACACACACACACACACACACACACACACACACACACTTCTTCCCAAGCATCTGTGCCTAAGACAAGTTCAATGAAAAGAAATTAATTCCCTTATTAAAGACTATGGTAGGGACCATTTCTTTTTGAACTTTCAAATTCCCTCTGCTTTTCCCCTTTTAGTTCTTCCCCTTAGTTTTCTCTCCATCCCCAGTGACTGATTGTACAGTCAGATAACAGAACACATCAGCAAACCATCAATATTGGCCAACTCTGAGGCTGGCTTTTCATCTCTAACATAATGGGAAATTGGAAGAGCATTTGCTAGCTTTCTCAAGCTGCCCTCAAGGGCCTTCTCCACTGGAGAACAACTCACTGCTGGACTAATCACAACAAGCCACATACGGTCATTACATGACTTTAATACAGAGCTTTTATGCAGGCATCTGGGTGCATGTGCTCTTATGAGCAATTTGTAATGAAAAAAGGTATGGCCAGCAGCAGCCTGGGAGAGGAGTGGTCCACGGCACGCAGCGCCAGGCAGTAATCAGTTCACGAGGGGGGAGCAGCTGCCTTGGTTCTGAGCATGGGTGAGCCACACGGGGATTTTTAAGGCACCATTTGATCTCCTCTTACACCCCACATGTCTTCAATTTTCACATGATCTGAATGAGACTGGAATGAGAGCAAATGTATCCATCATGTCTATTGCAAAGATTGTGTTCTTAATTAAGGACCCCAGACGCTTGGCTTGCTTCCCCTTATACTATATTTACACTAGTAAGGAGATAAGGAAACTGGGAACTAGAGAGAAGATCCTCCTTCTTTGAGACATAGCATCCTAAATCATGCTCATAACCCTATTGCCCAAAGGCAAGAGAATTCTCCCACTGGGGACCACTGAATCTACCCTCTGGAGAATTCCTAAACAATTTGTTTCACAGAAGATAGGTTTCCCTCAGAAGTTAAGTGAAAATGGAATTTTCATAAGTAAAATCTGAGTTTCCCATTCCCATCCATGAGTTGGTTCACCCTCAGGTCATGCCTAATCAGCCTTGGATGGACAGGGGTTCTTGACCTTTTGGTTTCAGGTTTCTTCATCCCTCCCCCAGACCACATCCTGTTTGTCCTTTGATAATGATGGACAAAGTCTAAAACATATCAGGGTCTTGCATTTGAAAGTCAAATTTTCCATTCAGTTCAGGTCTTTTCATCACAAATGCCTGAAAGTCCTCTTTCTCATTAAAATCCCATTTTGTCCTCTGAAAGATAATGATTAGTTTTTCTGGGTACATGATTTTTGGCTGTAGTCTCAGTTCCTTTGCCCTCTGGAATATCATATTCCATGCCCTCCGGTCCTTTAATATAGAAGCTGCTAGATCTTGCTTTATCCTTATTGGAGCTTCACAGTATTTGAATTCCTATTTTCTAGCTGCCTGCAATATTTTCTCCTTGACCTGGGAGTTCTGGAATTTGGCTATAATATTCCTGGAGGTTTTCCTTTTGGGATCTCTTTCAGGAGGTAATCGATGGATTCTTTCAATTTCTATTTTAGCTTCTGCTTCTAGAATATCAGGGCAATTTTCCCTCACAATCTCTTGGAGGATGGTGTCTAAGCTCTTGTTTTGGTCATGGTTTTCAGGTAGTCCAGTGATCTTCAAATTATCTCTCCTGGATTTATTTTCCAGCTCAACTGTTTTTCCAAGGAGATATTTCACTTTGCCCTCTATTTTTTTCATTCAATTGTATTTGCTTTACTGTGTCTTGGTTTCTCATAAGGTCACTAGGCCCTGGAGAGGCATAAAAAGGTAAACAGGAAAAAAACTTCATGAGGGATATTAAAAGATCAAACTATTTACATTCCTACATGGGAAGATAATGCTTCAAACTTATAAGATCTCAGTAAGGAATTCACAGAAGACACAAGTCTGAACTGAATATGAAGGGATGATATCTGGAAAGCATTTATGTTTTGTTTTTTGTGAGGCAGACAGGGTGGGGTGTCTTATGTCTGGGGCCGGATTTAGGCTTGGGGCCTCCTGGGTCCAGGGCTGGTGCTTTGTCCACTGTGCCACCTAACTAACCCATGATGACATCTTTAAAATAGGGTTGAGGTGTAGGAGGAATAAACTGGGGGAGGGAAAAGGGGAGAGATGGTCTGGGGAGAGGTAGTTCACATGAAGGAAACAAAAAAGCTTATGGAGGGGAGGGGAAGAGGGGGAAGGAGTTGGGGAGTGAGTGAACCTTAATATCATCAGAAGTGGCTCAAAGAAGGACTAACATACATACTCAAGTAGGTATAGTAATATATTTTTGCCCTGAGGGAGAGGATGGAGATAAGGAGGGGCGGGGAAGAGGGGAAGGAGGGAAGGGCAGATGGGGGGGGGTGGAGAGAGCAGTAAAAAGCAAAACACTTTCAAGGAAGGTGAAAATGTTCTGCATTACTGCACAAATATGACATATTGAATTGCTTGATTTCATAGGGAGGGTGGACAAGGGAGGGAAGAAGAAAAATTTAGAACACAGAATTAGCTCAAAGACCTTAATCTCAGCAGAGTGGGTCCAGGAGGGAATAACACTCACACCCAATTGGGAGGAGTAATCTATTTAAACCTAGAGGAAAGTAGGAGGGGAAGAAGATAAGGAAGGAAGGATGAAAAAAGGGAGTGCAGAGCAGGGAAGGGGAAAATCAGAAGTAAAACACTTTTGAGGAGGAATAGGTTAAAAGAAGATAGAAAATAGAGTAAATATCATGGGAAGGGAATAGGATGGAGGGAAATAGTTTTGATGATTGAATATAATGGCAAAACGTATGGTACCTACTTTGCTGGGCTATTATGAAGAAAATTCTCTGTCAAGTTTAAGGTACTATATATAGGTTATGATGAACAGGATACTATCAGAAAAACCTGGAAAGACCTACATGAACTGAAGCGGAGCAAAATGTACTATATACAAAATAACAGCAATAGTGTAAGAGGATCTGCTGGGAAGTATGTGGTTATTTTCAGCAAGGCAATGATCCAATATATCCCTGAAGGACTTAAGAAAATTGCAACCCATCTACAGAGAAAGAACTGATAGTATCTGAAAACAGATGGAAACACTTTTTTTTTTTTTGGTGAGGCAATTGGGGTTAAGTGACTTGCCCAGGGTCACACAGCTAGTAAGTGTTAAGTGTCTGAGGCTGGATTTGAACTCAGGTACTCCTGAATCCAGGGCCGGTGCTTTTATCCACTGCACCATCTAGCTGCCCCCTGGAAACATTTTTTTTTAAATTTTTTTCCTCTTTGACAATTCCTTAATCTGAAGTTTTGGGGTTTTTTTTTACTGTTTTCTCTCACAACCTAGCTAATGTGGGAATGTTTTCCATGACTACTCATGTATAATTTATTTTGAATTGCTTGAGTTCTTATGGGTGGGGGTGGGAATGGAGGGAGGAAGAAAAGTTGAAACACAAAGTTTTTTAAAATTGATGTTAAAATTTGTTTTTACACATATTTTGGAAAATAAAATTCTATTCAAAAGAAAAAAAAGTTTAAAACTTATCAGGGAAGGCTTTCTGTTTGATGCAAACCTATGATGAATCCTTTTGGTTGCTGCATGATTTTTTTTACCCAATTACCACATACAGAAAAAAAAAATTATCTCCTATAACCCTATTCAAAGATGGAAAACTGGTTTCTTCTCTCGAGAATGTCTGGATCCTGCCTGAGTAACTAGTAGTCACTATATTATTGCCATGCAAATTGACTTCCTACTAAAATATCATCAAAAGATTTTTACTGAAATATCTTCTAGGGGGCAGCTAGGTGGAGCAATGGATAAAGTACCAGCCCTGGATTCAGGAGGACCTGAGTTCAAATCTGACCTCAAACACTTGACACTTACTAGCTGTGTGACCCTGGGCAAGTCACTTAACCCTCACTGCCCTGCAAAATAAATAATAAATAAATAAAAATCTTATAAAGAGAAAACTTGACAAATCTTTTCTCATGTTCTCACAACACCTTCCACAGGGTTATCCACACAGTAGATTCTCACTAACTTCTTCTCTTTTTGGGGGGGGCAGGGAGCTGGGAGGAGAGCAGTGAGGGTTAAGTGACTTGCCCAGGGTCACACAACTAGTAAATTTCAAGTGTCTGAGGCCGGATTTGAACTCAGGTCCTCCTTAATCTAGGGCCAGTGCTTTATCCACTGCGCCACCTAGCTGCCTCCAAAGGTAATACTCAGTAACTTCTAAGAGTCTTGGTTCCTTTCTCTTCCTGTGGTCTAGGGATAAAGGAGAGAACCAGGCCCAGCAACCCCAGAAAAAAGGTAGAGACAGAGACACAAAGAATTATAGTAGCTAGCATTTACATAGAGGGTTATGGCCTTTACAAATGTGATCTGATCAAATACGCAAAACCATCCTGTAAAATTAGACGCCATTATTGTCCCTGAGGCAGCTTGGGGGCACAATAGATAGAATGCTATGTCTGGAGAAAGGAAGACTCATCTTCCAGAGTTCAAATCTGACCTCAAACATTTACTAGCTGTGTGACCTTGGGCAAGTCACTTCACACTGTTTGTCTCAGTTTCCTCATCTGTAAAATGAGTTAGAGAAGGAAATAGAAAACCATTTGAGTATCTTTGACAAGAAAAACCCAAAGGGGGTCATGAAGAGTCAGATAGTGCTAAAACAACTGAACATCAAAAATTATTATTCCCATTTACATATTAAGAAACTAAGGCTGAGAGTTAATAATAAGTGTCTGAGACAGTAACAAAGAAGCTAGCAAAAAAGCAAATCACTGGTATCATTCAGAAACTGAACTGTTGGAAGAGCAATGTAGCAAGGGAGTGAAATGAGAAGAGTATCTAATGCTGAATCATCCCCCACCCCTTCCTGAGACCCCACCCAAGAAAGTGCTGGGATGCTCAGGGATGCTCAATATCCCAAAGGGAGATGGGAAAGAGGGATGCCTCCCGTTTCCCTCACCGAAAGGAAAGTGAATCAATTGCGAAACTCTGTGAGTTCAAGTGTATGTCTGATCTATGTTTCAGAGTGTTGTAATACTGAGCACTTATTGAGGGGGGAGTTCTCTTGTCAGAAGACAGGGTTCCTAAACTCCCAGGTTCCACCTAGGTTTTAGGGAATGGGTCAGATAAATGAGAAATCTTCAAAGTGTACTCAGGCTTTCTCTGTCGGGAGGGGAGCTTCCAACACAGAGTAACAAAGAGAATCCTATAGAATTCCATGGATTTTGAAGCTGAAAGAGATCTTAAAAGGAATAAGTGAATATTATTGTCTGTAATCTGCCCAGTGTTTATTTCTTTTTTAAAAAATATAATTCTTTTTGAAGGTTTGGTGTTTTTTTGTTTGTTTGTTTTGCAGGGCAATGAGGGTTAAGCGACTTGCCCAGGGTCACACAGCCAGTAAGGGTCAAGCGTCTGAGGCTGGATCTGAACTCAGGTCCTCCTGAATCCAGGGCCCGTGCTTTATCCACTGCGCCACCTAGCTGCCCCCCAGTGTTTATTTCTAACATACTTCTTTCACCACTAATGTTATTACTTAATTGATGACCAAGGTAAAAACCATCCATGCATCAGCAGTGTGAAGTTGGGCTTATTGTTTTCATGATGAAAACCTAAAGGGGAAGAAATAAGAAGAGAAACAATACATTTTATCTTTCCAGTTGCCTTCACTAAAGCAAAAATAGAGTTTGAATTTTGGTTTCTTCTGCTTCTTAAGAGAGGCAGCAATTCTTGCTGGCCTCAGAATTAGGAAGAAATGAGTTCAAGTCCCACCCCAGACACTTACAGACCACGGAGTCCTAGGCAAGTGACTTAACACCTCAGGCTTAACACCTCAGTGCTGTTAGCAAATCTCCCAAGACTGTAAGTTAAAGAAAAGGGTCTGCTCTGCATTGATGGGGGAGGATTTCATTTTCAGTAAATCCCCTGTTTCAACAGAACAACAGATCTAGTCTCTATTCCTAAGCCTCTTTGAGGACGGACTATTTTAAATATGCTAAAGTAAAACCCACATGGGGAGAAGGATCTTTTGATGTGATTAATGAGATTTCCTATGAAGACCGGGATGCCTACTTGAAAGCAATTGTGTGCAAAGAAATTAGCAGGTACTAATTGCTTTCTGTGGCAAATTGCATCTCATTAAGAACACTATTGGATTTTAAAAAATGAGTTCTTCCTGAGCAGTTAGAACATCTGGATTCCCAGAGGCATTTGGGCAGATGCTGGAGCAGGACAGGTTTGACACCGGTTTGCAGCGAAGCCACGAATGAGGGTGAGGGAGAAGTCTAGTGGAGTCGGATTTCCACCAGGTAAACCCACAAAGAATCCGGCACACCAGCTTGTTATCCAAAAATGGAATGCATCGTCTGTCTGTTACCGCAACATCTTTCCCTACTCTACCTCCCACGTCCTATCCTCGGTACCTAACACTGTTCCTTGCACAGAGAAGGCACTGAATAAATGTTTGCTGATGGTGACTGGGGATGAGAAGGGCATGGAAGGAAGGAAAGAAGTTATTTTCAAAAGAGAGGTAGGACCAAAGCTACAAAGCACAGACAAGAAGAGGGTTTTACAGCTAGGTGGTATGGTAGCTAGAATGCTAAATTTAAAGTTGGGAAGATCTAAACTCAAAATTTCACCTGAGACACTTAGTAGTGTGACCCTGGACAAGTCACTTAACCCTCATTGCCCCCCCCCCCCAATGCTATATTGATGCTAGATAAGAGTAATAATAACAACAGCATTATTAAGGAGTAAAGAAGAGATGATTTGTATTCTACATTCTTCTCCCTTGATTAGACTGGAAAATCCTGATATCCTAGGCAACATTCTGAAGCTTTGAGCTGTTCTCAGAAATTGCTCTCACACTTTGGTTTGCCATCACAACTTTTCTACAAAACTTCTCCAAGGGCTCCTCACCTAAAGCCAGCACATACATGCCCTAGTCTGGCCCCTCTGAGGAGAATGAATAGTGAAATGTACCCACTGTTTCCCCGCTGATGGCTGTCTGTCCATATCCCACAGCCTCACTACCAGAGGCATCTTGGCACTAAGCAACTCACCTCCCTTACTTTCTACGTGGCTGGCTTCATTTTCCTGAAATATCCGTGTTTCCAAGAACTCAAGAGCTCTGCTTCGAAGCATCAATGAGGACTTGTTCTGCTTATCATTAATAGTAAGTCAATTTCCCCAACATTTAGATCTTAAATGTATTAAATGCCAATGGTTTCTGCAGCAAGACATTTAAGCTCTTATAGCCGGTGAGAGGTCTTCAGTAGTTCACAAAAACCTTTCCCTCCCATCTAACATACATTTTTTTCAAAAACAGAACTATAATTTGTTCATGTTTTTGAAGCTTCACGGTGGGCTCCCAACTGCAATGATGGGAGAGAAAAGAAAGCCAACCATTAGAAAGCTTCGGGAAATTGGAATTCTTCTGCCCAGGCCAAACAACTGAGGCAGCTCAGCTCATCTTCAGCTGTCCAGCAATCAACCACAAGTTCTCACTGAAAACCTCCTATGTTCTGAGCAGTAGCTCATCAAATGCCTAGGCAGCATCACACGAGCAGATGTTTAATGATGGAACTAATTTAATAACGGTTGTTCAGTGGAAAGAGCACCTACTTGGGAGTAGTGACCCGAATTCAAATTCTGCTTCAGGAGAGGGTTAGCTGTGTGATTTTTGGCAAACCACTTGGCATCCTGATTCTCAGTTCCTTCATCTGTAAAATGAGACAGGTAAACTAGATGCTCTCTAAAGTCCTTTCCAGCTCTAGATTAGAAAGAGGGGAGGAGGAGAGGGGGAGAGAGAAATATAAACAAGACATTCCTTGCCCTCAAAGAGTTTACATTCTAATAAGAAAGTCAACATATAAAGGGGAGCTGGAAAACACTGGGGCAGGTCCAGAATAGAGTGGGAAGTGGAGTGGAGGCCTGAATCCAAGCAAGATAAAGCGGACGCTCACTTATCAAAGCAAAGGGACTAAGATGCAGAGTACAGGTTACTGTTGGGGAGGGCATAGAGGTGATGATCCATCCAAAAAAGTCACAGCATCCTGGTTACTCTTTTCTAATCATGTCTATTTTGGTCAGTTTCTTTTCTAAAACGTGACGCAGAACAGAGCTTGAAATTACAATGATCCTACCAGGACAGAGTAGAGTGAATTTTTAACTCCCTTATTCTGAGCACTGTACTTCTTTTTTTTTTTTTTTTTTTTTTAGTGAGGCAATTAGGGTTAAGTGACTTGCCCAGGGTCACACAGCTAGTAAGTGTTAAGTGTCTGAGGCCGGATTTGAACTCAGGTCCTCCTGACTCCAGGGCCAGTGCTCTAGGTGGCATTCACCTTTTGGGCTATATGTCGCTTATGACTGGGATGTTTTACTCCACCAAAACCCCCAATTTTTTTCATAGCAAGTATTTTCTAGCCATGCTTCCCCATCCTGTACTTGTTCAGCTATTTTTTAAACAAAATGTAAGACTTTGTTTAGCCATATTGAATTCTGTCCTACTAGATCCAGCCCATTGTTTGGGACTGCAAAGATCTTTTTTGCACCATAACCCTATCATCCATACTAGCTGTGCTTCCTATATTTTGTGTCATCTGCAAACTTCATAAGACTGTCCACTAGGCATTCACTCAAGTCATTGCTCAAAATGTTGAACAACACAGGGTCAAGATCATTTCCCTAGTCTGCCCCTCCTAGAGACCACACTCTAAGTGATATTAACCCAGTAAAGACTATTATTTCAGCCCAGGCATTTAACCAATTCTGAGACTTTGTTGCAAAATGAGTCATCTATCTGTGGGACTCTCTTGTCTGCAATAGTCACCCTATCAAGAAAGCAAATAAGGCTATTCTGACATGACCCATTCTTTTAAAAAACATTTTAGTTAAACATTTCCCAATTATATTTTTTAAAAATCAATGTTTTTTTTAATTTTTGAGTTCTAAATTCTTTTTCTCCCTCTCACCCCTCCCACACCCCTTAAGAAGGCAAGCAGTATGATATTAATTATATACATGGTCATGCAAAATGTATTTCCATATTAGCCATGTTGCAAAAGAAAACACACACCAAAAAAAAAAAAACCCCAAGAAAAATAAAGTGAAAAAATATGCTTTACTCTGCACTCAGAGTTCATCAGTTCTCTCTCTGCAGGTGGACAGCATTTTTTCATTGTGGGTCCTTTGGAATTGTCTTGGATCATTATCTTGATGGGAGTAGCTTAGTCTTTCAGAGCTAATCATCAGTACAGTATTACTATTACTATGTACAGTGTTCTCTTGGTTCTTCAGACATTCTTGAAGAAGTCATATTGGTTCTTAGTAATCCTGACATTTTCCTAAATGTTCACAAACCATCACTTCAATATGTTCTCAAATTTTCTCAGGAATTAGAGTTAAGGCCTATACTTTGAAGACTCCACTCTTTTTTTTTTCTTTTTTCTTATTTAGAAACTTGGAACATGAAACATCTCCCATTTTCCGCTATTTCTCAATTATCGTTGACCATGGTTCAACAATCAAATCTGCTGGTTCTTTTAGGACCCAGAGATGTTCATCCAGGCCTGATGCATTGAGAGCTGCTAACACACTTTCTAGCTTTGTTTAATTGATTTGTTTTGTCTGTTCTCTGTTAACCATTTTAGAGAAAAATAAAGTAAAAATGAGTAGGGGCAGCTAGGTGGTATAGTGGATAAAGCACTGGCTCTGGATTCAAGAGTACCTGAGTTCAAATCCAACCTCAGACACTTGACACTTACTAGCTGTGTAATGCTGGGCAAGACACTTAACCCTCGCCCCCCACACACACACACAAAAAAAAAGTTGAGTGCTTTTAACTTTTCCCTATCATTCATTAACATTTTTCCTTCACTCAATATCATTTTCCCATCTACCCCATGCATAGTCCTATCCCTTCTAATATGGAGTGACTCTCTCGCCTAAGATTCCCATCATTTTTACTTTAGCAACCATGTCCTTATTGGTCAGGATCAAGGATAAAATAACATGTCCTCTGGTCACTTCTACCTTCTGAAATCACCCTAACAATGAGGTGACTCAATAGTGGTATTCTACCACTTTAGATAGAAAGCAAGCTACTTCAGAAGTCTAGGTAGCTGAAATTTCGTACCACTAATATATGTTCATGACAGGTTTGTCAAGTTTCCCAAATGTTTCATCTATTTCATAGATTCTTAGCATAAACCCATGAGCTTGTTTTAAAAAATAATTTGATAACTGTATTTCACTATAATTGATTTTCTTCATAATCCTATGCATTTATAAACATTATTCTGAGGAATTTGTGGATTTAACCAGACTGTCAAAGGGGTCCAGAAAAGGTAAAGAGCCTCCTTTCTTCCCCCCCCCCATTTATCCTCACCCAAATGTTCTCCAGTTTCTGCATTTTCTCATGGGCATTTTTCTCCTTAATATATAATACTTTGCCAATAACCCTTTTCATTAAGTCTGTTCCTTATGCATATCATATACTCTTTCATAATTATTGTGTAGTCATGTCTGTGAGACCTATGATCAAATTTACCATTTTAGGTCAAGGACATTGGAGGTGAAGTCAAGATTGGGGTTTACCTAAGCTATCCAACCTCCAAGCATCAGAGACAGTGACAGCACTTCCTCCTGTCTGTTTTGTACTCTAGCAACCAGGAAGTGATGTGAAAAACCTGAGCCTTTAGTCTTCTGAGCCAATTAGCTCTCTGGAATGATTTCAATATCTTTCAGGGAAAAATTAGCCTAACTTGCAAAGATTGAGGGTATGGATATTACTCCTCACACCAGTAAGCTAGTAAGTATCTGAGGCAGGATATGAACTCAGGTCTTCCTTACTCCGAGTCCAGTACTCTATCCATTAGGCCACCTTCATTTGTGTGTAGTAAAGGGTCCCTTTACATGGTGATTCCTAGAAAGCTACCCCAGGTTCAAGGAGTAGGTTCATGACTTTTTGGGTCAGGATCCACTCAAAACCATAGCTGACAAGCCTCCACTAATGGGTTTTCTTTTATTAGTTCAACCAGAGAACACATTAATTCGATGTAAAATACATTTACTGAAAGGGTTCTTAGCCTAGGGTCCCTAAACTTGCTTTTTTTGTGTGTGTGTGAGGCAATTGGGGTTAAGTGACTTGCCCAGGGTCACACAGCTAGTAAGTGTTAAGTGTCTGAGGCCGGATTTGAACTCAGGTCTTCCCGAGTCCAGGGCCAGTGCTCTATCCACTGCGCCACCTAGCTGCCCCTAAACTTGCTTTTTAAAACATTTTTTGACTATATTTTAACACAATTATTTTCCTTTTTATCCTATGCATTAGTTCTATGGATTTAAAAACATTATTCTGAGGAGTCCCAGACTTTTTTAGGCTACTAAAGGGCTCCATGAGACAAAAAGAAAGGTTGAAAATACTTGATTAATAAATACACTCCCACCAATAGGTGAATGGACATAGGTGAGGAACATGCATGTCAACAGAACATGCATGAACAGGTACATGTGTAGGAGATATCTGAGGACATGGAATACATATGAAGGGGCACACATAGAGGGAACCTGTGAGGCTCGGGAACCCACATGGCTTGGAAAATTCATGTTTCTGCCACTGAAGCACCAAAGATGTCTTCTATCATTATTCCTCTCTCTGTGTCTCTCTGTCTCTGTTTCTTTGTATCTATCTGTCTGTCTGTCTATCTATCTATCTATCTATCTGTCTGTCTATTTCTGTCTCTCTGTCTGTCTCTCTGTTTCTTTGTATCTATCTATCTGTCTGTCTATCTATCTATCTGTCTATCTATCTGCCTATTTCTGTCTCTCTGTCTGTCTCTGTCTCTCTGTCTCCCCTCTCTCCCTCTTTTTCTCTCTCTCCTCCCTTTTCTCTGTCACTCCCCTCCCCCCTCTTTCTTTGCCAAGAAAACCCTCAAAGGGTTCAGAATAAAACAAGACAAAATCTTAACCAACTGTTCACTTAACAAACCTACAATTTCTGTGCTATTACCTTTAATCGGTAACAGAAATTTTTTTTTAATATTACCTCTGCGCCTGAGGTTTTTATAATCTCTAGTAGTGTTTTCTAGCTTTCTTCTGACAATGTCTTCTGTGTCCACACAATTGGACAGGAGTGGGTAGAAGTCATCAGGCTTGACAAGTTGTGTGTCTTTTATACACCCTCTAGGATGCCCTGCCCTTCCTTCCTTATTATTGTCCATCACAGCACAGGGGACCACCCCAGTTCTCCTTACCAAAGAAAGGCCAGCCAGGACTGTCAGCCTCATTCAGAATAGTGCTTGATGGTTTCTTTCCTTGTGGTGCCTATAGATGCATCATTTCCTGGAACAAAACAGTCTGCTTCCTCCTCAAAGGGTCCAGCTCCACCTTCTACATAGTGTTGAATAGTGTGTTGATTGCCTGACTCCAAATGTCCAGTAGATATTCAGTGTTTCCCTTTCTTTTTCTTTGTCAGATTCATAGTTGATCCATCCTCCAATCTCTTTGCAGAAGTTAAGATTTGCCTCTTTCTCTTCAACTCTTTTTCCTTGTCTTTCATTCAAAGCACTGTTTCCATTACTTCAAAGAACTCTTTATTCTCTATGATAACAGATCTAACCATGTTACTATCCTCCTCAGTAACCTTCAATGCCTCCCCATTGCCTATAGAATAAGATACAAACCCCTTCTTCAGCAACGCTAGGATTGGAATCAGGAAATTATTGTTGTTTAGTCATTCAGTCATGTCCAACTCTTTGTGACCCTGTGGACCAGGGGACACCACTACTGTCCATGGGGTTTTCTTGGCAAAGCTATCAGAGTGGTTTGCTATTTTCTTCTCTGGTGGATAAAGGCAAACAGAGGTTAATTGACTTGTCCAAGGTCACACAGCTAGTAGGTGTCTGAGGCCAGATTTTAATTCAGATCTTCCTGTCTCTAGGCCTAGTTCTCTATCCACTGAGCTACCTAGCTGCCTCCAGAATCAGGAAAACACAAATTCAAATTCAGCCTCAAACACTAGGCATGGGACCCTGAGCAAGCATTTAACCTCTGTCTGCCTCAGTTTCCTCAACTGTACAATAGAGGTGATGATAGCACCTACTTTTCTAGGTTATTGTGAAGATAAAATGAGAAAGCTTATTTTCAAAATAATATTTGCAAAGCACTTGGCACAGTACCTAGCACATAGTAGGTGCTTAATGAATGCTCATTTCCTTCCTTCCTTCCTTCCTTGTCCTGGAATTTAAGGCTTTGTCCAATCTAGATCCAGTGTATATTCTCTTTTTTTTTTTTGGTGAGGCAATTGGGGTTAAGCGACTTGCCCAGGGTCACACAGCTAGTAAGTGTCAAATGTCTGAGGCCGGATTTGAACTCAGGTGCTCCTGAATTCAGGGCTGGTGCTCTATCCACTGCACCACCTAGCTGCCCCCCAGTGTATATTCTCAACATGTGGGGCTATCTCTAGTCATCCTGACCTATGTCTTGCTACTGGATTCTGATGACACTGCACAGCTCTCCCTCACTCAGGTTCAATTCACTTGCAAGTCAAGCCATCCTCCTCCTCATGTCATTGGTCCTCTTTGAGAACAACAACAATTTTCAACGTGATTTCAGATGAATTCTCTTCATGTAGAAGATAGAGAGGCATTTCTCTCACCTTTTGCCTTCTCTTCTGGAGGAGGTGCAGGGCTATCCATCTGCATGTCATATCACAGGTCTAGGAAATCCTCATCCCCCTCCTCCTCATCACTGCTAATATTTATATAGTACTTATTATGTTCCAAGAACTCTGCTAAGCATTTCATAATTTTGATCTCATTTGATCCTCACCATGGCCCTCTGGGGTAGGTGCTATTATTATCCTCACTTCATAGAAGAGGAAACTCTAGCAAACAGAGGTTTAGTGACTTGCCCAAGAACTGTCTTTTGCCTCTTTTTGTATCCCCAGCACTTAGCACAGTGCCAAGCACATAGTAGACACTTAGCAAATGTTTATGGAATTGAATCGAGGTATTTGAGACTGGATTTGAACTTGTCTTCCTAACTCCAGTTCTCTCTCCACTGCACCACCTACCTGCCACGAAAAGAAGAGTCAAGGTCCAGGAAATCAAATAAGATTGGGTGGAATAACGAGTATAATTCTAGATAAGCAACTAGAACCCAGAGTCCAAGAAGTCAGTTTAAAAAAAAGAAAGGATGGGATGAACTCAGCCTGAGCAGTGCTAGTGAATACATAGTGTTGTGACTTGTGGTGTCAAGTTGGTGGTGAGTTGTCCTCTGCCCAGCTATCTGAAGCATATGGGAGGTCCAGGTGTCACCTTTTATTGACTGTGGACAGAATGAAATCAGAAGCTCCACAAAGGTAAGGCAAGGACACAAAGATTCAGTTCATCTCCCAAGGTCAAAGCCTGAGGGTGGATGAAGGGAGGTCATGAATCAGTGTCACATAAAACAACACTAAGATAGGAAAGACACAGCATCCTCTCTCCTTGAACCAGTAAAGAGTTTAGCCCTTTCTCATGGAGATATGGCCCTGGGCGACTCAGGACCAGAAATGCATTCAGGAAATGAAGTGGGGGGAACCCCCCTGAAAAACAATGAGGCAGAATTATCAAATGAAAGAGAAAACTATGTGTAACATGGCCAAAGTGAGGAATAAGGAGGTTCATGATAACCATCTTCGCGGTCATTAGCAGGATACATACCAAGGAGGGAAGAAGAATTGCATGGAGCCATCTATGGACTTAGGAGATGGAATTGATGGGAGAGAAATACTGCCTTGAGGAGCATTCCTCCCCCCCACCCCCACCCCACTGAGGTCAATTCAAATGTCAACTAAGCTTGGAGGTAAAGAGATAAAGGATATTCTCATTAAAGCTATTCTCTGGCTCTTTCTCTCCCTCCCCCCAACATATACAAGCATACACACACACACACACACACACACACACAGAGTAAATCGACAAATACCCATCAGTAAGATATTATCTTCTCTTGGTTGGTTGGTTAGTTAGTTGGTTGTTGTCCTTTGTTCTCAAAGAGGGCCAAAATGACACACGATGTTGGGGTTAAAGATCAGCCACAGTTGAACACACTCTACTGTGACCCCCATTGTCTTCTCTTAATGGAGTTAGAGAGTTAGAGAGAAAAAGAACACTGGACTTCAAGGTCAGGATGGCCTTGAGTTCAAATCGTAGCTCAGGAACATGCTAGCTTTGTGACCCTAAGCTAGTCACTTAAACTCTGAGCCTCAGTGTGATCATCTATAAAATGGGAACAATAACAAAGCCTCACAGGGTTGTTGTAAGGACAGAATGTAAAACACTTTGCAAAGCTGTATTAACATGAGCTCTTATCAATAGGTCAGCTCTTCAGCGGTAAGGAGAGTACCTTATTCTGGTTTTTTTGTTTGTTTTTTGGTGGTTTTTTTTTAGTGAGGCAATTGGGGTTAAGTGACTTGCCCACGGTCACACAGCTAGTAAGTGTTAAGTGTCTGAGTCTGGATTTGAACTCAGGTACTCCTGACTCCAGGGCCAGTGCTCTATCCACTGCGCCATCTAGCTGCCCCACCTTATTCTGAATATCATCTCATATGTACACATAGCAGGCACCCAATAAAGAGTTGTTGAATGGTAAATAGTTCACATCTAAAAGGGTACCATACATGGTGGCCAGGCGCCATACTGGATTTTGTGCCGGACTGGGAGTCAAGCAGACCTAAATTCGAATTCTACCTTCTATCTTTAATAGTTGTGGGGCACATAGCGAGTCACTTAACCTCTTTGAGATTCATTTGGGAATAACCATAGCACCTATCTCACAATGTTATTGTAAAAATCAAATGAAATTATGTGTTCAAAGCACTTTGTAAAACCTAGAGTGCTTTATAAACACTAACTATTCATATAGCTACATATTATTTACATATGATTGCATTAAAAAGCCAAAGGACAAAATAAGAGTCACTTAGCAGTGGGAAAATACCAGTTACAAAGGGTTCCTAATTCTTAAAGGATGTGGGTTCTAGAGACTTCGAAAAAGGTCCTTGACCTCTCAAAGTCTTCCTTTCTTCATCTTAAGTGTTAGAAGCTGGATTCAAGTCCAAATCCTACCCTTTCCTCTATACCTCACTCTTTCTCAATATCATTGATCATCATTCTTTGTGGGTGTTCAAGCAATTGCCAAACGTCTTTCATCAATAATTAGGTGGCAGCAAGTTAAGCAAGCCTTCTTCAATTGGACACTCCACTGTGTGATTGCTCTAAATGTTTGTTTACTGACCAAAGATGATATTTAAGTTTGATATAATAGGAAGAACACTGGATTAGTGTCTGAAATCCAAGATGCATGTCCTGTTTCAGGACTTATAAGCCATGGGACCCTGTACAGGTTCCTTAACCCCCTCTGAACCTCATCTGTCAAACGGGAATAATAATACCTAATGTACTTCACAGGTTGTTGTAAAGATCAAAGGAAATGGTGCATGTAAAGACTCTGAAGTAATGAGTCTTCTATAAATGTGGAATGACTGCTATAATACAGTTTACAGGGTTTTTTTCAACAGGACTTCTAGAGACAT
This sequence comes from Dromiciops gliroides, assembly GCF_019393635.1. NCBI lineage: Eukaryota > Metazoa > Chordata > Mammalia > Microbiotheria > Microbiotheriidae > Dromiciops > Dromiciops gliroides. Next base: position 606,858,144 of record NC_057862.1, on the reverse strand, counting down.
TCATTCATTTGACCCCCATGATACCCATGCAGATTAAGCAGATACTAGTATTCCCATTCGACAGATAAGGAAACTGAGGCTCATGGAGACAAACCATTTACCCAAAGTCACACAGAGCTAGGATTAAACCCAAGTCTTTTTTTGGCTCCCAGTCCACCGACCTGTTCTTAAATCACATTGCCTCTCTAGATTCTGAAGAATGATAATGACAATGTAATACTGCCCCCACTCATCATTCCTGCTGTTCTAGACACACCAATGAGCATTTTTCTACCTAATTAAATAATGAAACGACACAGATTCATTTCTTTCAAGGTCCGGAGGCACCATTTCCTCTCATCCCATGCTCGGCTTGTGAATGTTGACTTTGGAAAACTGCACTGAAAAATGAAAAAGGGGATTTTAAAAATCAGAAACAGCTCCCGAATCCTCAGTCCCAGCAGGAGAAAGGGAGAACTCTCAGAAGCCCTGGATGTCTTGTGGGGGAGCATTACAGAATGTCCTGATTTTGAGGAGACATGACATGGGGCCACTGCTTGTCACTGCTACTATAGAGCCTTCTGTGGGTTAAGCTTTCCTCTGCACTGACTCCTCCAATAAGTTCATCCAGTGTTGGTATCAGCCCTAAAGCTATGTCATGACAGGGATTGTCCATTGTGCACTTTGGAGAGCAATCCAGTATTAGGTACTGGTGAACTATATTTTTTTAGGTGACAACACTGTCTTCACCTTTGGAGATTTTCTTACTCTTTGGGAGGAGGAGAGGAAGGGAAAGTAGGTTTGTAGCTGGTGAGTGGAACCTTAAAAGCCTACCAACTATTAGGGGGCTTCCTGAATGGCTGAGAATGAGCCTAAGGTTATACAATGGGCAGGGTGCTCAGGTAGGCAAATAGCAATTCCTTGTATGTTCTGGGAGAAAGACATCTTCCTCCTTTGGGAGTCACAAGGTGGTAAGAGTTTTTAGCCTTTATTTTTGTCACAGACCCATTTGAAAAACAATCTGGTGAAGCCTATGAACCTTTTCTCACAATTGTGGGGACCGATTTTTAATTGGGGAGTGCTAGCTAAGCGGCTCGCCACAATATTGGGGCAAGGAAGGAGACCAGCAGCCTCCCTCAAAACAGAACAAGATTTATTTTAACAAGAACGAACTTAAAAAAAAAATACAAACAGGATCAGTAGGATCAAGGGAAAGGAAATAAAATGGGGAAAGGGAAATTATAATACCTGAAAAAATACCACCACCCAGGAATCAGCTGAAAATACACAGCAGAACGCCTGTCGCTTTCCAGCTTCCATCTTGAATGCCCAATTCTCCTCCCCCAAACCTAGAAAACACCCCACACAGCCCCAGCCAATGGGATGGCCACTCTGACAGTCACATGACTGTCCTCACTAGGCTTCCAATCATTATAATTTTGCCAGGCCCATGTAGGCGTCTGCGAGTGGTGATGATGTGAGGTGCCAGAGCCCTGCGGTTTGCGGAGCCCCAGGCCAGTGCCCGCCAAGGCATAAAAACCTCAAATAATAATTAATTCTTTACACAATAATGTCTTTAAATGCATAAAATAAAATATATAGGATTTCAAAGGAAACCAATGGCATTGTCTAAAGTTACACACATGTATATGTATGTATACACATGTGTACCTATAGTTATATTCTGTATGCATCTATATGTATATGCATATAGATTTTTCTATGAGATTTCTAGATGCATCTATAGATTGTATGTATATATGTTCTATGCATCTATATGTGTATGCATATAGATTTTTACATGAGATTCATTAATTTGTTTTTTAAAATATATATGTGAGTGACAGCAACATTGTGGGATGATCAAACTGTGATAGACTTAGCTCTTCTCAGTAGTGCAATGATACAAGACAATTCCAAAAAACTCATGATGGAAAATGTTTTCCACATCCAAAAAAAAGAATTGTAGATGCTGAATGCAGATTGAACCATATTGTTTCTACTTTTGTTTTTGATTTTACTTTTTTGAGGTTTTCCCCTTTTGTTCTGATTCTTCTTTCACAACATGACTAATGCAGAAATATGTTTAATGGGATTGTACATATACAACCCTATATCAGATTGCTTTTTGTCTTGGAGAGGGGGGAGGGAAGGAAGGGAGGGAGAAAAATTTGGAACTAAAAATCTTATGAAAACAAATGTTGAAAACTATCTTTATATGTAACTAGAAAATAATAAAATCTTTTATGATAAAAAGAATATTTCTTAAATTTTTAAAAAATGAGTATTACATATTTATGAACATATACACAACATGTACCTGTACTATGCACATACATGTATATTTTAAACAAGTTCATGAACTCCAGGTTGAGAAGCCCAATGTTATAGCCTAGGAAGAATCATGGGCCAAGATGAAAATTATCTGGCCAAAGCAGACCCTATGTGGTCTAGAATCTTTCAAACACACTTTCCATTCCTTCAACCCTACTTATAATGTTTCTAAATGTTTCCCCCTGTGGGTTTTAGGCCCTCATCACTTCTTACCTACACTATTAAAGTCCCAGCAGTTTTCCCTAGCTCTAGGCTATTTTTTTTCACAGCTGTCATTTAATCTTCCAAATGCTCTCCTCTTCAGAAACCTTCAATGTCTATTGCCTATAGAATAAAACATAATCCCTCCTCCTGGCATTTAAGGGTTTCCCTAATTTACCTCCAGTCTAAATTTTTTTTTTTTTTGGTGAGGCAATTGGGGTTAAGTGACTTGCCCAGGGTCACACAGCTAGTAAGTTTTAAGTGTCTGAGGCCAGATTTGAACTCAGGTCCTCTTGAATCCGGGGCTGGTTCTCTATCCACCGCGCCACCTAGCTGCCCCCAGTCTAAATTTTTTACCTTATTATACAAATAGGTAGAGCAATGGATAGAATGTTGAACCCAGTCAGGAAGTCATTGGTGGTGGTGGTGGTGATGGTGTCCAATTGTGTTCAACTGTTTTTTGGCAAAGATACTGGAGAGGTTTGCCATTTCCCTCTCCAGCTCATTTTACAGATGAGGAAACTGAGGTAAATGGGGTAAAATGATTTGCCCAGGGTCACGCAGCTCCTAAGTATCTGAAGCCAGATTTGATTTCAAGTCTTCCTCACTCCAGACCCAGTCTCTATCCACTGAGCCACCTCGCTGCCCAGGAAATGTTATTCTCGTTCAGTTGTTTCAGTTGTGTCCAACTCTTCATGGCCCCATTTGGGGTTTTCTTGGCAAAGATACTGGAGTGATTTGCCATCTTCTTCTCCACCTCACTGCCATTTTATTGCTTATACAGTTTCTTCTTTGTAACATAGCCCTTGATCACAAAGCCCTCAAGAGCAAAGACTATGTTTTCTACTTCTTCGTCCTCCCCACAGTGCCCACCTCTGTGTCAGGCACTCAAGGGTGTTTAGAAAAGATTTGTTGAACATGCCAGAGCATCTCTCAGAAGAGAATTCACATTTCACATTGTCATAGTGCGGTAGAAAGAGCCATTGTCTCAGAATCAGGAGAAACCTGGACTTAAACCGTGACTCTGTGGGATCCTGTCGAGACATTGATTTAACTTCAGTTTCTTTGTCTTTACAATGGGAATGATGACATTTTCCCTGCCCTGACAGAGCAGTTGTAAGAAAACACTTTGTAAAACTCCAGTCCCTCCTAGATTCACAGCTTGTGGCCAAGTTCAGTCTCTTCCTTTTCCTTCCCTGAGGCCCGCATTAGCAAAAGGTTGGACACCAGCCTCCTTTCCCGTTTTCCTGTCTGGCTTTGGGACCTTAATCCCATCTTATCGCACCACTTCCCTCTCTGCCATCCTGCCCCTCAAGTCTGATCTGTAAACATTAGCCATTCCTTGCTTCTAGGTCTCTGACCCTTGAGACCAGTTTCTGGGATATGTCATATTTTTATTTCTTCACTAGCAATCACAAAAGGAAAAGGAAAGTCTGTGATAAAAGTCAAATCCAGGTACTTACTAGTGGAATGACTTTGGGCAAGTCACATAACCTCTGCTTGTCTCCATTTCCTCATCTGTAAAATGTGGATAATAACAGCACCTCTCTCCCAAGGTTGTTATGAAGATCAAATGAGATAATAATTGTAAACTGCTTAGCACAGTGCCTGGCACATAGTAAGTACTATTTAAATGTTAGCTATTCTTTCTAGGATCTAGCCTTCCATGTGCTGACTTCTAGAAAGAGATTTTGGGGGAGCTAAAGAATCTTCTCATAGCGTCCCCCCCAAAAACCACATTCTTAACTTAGCCCAGAACCTATAGACATCATTTAGTGTCCACTGAGTTTGGAAACTCCATGGCCCTGCCAGACCTCCAAGTCTCGGCCAATTCTTTTGTGGTGGCTACTGCAGCTGCCCAAGCAGATGGAGGAGGTAGAGAGACGGCATGAGCCTCTGCCAAGCCAGCTCCTGAGCTGCCCCTCCATTCTCACTTACATTCTAGACCACAAACTGCTCCAAAGGACTTGTTAGAGCCGGGAACAAAGCAAATCGCATTCCACAAGGTTCTCAGGGGTGCAGGTTTTAACATCACCAAAGGAACTGTTAGCAACCAACATTAAAAGAACACCGTGCGAGTGTTCCCACATCTCTGCAGCCTTCTCGGACCATTTTCCTAGATCAGCAGAACACACACACACACACACACACACACACACACACACACACACACACACACCTAATGTCAGAGCAAATTGGGCTGAAAACAATTAAGAAATTAACTTGGAGTTTCCATATGAAAAGAATTTCTTGGTGGCATTTTAATGCTTACCTGAAGTTTGTTTGGAGCCTATCAGGAAAGGTCTAGGAGATAAGCTCAGTGTCTTTTTTCAGGGAGATAGGACTGGACTGAACTGAACTGAACTTCTGGATTCTAACCTCCCTCCTTCCCTTTTACTCTGTGGGTTATACTGACTTCTTTCCACCCACTCAGCAAGCCAGGTAAATTCCCATGATACCATTCTCTTTCTGGTAGCCTTTTGCTTCCCCACAGGAAGGCTCATCCCTCCTGCTATTTCCTCTTCTCCCCCAAACTCCTTGGAGCAGCTCTGTTTCCTGCCCTGCTGCTTGTTTGGAGGAGGATAGAGAATTTGTGAGGATTGTAAGAAAGAACCAGGGGGCAGCTAGGTGGCGCAGTGGATAGAGCACTGGCCCTGGATTCAGGAGTACCTGAGTTCAAACACAGCCTCAAACACTTGACACTTACTAGCTGCGTAACCCTGGGCAAGTCACTTAACCCCCATTGCCCTGCCCACCCCAAAAAAAAGGAAAGAAAGAAAGAACCGGGCAAATTTTGGCGTCTGCAGCTCAAAAAGCAGAATTTTTCTCCTTTTCCCACCTCTAACTCCCCTTCCCTCATCACAAACTGCTTCTAGGAAACTTCCTGCCATTCTGGGGTATTAGCCATAAGATCTTGGGGTATAGAATGATAAGAGCTTTAGAGATCATCTTATAGGGATGAAACTGAGGGTCAGACAATTTAATGATCTACCAAAGCTCACCCAGCTATTAGAGTGAGTAGCAGAGCTAGAATTTTGAACCAGAGGTTCTTATTCCAAAACTAGTGTTCTTGGCCATTACCTCAGTGTGTATGTTTGTGTCTGTATGGGGGGTGGAGAGCATTCTCCTCTCACACCAGATAGATGATAGATGATAGATAGATAGATAGATAGATAGATAGATAGATAGATAGATAGATAGATAGATAGATAGATAGATAGATAGATGGATGGATGGATGGATGGATGGATGGATGGATGGATGGATGGATGGATGGATGGATGGATAGATATGCGTATATATGTAGTATGTCTGTATATATGTATGTGTATGTGTATATGTATGTATATGTATAGATGTAGATGTAGATGTAGATGTATCTCATCACCTGGATACCATACAAATACAATCACAAAACCTTCATTTAAGTGTTTCATTTCAGGTGGCACTGAGCTATGCCCTGTACAGAGAAGACCACACAGAGATGCCAGGACTTGTTTATTTCAATCAATCAGCTAATATTTATTAAACACCTACTATGTGTCAGTCACTGTGCTAGGTACTGAGGATACAAAGACAAAGAAGGAATAATCCCTATTTATTACATTACATTGTAATGAGGGAGAGAGCAAATACACAAAACACACCCAATTAACAACTCTACAATGCTTTTTCATTGCATGTTGTCATAGGAACACAGCCATGTCCAGGAGGATATATGTAAAATAATTTTCAGATTGAAAGTTTTCTTTTTAATCAGTGTTTTCAAATGGTACCCAGTCATTCCTGGAACTCCTATACCAGGCTTCTTTCATCTGGGTGGCTGCTCTGACCTCACCTCTATGACCACAGTTTCTTTCTCTCCAGTCCATACAAGCCTACTAAGACGACTTTCACTGTCACATCTCCATTCAAAAACCTAAAATGCCCCTCCATAGCCTACCAAATAAAGTCTTCTACCTGACTTTTGAACACCTACTAAGGTTGGCACCATCTTTCTGACAGTATTTCTCCCTACTCTCCCATGCTCCAGCTATAATGATCTCTTTACCATACCCAACTTATGCCATGTTCTTTCCCACTTGCACCTTTTCTCATGCTAATCAAAATCCTATAATAGCTAAAATTATAGACTCTTGGATGGGGCTGGCAATCTCTAAAGTACCTTCCAACTTTAAATTTTATAAATTGTTGGGAAAGAAGCAGCTAGTTAAGAAAATGCTGGTTAAAAGTAGAGTTTGTGAGAGGCAGCTGGGTGGTACAGTAGATAAAGCACTGGCCCTGGATTCAGGAGGACCTGAGTTCAAATCAGGCCTCAGACACTTGACACTTATTAGCTGTGTGACCCTGGGCAAGTGACTTAACCCTCATTACCCCCCCAGAAAAACTACAATTTGTATTTAAGAATCATGGCTTAAAACAAAGGGATGAGAGGTTTCTGGCCAGGAACCGAGTGCCCCAAACAAAGGTTGATTAATATAATCACCTCAAATCCCACAAATCTAATCCAAAGAATTTTCAAAGTAAATGGAAAGAAAACCACTTATGTACATTCATCAGTCTACATCCCATAGAAAATAACTACAGTTATAGGAAGAAAATTAGCATGAGAAACACCCCAGACCTTCATTAAGAGACATAACTAAGGAGATAGTTATAAGACCTATGGCCTTGGATAGCTGCATACAAATTCACAAAGTATGAGTAACAAGTAAGGTAAATCAGCAAGACTAACCCAAAGGGTTAAGTTTGAAGTAATAAGTGTCACTGAAACTGGGTAGGATAAGATCTCTGACATAAAAGATGATACCATAGGTAAATTAGGAAAGGAAGGAATAGTTTGCCTTTCAGATTTATGGAAAGAACAGTTTATGACCAAACAAGAGATAGAGTATATTATAAAATGCAAAATGGATGATTTTGATTACATTAAATTAAAAAATTTTGTACAAACAGAAGCAATGCATCCAAAATTAGACGGGAAGCAGAAAGCTGGGAAACAATTTTTATAGCCAGTATTTCTGATAAAGGCCTCATTTCTAAAATATATTGGGAACTAAATCAAATTTATAAGAATCCAAGTCATTCCCCAATTGAAAAATGGTCAAAAGATATAAACAAGCAGTTTTCTGATGAAGAAATCAAAGCTATCTATTGCCATATGAAAAAATGCTCTAAATCACTATTGATTAGCAAATTAAAACAACTCTGAGGTACCACCTCACACCTATCAGATTGGCTAATATGACAAAAAAAGGAAAATAATAAATGTTGGAGAAGCTGTGGAAAAATTGGAACACTAATGCATTGTTGGTGGAGCTGCAAACTGATCCAACCATTCTGGAGAGCAATTTGGAACTATGCCCAAAGGGCTATAAAGTATACCCTTTGACCAAGCAATACCACTATTAGCTCTTTTTCCCAGAGACCATAAAAAACGGAAAAGGACCCACATGTACAAAAATATTTATAGCTGCTCTTTTTGTGGTGGCAAGGAATTGGAAATTGAGGGGATGCCCATCAATTGGGGAATGGCTGAACAAGTTGTGGTATATGAAAGTAATGGAATACTATTGTGCTCTAAGAAATGATGAGCAGGCAGATTTCAGAGAAACCTGGAAGGACTTACATGAACTGATGCTGAGTGAGATGAGCAGAAACCAGGAAAACATTGTACACAGTATCAACAACATTGTGTGTTGATCAACTGTGATAGACTTGACTCTTCTCAGCAATACAATGGTCCAAGATAGTTCCAAAGGACTCATCATGGAAAATGCTCTCCAAATCCAGAAAAAAAAAAAAGAACTGTGGAATGTAGATACAGATTGAACCATACTATTTCTATTGTTTTTGTTGTTGTTTTTCTTTTTTGCTCTGATTCTCCGTTCACAGCATGACTAATGCAGAAATATGTTTAATGTGATTGTACTGTGGTAAAATTATTAGAATTGGGCTGACTCATTTGGGAGGGGCCACATCTGGCCTGCCCTGAAGTTACGTATGCTACCGAGGTCAGGAGAAGCCTCTCTCCATAGGCAGTTTTTGAAGGACCTCCCCTTTTGGGGGAGGAAAATCGGACACTCGCTGAGGGGGGGCTCAGTCTCTTCTGGAGCTCTCTCTCTTCTTCCGTCTTCCTCCCTTCCAGTGGCGGGAGCAGGTGGAGCAGCAGCCAAGTCATTCAAGCCTGGTTGTAAGCTGTGCTTTCCTTTGAAGCTACAAGCTCCAGGTGGTAAGGCACTCTGCTCATTTGAATAGACTTAGGTTAGAGCTAGGAGAATTATCCATATTTCTTTTTCCCTATTTCCTTGTCTTTGATTTTATTAATTTCACCTTTGCTGTTTACCTTATTCTCCTGAATAAAAAAAATCTGATTCACCTGTGGAACAGAGGCTGTAAGGTTCCTTTCTTATTGGCCAGGGAGAAATATCTAAAAAGGCAGTTTCGGAGGGGAGGGAGCTTTAAACCTAGAGGTTCCTCATTATCTCCAGGACCCCAATATTTAGTCGAGCCACCCAATTAACTCTTCATATATTAAATCTGGCCCCCACAGTACATATATAACCTATATCAGATTGCTTGCTGTCTTGGGGAAGGGGGAAGGAGGGGAGGGAGAAAAATTTGAAACTAAAAATTTAATAAAAAATAAATGTTGAAGGGGCAGCTAGATGGCAGCTAGATAAAGCACTGGCCCTGGATTCAGGAGAACCTGAGTTTAAATCCGGCCTCAGACACTTGACTCGTATTAGCTGTGTGACCCTGGGTAAGTCACAACCTCATTGCCCTGGGAAAAAAAAAGAAAAAGAAAACAAATGTTGAAAACTATCTCTACATGTAACTAGAAAATAATAAAATACTTTTATGATAAAAAGGATAAGATCTCTGACTAAAGTTTGGATCTGAAAGATGTACTTCATTTTGAAAAAAACCAAAATGGGCAAAAGGATTTGTGTGTGAGAAAGGTTCTAAAAAGCATCATATATTAAAGAAAATATTCTCAGGAGAAGAAATCCAGTAACCAAAGAAGGGATGCATGAATTAATGAAAATGTACTACTTACTATATATTATGTGCTGGAAATACAGAAAGAAAAGTGAATCAGTCCCTGCTCTAGAGGAGTCCATACTCTAAATGGAAAAGAATATATATGAGAGTTCTGATGCAGGGTTGATGTAAAAGACCAGGAAGTCCTAAGGACCTTAGGACCCACAGGGACAAATGAGTATAATGAAGAACATTTGAATGAAGATCAGTGCAAGCAAAAACAAATAATGGTGCATTAGAGCAGAGGTATCCAACACTAAGCCTATGGGCCACACTCCTGAGTGAAGTACTAACTAGATTAAAATATAATTAGCAATTTAAAAAAATGAATAAAAAGATAATAAACCTAGATAATACCACGTTTTAAAACTGAGTCAATGTGCATCCCACAGAAATTCTTTTGCATGGATTAGCAGTCCCCATTTCTATTTGAGTTTGACCCCATTGCATTAGAATATATTACATCCCACCTTAACGGAAATAGGAGATAGATGAGGTATTGAGGACGCAAATCAAAAGACTGGTATACAACTATGATATAATCATGATGGTAAACTCCAAGAAACCTTATAGAATACAGCATTGTTCCAGTGATGTATGGTTATGAGTCATAGACTTTCACAGTGTCCAGAATTACAAGAGGATCATTTATTTTCCCTCCACTCCCACCCTCCCGCCTTTTCCTAACAACTTCCCCGTTTTTGTTGAAGGTAACCATATTTCCAATCACCAAAGCTCACAACCTGTAAGTCATTCTTGATTCTTCACTCTCCTTCATCCTCTATATCTAACCAGGTGCCAAGTCACACAGATCCTAACTCTCTATCTCATAGCCACCAGGGTAGTTCAGGCACTCATCCCCCTTCACCTGGATTGTTAAATCAGCCCTGCTAATTGAACTCCCAACTTCTAGTCTCTCCCTTCTCCAATCCATCCTTCAAACAGCAGCCACATTAACATTCCTAAAATAAAGGTCTAACAATTTCACTCTCCCCTTGCTCAGCAAGCACTACTGAATCCCTACTGCCTTTAAAATAAAATATATTTTCCTCTGTGTAGCATTTAAATCCCCAGCTCTCACCTTCTTTTCTTTTTTCAGGCTTCTTCCCCAATATTTACTTTTAGGCATATTTCTTATTTCCCAAATGTATTATTACATCTCTTGCTTCAATGCCCAAAATGCACTCCTTTCTCACTTCTCCCTCCTAGAACGCTCATTTCATTCAGAACTGAGCTTATTTTCTAACTCCTCCAAGAAGCTTTTCGGATTCCCCCTAATTGTTAGTGCCCTATTCCCCTTCTTCAGATTATCCTGTATATACTTACCTGTGGTTAATGACCACCGTCACTATCATCTCTGGGTAAAATGTAAGCACCTATGGGTCAGGGACTATTTTTAATATTGTTTTTGTGTCCCCAGCATTTCACATTCAGAGCACCTTACACATAGTCTATGTGTTTAATATATGCTTGCTGGCTTTCATTTAGAAGTTAGTGAAAATAAAGAGGTACTTTTTCCCATTCAAGTCCATGGACCTCCAGAAATCTGCCCACAGATTCCTTGGTTAACATCCTCTGAATTCAAAGATTATTGTAATAGACCAGGTAAGAGATGGTAAAAGGTCTGAATTATGGCAAAAGCTGTGCAAGTGGAGAAGAGGAAATGTAAGGGTTATGTATGTTGTGAAGGCACCCATGACAAGGTTTAGCATCTAGTTGGATATGTGGGATGAGAGTTAAGAGTCCAAGATGGTACAAGAACAGCAAACCTGGGTGACTGGAAAGAAGGCACTGTTCTCAACAGTAATAGAGAAGTTCTGAATGGAATGGGTGTTGAGGAAAAATAATTGTTTCTATTTTGGACTTGTTAAGGGGAATCCAGTTCAAAATGTCACATAGGCGATGGTCATACAGGGCTTGAGCTCAGGGAAGAGTGTAGGTAAAGATAAATAGATCCGGGAATCATCAGAATAGTGACTCATCCAAGGTCATCTAGCTAGAACCAGTACTTAAGCCCAGATCCCTCTGACTTTAGGATGCTTTGCAAACTTCAAAGTGCTAGATAAATGTTAACTATTATTATTATTATTTTCTTTTCTTAAGATCAAGATTCTTTCCCATTTGTCATAATGATGGTCAAAGATAACTTTCCAGTTTGTATATAATTCCTTCAAGTTCACAGCCTGATTTCTATTCTGCCTCACCTAATTTTTTTTAAGTCCCTAATCATTGAAACATATGCTAAATTGGCTACTGGCATACTCTGTGTATGTATATACTGTGTACTGTTTATAGTATACACACACATACACACGTCTCCCCATCTTTATTGTTCTCATAACTGTTTCTATTGAAGTTACATATTTCCAGAATTTTACTGTGGCTAAAAAACCCATAAATTGCTCAGTTTGGAACTACTGACATGCTCAGGATATAGGAGGGACATTAAAGGCATTTTCTGCACCACTGTTATGACTTGATGACAGCTGCCAAGAAACTCCTCTAGAATCATAAATGAGATAAGCAAGAAGCAATGAAGACAACATAAAAAAATCTGGCAGTCAGCGACGGCAGGTGTTTCCCCTGCCTCTGAGCTAAAGAGGCTGCCCAAGTTAACGACCTTATGAAAGGCCAGCTACAGACTGAAAACACATGGCTGGACAGCCCCAGAACAGTAAGATATAGTAAAGGCTACAAGAGGGCCTGGTTCAACGCTCTGGCCAACCAGCCTGAGTGAGGGAATCTGCATAAGAATTTATAGTACGGACACATGGGCTTCCAGGGAGTGGAGCAGAAGGAAAATGAGGCCAGTTTAATCTTCCCCTACGTCACTTTAATTCCTTCCTCCACTTTTGTCCATGGCGTGCCAGGAATACCCTTATTCAACTCATTCATCTTTCCAAGCCCTGCTCAAGTTTCATCTCTTCCAATGAATATCATAAGACTAGGATTTAAGGATAGTGGGACGTTAGAGATCAACTCCTTGGTTTTGCAGATAAGGAAAGTGAGGCAGAGAGATGAGTGACTTATCCAAGGTGACACAGGCATAAACAGCAGAGCCTGGATTAGAGTCCAGATCCTCTATACAATGTTCTTTTCACTACAAGTCCAACTGTTTCTATCAGTTTATGCACATCCCTTCCCCTCCTCTCACTTCCTACTATACCTATGATCTATATTACTTAACTAACACTGCTTTCCTTGTGATAGAAGAGATTTTCCAGTCTGGAGGATGGGTGCAATTTCTAAAGCTTATTTATTTAACAGCAAGTCAGTCTCTCCTTAAAGAATGGCATTTTTTTGAAAAAGGAAATTCAAAGGGAGTTATATGAATATGGTTGCAAGGATTTTTTGAGACCCTCATTATATTCTTTTACCACTTTTGTTTTCAATATTTTATATTTTCCTTGGTTTTTTTTTAATTTCTAGTTTTGTGCTTAGGGAGGTTACAAATTTATTTATTTCCTAGTTTTTAATTGTCTGCTGCATTCTTTTATTGTCTCTCTCCTTTTTTATTGATATAAGTGTTTAGAGAGACAATTTTTCCCCTATAAACTGCTTTAACTGCAATCCATAAATTTTGGTATGTTTCATCATTTTCCTTTAATGTTAATACAAATTATTTCTATGGTTCATCCTTTGACCCAGTCATTATTTTTTTTTAATTATTTTTTTTTTTTAGTGAGGCAATTGGGGTTAAGTGACTTGCCCAGGGTCACACAGCTAGTAAATATTAAGTGTCTGAGGCCGGATTTGAACTCAGGTACTCCTGACTCCAGGGCCGGTGCTCTATCCACTGTGCCACCTAGCTGCCCCCGACCCAGTCATTATTTAAGATTAAACTATTTAATCTTCATTTAACTTTGGCTGCTTGATCCATATTTCTCATTTCAAAATAACTGTTATTGTGTTATAGTCTATACAGGATGTTTAAGATTTCCAGCTTCCTGTATTTATAACATACCAGCACATCAATATTTTTTAAAGATGCCATAAAATGCTGAATATATTCCTTTAAATTTCAATTCAGTAATCACCAAAAGTTTTTTTTGATTTTTAAAAAGATTCTGTTTAGATCCTTAATTTCTTTCCTGTTGTTCTGTCGGATATATTTGTCCAAGTCTAAAAGAGGAAAATTGAAGCCACCAACGATTATTGACTTACAATAGAGGTTTTCCTATAATTCAGTTAGCTTATCCTTAAGTAATTAGATGTTATCCCAAAAGACACATGTAGATATGGGTATATATTTGATATTAATATGGTTTCATTATCTGTGGTGCCTTTAAGCATAATGTAGTTTCCCTGCTTGTCTCTCTTAATCATATCAAATTTTACTGTTATTTTGTTTCAGATCAAGGTGGTTAATCCTGTTTCCTTTTTTTTGTCCTTGTTTTTAAAGTTTCAGCTAAGGCATAATCAATTCTAGTTTAACCCTTTGTTTAAATTCTATGTGAATGTCTTCTTTCCAGAGTCACCAACAGTCAGAAATAATATTCTGTAAGTTTTAACCCCTTTATCCCTGGAATTTCTACTCTGGAGCCCCACTAACCTGATTAGTGACTTTCTCACCTGGCTTACTAGTTGAGGTCAACACAAACCATACTTCACTTCATTCCCTCACAGTTATCTTTTCACTAATCCCACAAATCATTTAGCCACCATGTTTTTACTCCAGTTCTCAACCCATGATCAAATCACATCTGCCATTGTCCATATAAAATGTGTATCATTCCACTGACCATCCCAGTAACTTCAAGACCAAAGTGCACCTCCTTGGACAGCACAATGTGTGGTTGTTGTCTCTTCCTATTAGAATGTAAACATTTTGAGAGAAGAGGCTGTCTTTGATTTTGTATTTGTATCCCCAACATTTAGCATAGTGCTTAGAACATAGTAAGTATTGAATAAATCTTTATTTATTCATTCCTTCATTATAAACCTCAAATTGTTGAGTTTTGCTTTCTAATTCATTCTTCTGCCCTCCTCTGTTTTATGAGTGAGTTCATTCCATTCACATTCACAATTATCAATTGGAATGATATGCTGGTTTCAACAAAACTGTGATGTCTACAATTATCCCTTCTTTTTTCCCCTTAAGAATGGGTCTTTCCATTTTGCCCACACTAGAAGTTCAAGGGCTACTCACAATCTCAATCCCACTACTGATTGGCATGGGAGCTTTGACCTGCTCCATTTGTAATCTGGGTCTATTTAACCCTCCTTAGTGCCTGGAGGCACCCTGATCTTAGGGGTTTACCATATTGATGCTGAACTCAGTGTAGGATATAAGCAGATAAATCAATAGGAAAGACACCAGAAGGAAATGTGGTGTTCAGATTTAGTAAAAGTTCAAGCATCTATGAATAAATACTGAAAAATTAAGGAAAATTACTTAACATCTATTCAATCTAGGTAGAGGTACATGATCCTGTGGATTTTGTGGTGAGCATAAAACACCACACAGCATGCATTTCCTGAAATGCATAAGAATTATAAGGAAGAATTCATTATCTGCACAGCAGAAATAATTGGCATAGAAAAACTTCAATCTCTAGTAGCAAGTCTCATTCCCAAAAATTGGGAATGCAAATATATGGAAGTGAAGGACGAGCTGAAAGAACGGAATAAAAAAGCAATAATATTTTTTTAAAAGTATGGTCTCCATACAAACAAAACATGATGATCTCAAAGACAGGATGAGTAGGGATAAATTAAGGATTCTAGATCTCCCAGAACAATGTGACAAGTCAGAAAACCTAAATATTATACTGCATGAAATAAAACAAGAAAACTGCCCCCAAACCTCTGGACACAGAAAACAACATACTCATTGAAAGAATTCATAGGTCACATCCAGAGAAAAACCCAACTCTGTAAACTCCAAGACACATAGTGATTAAATTTAACAATTCCATTTAGAAAAAATAAATTCTGCAAGCAACTGAAAGACCTTAAGATATAAAAGAAAATAAGTTTGAATACTACAATACTATGTTGCATCCAGCAGAAAATGTAGGAGGCAATGGAATAAGGTGTTCCAAAGAACATTGGAGCTCAAGATGCATTCCAAGGTCACCTACCCTGCTAATCTGAGCCCAACCATGAATGGGAGGGGGCAGGGAGAGGGGAGGGTGATTATTCAATAATAAAGTGGTATTTGAAACATTGTCAGTAAGAAAATGTAAGATATTCAATTCTAATACCTGTCAGACACCTGATTGGCTTAGCCCACTATGACTCAGGACACCCAAGCTCCAGACAACCACCAGCCCCAGCCTCCCCTGGTAGAAGGTATTAAAAGCTACCAACAGCTACCAAAGTTTGCCTGTAGCATGTCTTCTCCCCTCCAGTTCCAGTGCTTGGTGCTGTTCCAGAGCCCAGTTTCTTCCTGGCTGAAGAAAGGAATAAGATTAACTCAAGCACACCAAGGTGTTAGGTAGTTAACAGCATTAGCCCGCCCTGGAGCAGAAGCAGCACTTCTGAGAACTTGTCATTTGGAGACATGATTGAAATCCTATACTAACTGTGTCATCCTGGACAAGTCACCTAGCCTTTCTAAGTCTCAGTTTTCTCCACCATCTTGGCTTTGCCCCCAAGTCTGTTTTCTCATGTATAAAATAAGGATTATGATACCCACATTATATCCCAGTAGAATGTAAGCACCTTGAAGAATAGCAAAGATTTCAGGCTGGTTCAGGAAGGAAAAGAAGTGACAATCAGAAATAATGAAGAGATACAGCCTCAGTGGAGGCATGACATAGTTAAAGTTAAAAGAAAGATGTCACAGGGGCCAGAAGAAACGAACCCATTCAAACCGTGCATTCCCTGGAACTTTTGAGTTTATTGTCTATTTGTCTAATCCTTTTATTACCCCTGGTATCAAAATGATCATTAACAAAAGGAAGCCTAAACAAGGCAATGGTTTATCCTGAATAATCAATCAATCAATATTTATCAAGCACTTATGTGTCAGGCACTGTACTACTCAATGGAGATGCAAAAAGAGGTTAAAAAAAAAAAACCTACTGCCCTCAATAGTATTAATTCGCAGAATCTCAGATTCCAAAGGGATTGTCCTATCCAAACTAGACGTGCATAAGAATCCCCTCAACAACATTCCCAAGTAGTGGTCATCCAGATTTTGCTTAAAGACCTCC
The DNA here is from genome assembly GCF_019393635.1 of Dromiciops gliroides. Classification (NCBI taxonomy): domain Eukaryota; kingdom Metazoa; phylum Chordata; class Mammalia; order Microbiotheria; family Microbiotheriidae; genus Dromiciops; species Dromiciops gliroides. The sequence continues at coordinate 606,841,426 of NC_057862.1, read as the reverse complement.
AGTGAGGGAGAATACACCACCTCCTAAGGCAGTCCATTCCACTTTTAAACAGTTCTAGTTGGGGTAAGCTAGGTGGTGCAGCAGATAAAGCACTGGCTTTGGATTCAGGAGGACCTGAGTTCAAATCCGACCTCAGACACTTAACACTTACTAGCTGTGTGACCCTGGGCAAGTCACTTAACCTCAATTGCCTCACCACAAAAAAAAAAGAAAGAAAGAAATATACCCACTGTATAACCCATGGATAAGTCATTTAATGAATCTGAGTTTTCTCTTTTAAAAGATGAAGATAGGGGGCAGCTAGGTGGCGCAGTGGATAGAGCACTGGCCCTGGAGTCAGGAGGACCTGAGTTCAAATCCGGCCTCAGACACTTAACACTAGCTGTGTGACCCTGGGCAAGTCACTTAACCCCAATTGCCTCACTAAAAAAAAAAAAAAAAGATGAAGATAGGGGCAGCTAGGTGGCGCAGTGGATAGAGCACCGGCCCTGGATTCAGGAGGACCTGAGTTCTAATCTGGCTTCAGACACTTAACACTTAATAGCTGTGTGACCTTGGGCAAGTCACTTAACCCTCATTGCCTTGTTTAAAAAAAAAAAAAAAGATGAGGGTAAAAGCATTTGCATGAGAGGCAGTATGGTATAACGCCTAGACAGAATGACATGGGTTTAAGTATCACCTCCAACACACATTGGTTATGTTTCCCAAGGAAAGTGACTTAACTTTGCCGTGAGTTCAGGCAACTCACTAAGATTATAAACTGTAGAGTAGGTGCCAGTGGTGGAGGAAGTTCCCTCACTGGGAGTTCCTTACACCAATGAAATGGTTGTTTGTCCTTCCTTTTTGAAGAGAACCAATAGCATTAGCAGTGATTTGGATTTGAGGCAGAGTTGCACAGTCATCAGCTTCAGTCTCTCTTCCAGTGGCAGGACAAAAGTCAGGATGACCAGTGGTGGCCCAGAATGCAGTGCATGACTTTGTCATCTTCTATGTCTTATGAAGCTCTAAGCACTCCAAAGAGCCTCCTTTAACCACCTCTGTGGCCCTTTGGAACAAATTGCTCTCAACCACCCATTCCATAGGGGGAAGTCTTCACATGCTGGGGAGTGGACGCCTGTTCATTCTGTTACCCTCAACTTGGTTTAGCCCATCCACCAAGACAGTTTGCCAAAGTGTGGCTGGTACAGCTTTCCAGAGCCACAGGTGACAGTTGGGTGAAAGGTGGACACCAAAGGTGGATAAGTAGCCCTGAAAAAGGCTCAGCAAACCCTCACACCAGAGGTGCTAGTCCTTCCTGAACACCCGTAAGACAATGAAATGATTAATCTAACAAAAGAAAATACTTGCACTACCTACCTTACAGTAGGCTTCTTGTATGGAAAGTTCTTTGTAAATCTTAAAGCACAATATAAATGTGCATTATTATTATGATTGTTATTAAATTTGTCTTTTTGCTAACCCTAACCCATTGCTCTTCATTTTCCCCTCAGGGGCCAAGCTGAGTAAATTCAATCCCTCTTCCCAGTGACCAGGCTTCAAATACTTGAAGACAGTGATTAAGTTTCTACAGCTCATTAAGGTTTAGAAAGTTCTTTACACTGTTTCAGGGAAGGAATATCATCACATCAGGTTGGAAGTCCAGTGTATAAAGGATGATACTGATAAGTGGGCACAAAAGACTCATTTTGGGTTTTGTTGGAGGGTTTGGGTTTTTTTTTTTTCAGCACACATTTAATTGGAACATTTAAAATGGTAAATGACTCTGGTGAAGGTAGAGATGAGTCTCAAGGACTGTGAGAATAGAGAGATAACTTTGTGGAATAGAAAGAATATTCTATTTGGAGTCCTAAGGCTTGGGTTCAAAACCCACATGCCAGTTACTACCTGTGTAAGCTGAGGTAGGTCTCATCCCTTCCCAGGCCTTCAGTTTCCTTATCTGTAAAATGAGATCAGGTCAGGGGGACTCTAAGCCCCTTCCAGCTCTAACTCTGTGATCCCAAATCCACTGTGGTGGTAGAACTGACTTATCTTTGGCTTGTGACTGAGCCCAAAGCCCCAGCTCAACGATTCCAATGGTGATTGGCATGAGTCAAGGTTCTGCAGAAATGATATCCCAGTTTGTTAAGTCCTTTTGGAAACACATCCATATGAACTAAGTTCTCCCTTCAACTAGATATGAATTTGGAAATAAAGGGGGAAATGGTTTGGCTAAGTGCCTGAACCAAGTGCCAAATGAAGAGCTAATGAAGTATCCATATGCACCAACACTTGGAAAGAGGAAAGAAGAAGGGGGAGGGTTTGGTGATGTAATTCTCCTGGGTAGTGACTGCTACAGTGAGGCATTCTGGGAAAATGAGAAGGCTGAAAACCTCTGATCTGTGCTTTTTTCTATTCAGTTTATTAACCACTTCCTTGCCGTGGCTCCTGCCAAACTGCCCCCCCCCCCCCGAAAAAGACTCTTTCCTTTCTCCCCTTCTCTGGGACAGCTAGGGATAGAACAGGTAGAATCTGAGCCTAGAGTCAGGAAGACATCTCCTGCAGTATTGCCTTTTCAAGGATATATATCTCATCTTATCTTCCTCTTAGACTGTAAATTTCCTGAGGGCAAGGACTGGTTCTCATCCCAACTTTGTATCTTCTCTAGCACCTAACACTGTCAAGTCAATTCACATGAATAGGCATCGTGCTAAGTGCTGAGAATGAAAAGAAAGGCAAAAGAGAGTCCTTACCCTTGAGAACTTAAAAGTGATCTCATGAGCAGAACCAGAAGAACATTGTACACAGTATCATCAACATTGTGTGTTGATCAACTGTGATGGACTAGATTCTTCTCACCAATGCAATGGTACAGGAGAGTTCCAGGGGACTTATGATGGAAGAGGATCTCCAAATCCAGAAAAAAAAAAAAAAAGAACTGTGGAGTATGGATGCTGATTGAACAATACTATTTCTTTTGTTTTGGGGGCTGTTGTTCTTTTTTGAGGCTTTTCCTTATTGCTCTGATTCTTCTCTTATAACATGACTAATGCAGAAATGTTATTTTATATATATACCTATATCTGATTACCTGCTGTCTAGGGGAGGGGGGAGGGAGGGAGAAAATTTTGAAATTGGAAATCTTATATAAACAAATGTTGAAAACTATCTTTACATGTAACTGGAAAAAAATAAAATACTTTTATCCAAAAAAAGGTGATCTCAAAAGGGAGGTACCAGCATTGAAGAGGACAGGAATGACCTCTTGAAGCAAATAGAATTTGAGCTGAAAATGGAAGGAAACCAGGGAAGCCTGGAGGTGGGGACAAGGAGGGAAAGATTCCAGGCTTTCCAGGGGGACAGCCAGTACAAAAATACAAAGTCTGGAGAGGGAGTGTATTGTGCAAAGACCATCCAGAAGGCCAAGGTCACAAGATCTTAGAGTATGTAAGGAGAAATTAAGCGTGAGAAGACTGGAAAGGTAGGAAGAAAGCCAGTTGTGAAGGTCTTTAAAGGCCAAACAATTTGGCCCTGGAAGTAATAGGGAGCCAAAAGATTTTATTGAGTAGGGGAGCAGCACTGTCAGACCCAAGCTTTAGGAAGATCACTTTGGCAGCTGAGTGGAAAATGACTAGGGTAGGGAAGAGACCTGAGGCAGGGAGACCAACTAAAAGGCATAGTCCAGATATGAAGTGATGAAGGCCTGAACCAGGCACTGTATTCTACATACAGTAAGCACTTAATAAATTATTAGGCTTAAGCTGAATTGACTTGTTCTCCCTAATGGGGTTTTAAGCTAGTTGAAAGCAGGGAGTGTGTCTTATTTCACACTATTATCCTTTGTCAATTCTAGGAACAGAAAGGCAAAAGACCGTCCCTGCTCTCAGAGATATCAGTCTAACAGGGGAGATAAAAGTAAAACCATTACAAGTATGTACAAACAAAAATATACAGGATAAATTGGAGATAATCAAAACGTTAAGGAGTGTGTGTAAAGAAAGGCTTCTTGTAGAAAGAAGAATTTTAACTGAGGCGAAGGAAACCAGGAGATAGAGATGACGAATTCTCTCCCTCTTCATCTTCAAGATTTCAAAGTACTTTACAAATATTACCTCATTTGATCCCCACTGTCCCCATTTCGTAGATGAGTAAACTGAAGCAGAGGTTAAGTGACTTACCCAGAGTTGCAAATGTCTGAGGCAAGATTTGAATGAGGTCTTTCTGACTCTGTCCAGCGCTCTCTCCACAAAAATACATTATAATTAGTTGTAAAAAAAAAAAGTCATACCCTCCCCTTTCTCCACCTTTGTGCAGTGTTCGGGGAAAATGTTGAATAACCAGCTCTCCAGAAAAAAAAAATTTAAGGTACACATTTAAATTTAATCTGTATTCTTATCATTTTCTCCATCACTTTCTTTTGTCAATCAGCAAAACAATAAATCAAGACCTGATTTGTAGCTTTTAGAGGTGCAAATGCTCACTCTTAAAATTTAACAGTTGACTCGTTCCAGCACACCTCTGCCTCCCTTGTGCCTCCTACTAAAATTATGAATTCCCTCAGGGGAAGGACAGTGCTGTTAGCACAGTATTTTATACATTTGTTGTTGTTGTTATTTAGTTATTTCAGTCATGAATGACTCTCCATGTCCCATTTGGGGTTTTCTTGGCAAAGATACTGGAGTAGTTTGCCATTTCTTTCTCCAGCTCATTTTACAGAAGAGGATACTGAGGCAAACAGGGCTAAGTGACTTGTCCAGGGTCACACAGATAGTAAGTGTCTGAGGATGGCTTTAAACTCAAAAAGATGAGTCTTCCTGACTCCAGGTCCAGAGCTCTATATGCTGCACCACCTAGCTGCCTATTTCAAACATAGAAAGTGCTTGATTAATGTGTGTTTAATTGGGCTGAAAGGAATTTAAATTCCATATCTCTTCTTTGTATCCCTAACAACACCTTGAACACTTCATAGGGACTCTGGTGTATCTGATGACTGAATGAATGAAATATCCATTTGTTAAAGAAGAAACGACCTAAGTCTTTGCATTTGTTTGACAATGGTGAAGGTTAATATGAGAAGGTAGCAAGAAACAGTTGTGCCAATTGCTGTTGAGTCCCATTTGAAGGGTGGACCTTGGGCAGAAGAGGAATAGGTCTGATTTGAAAGGTCCCAGGACAAATAAATCAAAGCTTCTTAAACTGTGGCTCCCCATATGGGGTTGCAACTGAATGTGAGCATCGTGAAAATTTTAGCAACAGTAAAAGGTTATGTATACCTATTTTATATACCTATATGCCCGAGGTCACGTGAAAATTCCTGGGGCGAAAAAGGGTAGCGAGTGGAAAAAAGTTTAAGAAGCCCTGAAATAGATCACCTTGTCGTCACTATGCCTGAAATTATACTATTAGATCTTTATTGCTTGGGGCTGTTATTGCTCGGTTTTAACGGAGTACTTTAAAGGTCTTTAGTACAAGTACTTTAAAGTGTAAGACCATCGGGGACATACACACAACCCATTCCTAACAGATTTTTTGTTTTTTTGATTTTTGTGGGGCAATGAGGGTTAAGTGACTTGCCCAAGGTCACACAGCTAGTAAGTGTCAAGTGCCTGAGGCCGCATTTGAACTCAGGTTCTCCTGAATGCAGGGCTGGTTCTCTATCCACTGCGCCACCTAGCTGCCCCCCCCCCCAATCAGCTTTTAATGCCTTAGTCCTTAGTTAATTTCTCAGATCTCTTTCCTAATAGATAGATGAGTTTCGAGCTTTTGAAGGTGATGTATGTGTGTGTGTGGGGGGGGGCGGTCCAAAGCTCAGGGTGCTTACTGAGGGGAGATTTACTTAGTGGTGTTTGTTCCAAGGGGATTCTGAGAAGCCAGGGATCAGACGGAGGGCATTGAACACTCGAAAACAGAATGGTGTCATGAAGCACCACGAGTAATTTTTAACAAGGATGTGCTTTTGAACAAACAATAAATCAGGCAAGAGAACTGAGACACAACTCCTGCCTGGTCCCCAGCGGGAAAGGAGAGGCCGTTCACAGTTAAGGAATCCTTTAAAACAAGGCGGAACCTTAACTAAAGCAGATGTTTCCAGCCACTGATGACTATTTAACTACCGGCTCTTTGTGTCCGCAACACACTTTTAGTGTTTAATCTTTTTAATCAACTTTAATTAAACTTTAATCTTTTTAAGTTTCATCTTCTTTATCAACGTTCTCTCCGTCCACTCTCTTAAGTCTAGATAAATCAACAAAACAATAAATTAAGCCCCGATTTGTAGCGCGTTTCTGAGGTGCGAACGATCACACGGAAAACTTAACAATCCGTCTCCCCAGCCCCTCTAAGCAGGCTCCAGCACACCCCTGCCTCCAGCCCCAAGGTGAGGAACAGAGCAGTGAACTCCAAGAAATCACAGCCCAGCTGTCTGTCACTATTAATTTCTTACATTTCCAACATGATTAGCTGTCTCCGAGACAGGAAGGAGCCTGAGGTGAAAAGTGGGTGGAGCGGGGTGTTTGGGAAGGATGAGGGGGTGGAGGTCTGATCTCAGAGATATAGCGCAGATTCTGTAAATGACCTGCCAATCTTTCCTTCTTTTCTCATCTTTGGGTCTTCCTTGGGGGGGGGGGGGGAAGGGTATGTGCGCGCGCGCGAGTGAGTGGGTGTTTATCCTTTAACAGGACCCTAAACATGACAAGGCATCGTCCACGACCAGTGTCTCTGGCTTAAAGTTTCCTCAGCCTGCCGAGCCTCTGTTTTGTTTTGTTTTGGATTTTTGTGTGTATGTGCTGAAGTTAAAACTATGGAAAATCCTTTATCCGCGTACTTCCTCTGAACATACAGTATCTCTACAATCTGACCTGAAGCATGAACACCAACCCATATTCTTCCTTTTAAACCTGGCATCCTTCCAGCCCTGCTGTCAGGCTGGGGCTTTCCATACATACACACGAGAGAGCGAGCAAGCACACACACACACACACACATACATACACAGAGGCTCTGCCAACAGGTCTCCTTCCCTCACTTGTCAAGTGAAGAGTGAACACTCTCACTTTCTCCCCAAGCAACATTCTATCCTCTTCCTGTTGGCTTGAGTGTCCTGAGGACAAAATGCCAGCTCCACAAAATAGGATCCTGTCAGACAGAGAACAATGAGACCCTCTGGGATGTATTTGGTAGTGGTGGTGTTTGGGAAAGAAGAGAAGCGCATAAGTCAGAGGTAGCTAGTTCAGCATAGGAAGCGGAGTTGTAATTTGAGAGATGCCCCCCAAATCTCACTCTAGCCTTTTGGAATGCTAGAAATCCCACCACTAAAGAGTCATTCCTTTGGCTCTTTTTATGGGGGTTAAGTGACTTGCCCAGGGTCACACAGCTAGTAAGTATCAAGTGTCTGAGGCCGGATTTGAACTCAGGTCCTCCTGAATCCAGGGCCCGTGTTTTATCCACTGTGCCACCTAACCCCCCCCCCCCCTCCACTGGCTCTTAAAGTTTGGATTTTTGTTTTGTTTTGTTTGGGGTTTCTTGGGAGGGGGGATTGGGGTTTGGTTTGGGGGGACTTTTCAGTAGTCACCAACCAAGATGCCAATACCACCAGGAAGGGTAATGTCTTCAAATGTCAGTTAGCAGGATGGGTTCTATCAGAGGATTTCTAGTCATGTGATCAAGGCCAGAGGATCTTGAGACACAAGATGGGCACCTGAAGGATAGATTGAGGAGGGAAGAGAGAAAGTAGTGCTGAAAGGAAGAAGAGGTCAATCATTCCACAGTTTTTCACACTTCCAGTTCATTTCAGGAAGGACTGAGATATCTGTCATCATTAAAGTAGGTTTCTCTCATTACCATGTAAGCTTGTAGGGGCCAGGGAAGCTGCTTGTTTGGTCCCCTCTAGGGTTTCACCCACTCCTGGGCACAGAGAGGAATGGGATACTTTTGGATGGTACTGCTGCTGTTGACACTGGCAATGATAAGGCAGCAAGAACTGGATCTATTTCAACCAAATGCAAACCCCCTGAAGTTCATTTTCTTCCATTTATCTTCAATTATCCAGACAATCCATGTGGGAAAACTATTGCCTGATTACCCAGATAAATAGGAATCTGTAGATATGGGCTTAAGTCCCAGTTCCACCATTCATGGGTGTGTGACCCTGAGCAAATTCCTTTACCTCAGTTTTCTCCTCTGTAAAATGGGGATAAGACTATCTCTTACCGCCCCCCCCACCCAGGTTTGTTGTGAGGCTCAAATGAGATAATATTTGTAAAGCATGAAACATGAAGGGGGTGGTTGAGAAGACCTCTAAGTTCCCTGATTGTATTGAACTGTTGGGAGACTAGTGACCCTTGATTTCTCATAATGGAGTACATTTCTTTTCCACAATCAGTTGACACAAAAGCAAGTGAGAACAGTCAGGTTGACAAAGCATCAGGAAGATTTTAATTCAAATCCTAACTCTGACACTATGCAAGTCACTTAACCTCTCTGTGCTGGCATGTACTCATCTGTGAAATGGGAATAGTAATAGCACCTACTTCCAAGGGTGGATGGGAAGAGCGAACAAGCAATCTATAAAAACAATTTGTAAATTTTAAAGTTCTATATAATTATTAGCTATTATTATATTATCATTATATTAATAATTTTAGATAAAGAATTATTATACAAACATAACTATATTATAATTAATTATTCACCATTAATAATTATATCCATAATCATTCTTATAATACTCCTCAAAGTCATATCATTTGAGCTTATTTCATGGGCTAAGGTATCTAAGGGGCACCTCACCATGGAGGATGGGCACAGCCAAGACACAAGAGTTGGGCAACCCAGCACCATGACACAAAAAGTAAGGATCCTTCCAAGAAACCATTTCAGTGTTTTAAAGATGGTCCAGTCATCTGTGGCCTAGCACAATACTGTTTTTCACATCTTTGCAACAGCCCTTCTTTTGGTCCCAATCAAGACCATTAACTGTTAGGCCAGGGACCCACAGCTAGCAATGACCTGACCAGGGACAATCACTTCAATTCAATAAACATTAATCAAGCACCAACTGTATGCATGGCACTGTAGAACCCCTCAAAAAAATAGTTGAGTCATGGCTATGTGCTTTGGAGGATGAAAAGAACCATACACACAGTTCCTGACCTCCAAGAGTTTTCAGTCTATATGGAAAGACAAGAAATGAAATAATTAAAGGATAATTCAGTTCCAAACCATGAAGAATTGGCACTCTGTGTGTTATATGACCAGACAAGGAAAATCTTAGTGAGTGGTAAAGTTCTAAGGGAAGATTTCACAGGGGAAGAGGGATGAGTTGAGCCTTGGAAGATGGGTAAAGTTTTGATGGTCGGGGCAGCTAGGTGGCACAGTGGATAGAGCACGGGCCCTGGAGTCAGGAGTACCTGAGTTCAAATCTGACCTCAGACACTTAACACTTACTAGCTGTGTGACCCTGGGCAAGTCACTTAACCCCAATTGCCTCACTTAAAAAAAAAATTTTGATGGTCAAAGAAGAAGATGAAGTAAAGATACTTCTTTCTCATATAATGCATTTTATTTACTGAGAGAAACAGGGGGAAACAATCTTTGTGTTAGAAACCAAGAAGAAGCAGCTTAAGACACTTCTGAGGACCTGAGAGAAAACAGTCCTTAAGAAGTACTGAGAGTCACTGCTTGAAAGCAGCTCCGAACCAAAATGCATTGCACCTTAGCAATGCATTGTTTCACAGCAATTAACTTGGATCTATTTCCAGGACTTTGGAATTTACTACTAGGAAACTCTGCATCAAAAAATTGTTTGGGGACTGTGGGACTACAGTATAATAACTATTTGTGTTAAACCTGATAGAAATGAGTGAACTTGGAATTTCTTCACCAAGGTTGGGCCACTACTGATAAAGATAGCAACTCTCTGGTTGGAAGTATTGGAAACAAGAGAACAGAAGTCGCAGCCCCAAAGCCAGACAAGATAGAGTGGAGACCAAGACAGGGGAAGAAAAAAACAGCTGAACTGGAAACAGAAATAATTATCATTACCATCACTACCACCACTACCATCATCATCTAGCATTTATATAGTGCTTCAAGGTTTGCAAACCATTTTAATTAATTGTTTTACTTGACCCTCACAACTACCCTATGACATTAGTGCTATTATCATCCCCTTTTTACAGATAAGAAGACTGAGGCTGATTTTCCCAGAGTCACATAGTCAGTGTCTGAGTCAGGATTCTAATTAATTTGTTTTCCTGACTCCAAGTCCACTGTTCTCACCACTATCCTAGTTGCCTAGAAAAGAACCTAGAATCTATGCTGCCCCATGACTTTCCTAAGGAGGGTAGTAGTGGGAGAGAGGCATCCCTTGCTTCTACCAGCTGATTGGAGGAAAGGAGTATTCTCTGTTGTGAATGGATAACTGGATGAGCTTGCCTTCCTTGATCTTTAGTGCCATTGATAGATTGAGAGCTGACTCAAGAACGATAGAGAATGAATTCAATTAGAGGAGGACTCTGATGCTATGAGATTATTGGAGGAAAGCAGAAAAGAAGAATCTTTTGTGGTTTGAAATCAAAGTTGAACTTGTATGCCTTGCATTTTTCTTGTATTTTTAAAAATTATTTTAAAATATTTTTTCTAATTGCGTATAAAAATTTTTATTCCATTTTAAAATTTGAGTTTCAAATTCAATCCCTCCCTCTCCTTTTCCCTCATTGAGAAAACAATTTGATATAGATTATACATATGCAGTTGTGCAAAACATTTCTATATTAGTTGTATTGTGAAAGAAAACAGACCCCCCAAAAAATATAAAGTGTTTTTAAGTATGCTTTGATCTGCATTCAGATTCTAGCAGTTCTTTTTCCGAAGGTAGATAGCATTTTTCATTATGAATTTGAAATTTAGAATTTGGAATTTGGAATTGTCTTAGATCATTGTCTTGATCGAAGTAGCCAAGTCTTTCACAGCTTATCATCATTCAATAATGCTGTTACTATATACACTGATCTCCTGGTTTTGCTCACTTCACTTTGCATCAATTTATGTAAGTCTTTCCAAGATTTTCTGAAAGCCTCCTGTTCATCATTTCTTATAGCACAATAGTATCCCATCACAATCATATGCTACAACTTGTTCAGCCACTCCCCAATTGATGGGCAATTTCCAATTCTTTGGCACCACAAAAAGACCTGCTTTAAATAAGTTTGTATATATAGGTCTTTTTCCTTTTTAAAAATCCCTTTGGGATACTACAATACCAGTGCTAGTAGTATTGCTGGATCAAAGGGTATCCATAGTTTTATAGCCTTTTGGGCATAGTTCCAAATTGCTGTCCAGAAAGGTTATGTCAGTTCACAACTCCACCAACAGTGCATTTGAGGATTTCCCACATCCCCTCCAATATTCGTCATTTTCCTTTTCTGTCATATTAACCAATCTGATGTGAGGTGGTACCTCAGAATTGTTTTAATTTGCATTGCTCTAATCAATAGTGATTTAGAGCATTTCTTCATAAGTCTAGAGATAGTTTTGATTTCTTATGAAAACTATCTGTTCATATCCTTTGGCTACATCCCATATATTTTGGTATGCTATTTCTTTGTTGGTTGGATGGCTATATTTTAATTATTCCTGTTTTGGTTTTTTATCACATAAATGTATCATGACTATTTTATTTTGCTTTCTCATTTATGGGTGGTGTCACTGTAACTGATTTGTGTAAATGGGAAAGACCCTATTAGGGGTTCTGAGTCTTCCAGGTTTAACCCTAGCAGCCTAAGGGAATTGTAGGCAAAGGGTGGCCATGGCTAGTGCCTGCCCCTTTCTCCTTTCCGCAGGTAAGTTCCTGGACCTGCAAGCATGAGTACAGATTGGACTTAGTGAGACAGACTAGAAAAAAAGAGAAAGAAGGGGAGGAGAGGTGTCCTGTACCTGTCATGCCCAAACACTGCATGAGTAACTAAAGACTCCAAGACAGGAATGGTATATGGCATGTAGGGGAAGCAGCCTACCCAGGAAAGATAGTGTTTGGTGAGAAAATGGTGAGGGCAACTAGGTGGCACAGTGGATAAGGCACTGGCCCTGAATTCAGGAGGACCTGAGTTTAAATTAGGCCTCAGACACTTAACACTTACTAGCTGTGTGACCCTGGGCAGGTCACTTAACCCCCATTGCCCCACAAAAAACACAAAAAAACACAAAAAAAAAAAGAAAAGAAAAAAATGGTGGAAAATAAGACAGTGAAGTATAAGAAAACTGCTAACAGTCTTGGGAGTCGTAGGGATTGGGTCTAAATTCCAACTCAGCCTCTTACAGGCTGTGTTACATTGGCAATGTGATATTCTAGAAAAAGTTCTAAATTCTGAGCTAGATGACCTGCAGTGAAGCTCTTTCACCTCCGAAATGATGTATTATTTTTCAAATGGTGTATTATTATTCAAGAAAAATTATTATATTGTTTAAATCCAACTCTATGTGATTAAAAGGTGTCTGTACCCAAAATGTCACATGACTCCAGTAATTCTCTAAAAATGCTGGAGATGGCTATGAGGTATTTTGAGTTCCCCCAGGTCCTGGATCCACCCAAAGCATTCTTATTTGGGGTTACCACACCCAGGACTTGTGTTTTAGATTCCCTTGTGTTTTGACTTCACCCAAATTTTATTAAATGTTTACTGTTATTCATATCAATCTCATTCTACCTAGCTTCCACGATGCTCTCTTAGTAGGTTTGCTTAACCGTGTGCATGTGGTTCATGCACAGGCACCATTGTCTAAATCTTATATGATGTAAACCTTCTAAATCCAGGATGAGAGGGAGCCACACATTCTTTCCAGCCCACTCTCCCCTACCAAATAACATAATAAATTTCTTTCTAAAACTATTTCATATTTTAGGGTTTTTCTGGCAAATTACAATGACCTCAGTGAGTCATCTAATTTCTCTGGCCATCATTTCCTGACCTATAAAAGAAAGGGCTTGTACTAGATATCTAAAGTATCTTTTAGCTCTAAATCCTATGATCTTAAGTTATTAAACCCCTTAGTTATTTCTTCTGTAGAAATGGAAATGATAATTACTACCCTACTTACCTCACCAAGTCTTTGCGAAAATCAAATATTCTCTATAATATCTAACTAAAGGAATATAAATAGGCAGTCTCCTCCCTTCTCCAGTCTTTTTAGTTTAAAGCCTTTTTATTAGATTTGCAAAACACCTGGCAAACACATTCTTATTAGCCTTTCTTAGGTATACTCCATCTCTGGCCAGGAATCTGTCAACCCTATATTGTAAGCCATGATACAGAAATCCAAATCCCATTCTCAGACACCACATTCTTAGCCAGCTGTTCTCTTCTCAAATTAATTTTTCTCTTTGGCCTTCAATGAGCAATAGTGGGGAAAATACAAGTGCCCCTATGGTCTTAAGTTTCCTGCCAAAGACTTCATAATCATTTGCAATAAATACTTTTTAGGTTCTTTCTGGAAGTGTCATTTGTGTCCATATGAATCACTAAAAGTGGGTAGTTGTCCTTTTTTGTGTGTAGTAAAGTCCTCCATTATGTCTTAGATACATGCCCAAGGAAGACAATAGACTATCTTGCCAACTATTCTCTAATATTGATATCAAGTCAACAAATAGTTGCTTCACTACTCCTGTGTTAGGAGTCAACAATTACTGCTACTCTTCCCTATTTCCTCTGCCCCTTACTGGATGATCCTTTACCTGATAACAACTATGGTTCTATTATGTCATTTGTGGGAGGACAAGCAGCTGTTTCATCCTCAGAGCATCCATTTTTCTCCTCTTCAGGAAGAACCTTAAATATGTTTTTAAGTTTGAGTTCTACAATGGTGCTTTGCCTTCCCTTTCTCTTCTATGTAATACTTTTCCATTCTCTATCATCCTGACAATGGTCAAGTCTCTTCCCCTCCACCTCAGATTGTACCCCTTCTCCCTTTTCCCCACATTGGAGAGTTATTTGTTTTCTCTAAAAAAAAAAATCTTCATTTCCCCTAAAACCCACAGTGTGGAGAGGTCTTCTTTGTATATCTTCATCTTTTCTTCAAGGAGGGAGATCAGCCTACACTTGGAACACAGATAACAGTCCCTTGACTAAGGTGGAAACTCAAACATTGCATGTTTGATGAAAGCCACTGAACAATTCCTCTACTCTCCACAATGGCTCCAATTTTCATTGTTATTCCGAGAAGCTACTTATCTGGACTGACACTTTAACCTCAGACACTTGGTGAAAACAAACTTCACTCAAATTCCTTCTCTGTCTCAAAATCAACTCCACATAAAAGACGGCTTAGAAGGTTAGCAGGAAAGGTCTGTTGCACCAGGGTGAGAGTGGAGTGCAGATCCGGACAGCACCACAGAGACCCAGCCCCAGAGAACCAGGCCTCTGGAGCCTTGGAATCTGCTGAGGCAGAAGCTATTTCTGGAACTTAGTTCACAGACCGGTGAGGGGGTCAAGTGGTTGGCCTGGGGGAGATTGCAGGGGTCTGTTGTGTTGCCTGTGCTCAGAACCAGGAAGCAATCTTGAATTTCAGCCCAGGTCGGGGAGGGGCGCAGGCAAGCCAGAGCTTGCAACCACAGTGAAACAGAATTCTGTTCCCAGGTTAAAGAGCAAGCAGGCCTGTGGTTGCTTACACACCAGAACACAGGCCAGGGGAGTGTAGAATGTTCTTCTCCTTAAATCGTATCACCTGGCACCCCCTGAAACTTGGGACAGTGTGCCCTGGAAGCAGTGACCCACTTTAAAAAGGAGTTAAAAACAACTCCATGGCCACAGCCAAGTCTACCTCCCTCTCAACCTTATACCAACTCCCTGTTTTCTCCAACTTGCTCCTGCCCAACACTATCCATTTGCATAACCCTGTGATTATTCCCCTTACCTCTTCTTACTTACTTGCCTTGTCTTGCCAACTAACCTTCTCCTTCTTCAGGTTCTATTCCCTAATCCTTCTTGACTCTATGATTCTCTTTAATCTTTTAATATCCTGCTTAATAGTCCGTGGTTCTGCTTCTCTTACAACACAAAAGAAGAATCTGGACTAGTACTAGACCTGAAAATTGTTTTTCAATTTTTTCTCAATGTATCAAAAATTTTGCAAAAATTCTCATTCACCAAATTCAACCTACTTTACTAGTCTAAACAATTTCAATTTACTAAGTTTCTTCTTTTTAAACATTGTTATTTATTTTATTTTTAATTTATAGAAAAACAACCATTTCCATAACATAGTAAAATTAAAAAGATGATTGCACATGAAACTGCAAATCTATTATGTACATGTTATTCCTTTTAAATATATAATACATCTCTTTTTTGTCCATTCCCCCCCCCCAAGAGAACATTTTATACATTAACAGCAATATTGGGTTTTTAAATTTCTTTTTATTTTTATTTGGAGGGGGCAGGGCAATGAGGGTTAAGTGACCTGCCCAGGGTCACACAGCAAGTAAGTGTCAAGTGTCTGAGGCCAAATTTGAACTCAGGTCCTCTTAAATCCAGGGTCGGTGCTTTATCCACTGTGCTTCCCCAACAGCAAAATTGTTTTAAGAACAACTTTGAGTAAATGAGTCATTTTGACTATTATAAATACCCAAATTAACTACAAAGGACATATGAAGGAAGATGCTATCTACATCCAGAGAAAGAACTGATAAATAGAAATATTTATTAAATTACATACACATACACACACACACACACATTTGTGTCTAATAAGTTTCTTTTCATTTGACTCAATTCCTTCTCTCTTCCTCCTCAATATTCTCCTATGGAGGGGTAGCTAGGTGGCTCAGTGGATAAAGCACCAGCCCTGGAGTCAGGAGTACCTGAGTTCAAATCCGATTTCAGACATTTAACACTTACTAACTGTGTGACCCTGGGCAAGTCACTTAACCCCAATTGCCTCACTAAAAACAAACAAAAAATTCTCCTATAGAAGCCAAAAGTATAATAATAATAGTGATGATGATGATAGTAACTAACATTTTTATAGCATTGAAGATTTGCAAAACTCTCCCCCACTTAATACTAGCATCTGCCCCTGATCATTAGGTTGAGGATCACTTTCTTCTTAATCTCCTGAAGGTAATTCAAAAGAGAATAATCTCACTATCAAAAGATTAAGAGAAGCCCTCTGGGGAAACTGATGAAGCCTTCAAATATTTTTGCAACCATGATCCTTTTCATGATTATGT
The DNA here is from genome assembly GCF_019393635.1 of Dromiciops gliroides. Lineage (NCBI taxonomy): Eukaryota > Metazoa > Chordata > Mammalia > Microbiotheria > Microbiotheriidae > Dromiciops > Dromiciops gliroides. Next base: position 606,825,228 of record NC_057862.1, on the reverse strand, counting down.
TGCAAGAGTCAGTGTGAAGAGGAGAGAGTGAAGTTGGTGACCTCCCTCACTTAAATCCAATTCACTGCAAGTCATGACATCACCCCAATGTCATAGCCTTCTTTGGAATGAAGGACAAACAACAACAACAAATCTCATGTATATGCTTACATTTATATTTGTGTATTATTTATAGAAGGAAGTATCAGAACCATGATTTCTCAGCGCAGGGAAATCCCAGTGAGGACACTCTTCATCAATGCAAATTAGCAACTATACTTTTACTTATATTCTTAAATAGCTGGTCAGTTAATTGACTTGCTTAGGGTCACACAGTCTGTATGTATCAGAGGCAGACTTTGAAATCCAGTTTTCCTAACTCTGAGGCCAGCCCTTTATCTACCTCACTACACTGCATCTTATGCATATACATATAAGGTACATATATACACATATGTGTTATGCTTGTATATATGTATACACACTTTTTGCATAAATGTATTGTCTATACATGTATGGGTATATATATAGCACTTAGGATATACACACAAATACATAGTTACATATACACACTTTTTGCATAAATGTATTGTCTATACACGTATGGGTATATATATAGCACTTAGGATATACACACAAATACATAGTTACATATATATATATATATATATATGCCTCAGACAGGCTCTGCCAATGCCCCAAACTTCTCATGGTCGTTGATATCTGCAAATCAGGAAACACCATATATGTGAGGAAGCAACATTAGATATAATCCAAAGAGTAATGATTAGACAGGTGATAGGTATAAGCAAGAAGCAGCATATTGCTAGTGATGACAAGTGTTGGGTGGCAAAAACAATATGCATCATCAAAAACATGTCTGATGGGAAAAGGAGGCGGGAAGGTCATTTGGTATGAATGATTAACAGTAGATGTACAGCCCGAACAGTATATCAGTACCCCTAAGATAGTAGGAACCAGAAGAAGATCTTCAGCATACTAGTATGGCAGATTTAGGGAAAGAAAAAATGAAATTACAGGTCTAGTCCCATCCTCTACCCTATATATAGCCAGCTGGCTACAAATATTTTGTACCTTTCTTAACTTTCTCCAGACAGAGACTATCTACTCTCTTCTCAACTCCCTGCCCAGTGAACCGAGTTAGGAACCCTGCATGCAAAAAATGCTCAATGAATGAATCACTAACTGGTTGAGTTCTCTAATGTCCAAATGCCAGCAAGAGAAGTTGGGCTGGGAGGGAGGGGCTGGAATGAGGTTAGTAACCAAGGAGAATATGTGGATGCTTGGAACATGCTGAGTGACAATAAGCAAAGCATTTAATGTCTCAGTCTCCATTTCCTCATCTTCCAAAACGGGAACAATAATACCTATACTACTGGCGTCATAAGGTTGTTCAAAACAAGATAATGTAGGTAAAACTCTTTGCAAACTTTATATAAAATAAAAACTTTTATTTTTATATGAGTTCAAGCTATCTAAAATGTCAGTTATTACTATAATTACCTGGAATCAAAAGAATGGATAAGATGACCCAGGAAGTCCCTTTCAGACCAAAGAAACTCTTTTTCTGACTTTTCCCTAAGGGAAAATGAAAAATATTTGAAGACCCACTAATGGTGCTTGAAACCACCAGACTAATGGTTGTTCCTGAAGATGCTGGTAAAGCGTCTGCCTGAACAGGCTGAGCCACAGCTTGGCTTTTTCTCTTTTCTCTGAACGTTCCCTCTAGCTCGGAGCTTTTATGACTCTGGAAAAAGAAAAGCTCAAGAAACATTCTGTCATTGGCACATCCTAGATGGCATCCAGGTTGCTGAATCAGACCAGGATTCAATAAACTTGGGAATAGCCTGACTTGGGAGGCTGAAGGTTGTGAATTTTTTAAGAGGAAGAACTAGAAATGCAAAATAAGATTAAGGAATTCCAGTACAACCTAAAAAGTACAATTTGCCAAAAATGAGTAGGGAGTTCAGGAAAACCTTATTTGTTATGGCTAAATAACCCAAACAATCAAACCAAACTTTTCTGTGATGTATTCATAACTGCTTCCATATTTCATACACTGTCAGACGCAGTCAACATATTGGCTAGTTTTTTACTGTATTGCTTTTCTCTCCGTTGTGCTTTTTAAAATTAAAATTTATTTTTTATTTAGAATTTTCCTTAAGTTACATGTAAAAAACACAAATTTTTTCACATTGATGTTTTTAAACTTTGGGTTCCAAATTTTCTTCCTCCCTCCCTCCTCACCCCTCCCTACGAAATCAAGCAATTTAATATAAGTCATACATGTGCAGTCATGCAAAACATCTTCACATTAGTCAGGATGTAAAAGAAAATAGACAAAATAACTTTAGAAAGAGGAACTTTTAATCTTTATAACAAGGGATAGCTTGCTGAGTAACATGAGGGGAGGAGAGGAATATATTTAGAAATGAATGTGGCATAAAAACAAAAGGTGTCAATAAAAACAAAACTTTAAAAAAAAATAACTACTTCTAGATCAAGTCCCTATGTTTTGTCCAAGCTCATTAAGGTGGAAATTTCAGAATTCCATACACACACACACATACACACACACACACACACACACACACATAAAATTCCTTTTCGACAAACTGGTCATAAGTAACAAATTCTCACCTTTTGTGGTTCTTTCATGATCTAGATCTCCCATGGTGTCCTCTGGAAAAAAAAATAGTTTTCATCTAAATGACTGGTGAATTATCAAAACAAAGAAAGGAAGGAATTGGGGAATTTCAACAGCCTAGATAAGAAAATTCACTTTTCTGAGTGATTTTAAATATAGCATATCCACTTGTATTAATTATTTTTATCATGCGCATCAAATAGTCACCAATAAGTTCATAGTAATAATCATAATAATATGCAGTTGTATATTTTAAAGTTTGCAAAGCACATATTATCTTATTTGAGTCAAATAAAACTCTGTGAGGCAAGGATTACAGACAGATGTGTTACTATTATTTCCATTTTTTAAATAACTGAGATTCAGAGAAGTTGACTTGCCCATGGTTATATCGTTGGCAAATATAAAAGATTTGAAGCCAGGTTTTCATGATTCTAAGTCTAGCACTCCATTGACTATACTACACTGCCAATAACAGCAATGATGATGATGACGATGACGATGACGACAGCAATCAGAACTTCCTCAAAGCCAGCCTACAGTCCACATTGTAGGTGGGAGACAATGGCAAAGAAAAAGACTGCCAAGTCAAGGTGATGTAGAGTGGGAAATGGGTGACCTTGAAATACTGGATGACTAATCTAGCACCCAGTATATTGTAATACCACTGGCTGAGTTAGCACACTGGCCAGTGTGATCAAACTACTGATATAAGTCTAAGAAACTAACAGGGCTGGATAGGATTGCATTTTGGTCCTTGAAACTATCATGACAGTCTTGTAGAATCAGAGAACCATGGAGCAAATGGTGCTCCTTTGTGTCCTGATACCACATGAAAGTGAAACACAACAGAAGTAGGCAGACATGCTAATAACTCCACTTACTAGAAAAGCTTCACAACAAATGATGCTGACCATGTGACCCTGGGCAAGTCACTTAACCCTCATTGCCCCATTTAAAAAAAAAATTATGCCGACCACTCAAGCAAGCAAACCACAATGGTACCCAAAATGGACTGAAAACATGAATACTTTTATTATCTTCCAAAGCTATCATAACAAAACTGGAAACAGATCTCATCAAAGGCTCCATACCATTCCTTTTCTTTTTTTTTTTAGGGCAATAAGGGTTAAATGACTTGCTAGGGTCACACAGCTAGTAAGTGTCAAGGGTCTGAGGCCGGATTTGAACTCAGGTTCTCCTGAATCCAGGGCTGGTGCTTTATCCACTGCACCACCTAGCTGCCCCCATACCATTCCTTTTCAATAGTACCCTCAGTTCCAAGTCATATAACAGTGTATTGCAGATCAGTGTAGGGCAATCATGAGGAAATAATTTTATCTTTAAGCTTAGATTAACAGATGAAATGGAGAATTAGAGATGAAATGGAAGGCCCACTCCAATCTGAAGAGGAAAAAATTGAAGACCCTGAGGTCACTGAAAGTCTGCATTTAATATAGACTCTAGAAATTATACCTAATAATGGAACAGATGACAAAAATAGCACCAATATCCCAAGCGATTTTGAAAAGGGGATGGGCAGACTTAGAGTGGAATTCCAGAAAGCCCTATTTGAATCTGAAGTCATAAGTTGAACTAGTAGACCAATTATACCCAAACAGAATGAGGGTAGGGGGGACCAAGGGTGTGTTAGTCTGTTTGTACTGACTCTTGAGAGCCAATTGTTAAATTTTCTTTGTGAGTATTTACACCTCTGAAATTAGCAAATGCTACAAATCACAGCTTGATTTACTGTTTTGTTCATTTCCAAACTTAAGAAAGAGATAGAGGAAAATATTAATAACATAGATTAAACTCAAAAGTGTGTCGTGTGTACATTTTTTCTGTAGTTGGTTGTTAAACATTTACCGGAATACATCATGAACTAACATGTTTTTCTCAGAAAATATAAAAACTATCTACAGAAAGTATGAAAACACTTCGATACCTGCCCACATGAATATGTGTAGCGGCTGTTGTCATGGAAACTTGAAAGAAAAGGTGGAACTACTTAAGAGTAAGCATCAAAAATCACCATGGCAAAAGCAGTTTGGGAAAGCTATTGAATCTCTATGGGAAGGTATTGGAAAATTATATCAATATCTAGCTAGTATGTACAAGAGAAAACCTAGACACTATATAGCCCAAATAAAGACAATAAAGAAGAAATATTAAGAAAGGAATTTGAGGGGGATGGAAGACATTTCAAAAATTCTGTATTCCTTTAATCAGTAAATGAAAGCAAAAGTCAAAAGGTTAAGGTAATAAAAAGGGGTCAAAGTAGCAGAAAGAAAAATATAATCAATTGAACATCAGTCAAAATCTTTACCATATAGAGGCTTGAGAAGGAAAGAAATCAGTTAAATGCAAGAAAACTATATATTTTTCTGAAGAAGGAGCATGATGAACCAAAAAGTGCCAGGAATTTAAAGAACAACTTGTTATCAATTTAGTAAGTATTAAACAAATTACCTAAAAGTTCTGCGATCTTTATACTGCTTTTGTAAGCCTTTGACTTATTTCTGCACTTGTAGCTTATGCATTTTCTGCCAATATATAAAATGGGCTTAAATATAGTGAGGAAGCTAGAGTACTTGATTTCTACCTTGAAATTTGTTCTCTATTTAAAACACACCATAAGCAATATTGTAACAACAATTAATATAAAACATAGTATTTTTCAGGGAAACAGTTTCAGCCCATTATATTTATGCAACTGTGGCTCAGTGGATAGAGCCCTGGGCCTGGAGTCAAGAAGACCTGAGACATTTACTAGCTGTGTGACCTTGGGCAAGTCACTTAACCTCTGTTTGCCTCAGTTTCCTTCAATGCAAAATGGGAATTGTGATAGCACCTACCACCCAAAGTTATTGTGAGGGACAAATGAGTTAATATTTGTAAAGCAATTAGCATAGTGCCTGGTAAGCACGAATGCTATTATTATTGCTGTACCTTGTTTTAAATCCGTCGTCACATTTCCTGAAAAGAACTAAGTATGGCTTCCAAATTTAAAAGGGGAAAGAAGCAAAACATCTTATTAATCACTTGATATAGATATAGATATCTACATATGTAGCTACACAAATCTACATATATATCAAGTGATTAATATGATGTTTATATTATATATAATATATAGATAACAGAGAGAGATTACATCAGGTTATGTGGTTAAGTTGCAAAATTCATTAAACATCTCCTGAAATCTTTCTTCAATAAAACCAAAATGTTATTTGGACTTGTTAGATAGAAAATTCTTAATGTAAGCCAAGAAAAGATCAAGACTGAAGGCTCTGGGGCAGCTAGGTGGCACAGTGGATAAAGCACCGGGCCTGGATTCAGAAAGACCTGAGTTTAAATCCAGCCTCAGACACTTGACACTTACTACTTGTGTGACCCTGGACAAGTCACTTGACCCTCATTGCCCCACCACCACCACCACCACCACAACAACAACAACAACAAACCTGAAGGTTCTGAGTTTGAATCCAGAGGTCATGTTGAACCAGCAGATGAAAACAAGAACTAGTTCATTCAGTCAATAAATATGTATTAAGCACCTACTATGTGGTAAGCACTGAGAACATAAATATATGTTTTGAAAACTAGTCCCTGCCTTCACCCACATGTACACAAATATTTATAACTGTTCTTTTTGTGGTGGTAAAGAATTGGAAATTGAGGGGATGCCCATCAATTGGGGAATGGCTGAAAAAGTTGTGGCATATGAATGTAATGGAATACTATTGTGCTGTAAGAAACAGTGAACAGGAGGATTTCAGAGAAACCTGGAAAGACTTACATGAACTGATGCTAAATGAGATGAGCAGAACCAGGAGAAGACTGTACACAGTATCAACAACATCGTGTGATGAACAACTGTGATAGACTTGACTCTTCTCAGCAATACAATGGTCCAAAATAATTCCAAAGGACTCATGATGTAAAATGCTCTCTGCATCCAGAAAAAAGAACTGTGGATTCTGAATGCAGATTGAACCATACTGTTTCTACTTTTTTGTTTTTTTTTTTCTTTTTTGAGATTTGTCCCTTTTGTTCTGATTCTTCTTTCAAAGCATGACTAATACAGAAATATGTTTAATGTGATTGTACATACATAACCTATATCAGATCGTTTTCTGTCTTTGGGGAGGGGGAAGGGAAGGGAGGGAGGGAGAAACATTTGGAACTAGAAATCTTATAAAAACAAATGTTGAGGGGACAGCTAGGTGGTGCAGTGGATAAAGTACTGGCCTTGGATTCAGGAGGACCTGAGTTCAAATCCGGCCTCAGTCACTTGACACTTACTAGCTGTGTGACCCTGGGCAAGTCACTTAACCCCCATTGCCCCACAAAACAAAACAAAACAAAAAATGTTGAAAACTATCTCTACATATAACTAGAAAATAATAAAATACTTCTATGATGAAAAAAAAATAGTCCCTGCCTTCAAGGAGCTTACAATCTGATGGGATGAGACAACACACAAAATTAAGCATAAAGCTATCCAGAAAAAGGTTGTGATTCTGTGGCTAAATAGGCTAAGAGCCCAGTCCAAATGGGAAGAACATATTTAAAATAATCAACACTTTGGCAATATCAGTCTTAATGTGCTAATCCCTTTCCCTCAAAATTCCCTTGCGTTCATTTTTGCATAGACATTTGCAAATATATTATAGATTCTGTCACCCCCGATAGAATATAAGTTCCTTGATGGCAGCAACTATTCTATTTTTTTTTCTTCATATCACCAGCACCTCGGACAGCGTTTGATGTATGATAAGAATTAGATCGATTCTTGTTGATTGATTAATTGATCAAGGATGTGGGAAATGTGCTCTAAAGAGGTTTGCTTTTGGCTCCCTCAACTAGCAAGAAATGAATTCCTTTTTTGTCCTCCTTTGAATCAATCTTCGCCCTTTGAGTAAATAGTTGATTTACTTGTGTCAGGCATGGAGAATTCAAATGTATTGAGACATTTCCATGAACGCACCAGCTGGAAGGTCTAGGCCGGCAAAGCTTGGCCTGTGGAGCATAGCCACAGAGACAAGAAGCATCTTGCATGTTTGTCTGTGAATTTTCTCCATTGCATCTCTTCCCCTGTTCCCCCCAACACCTCCATCCCTAAGCTGCTGAGACATGTCCAGATGTGTTTATACATTTTCCCCCACTCATCATTCCTCTGCCTTGGATTGGGCGACAAAACAAAGATAGTGGAACAAGAGGCACTGAGAGAGACTTATCCGGTTTCTGTTTATCACAGGGGACTGGTTTATTTGTTTTAGTGAGTTGGCCAGCTGCAAGCTGTTTGGCTTGAGGGGCTTAGATGAGGATTGTTTTCTTTTCCTGGTTGGGGGCAGCTGGGGGAGCCCTTTCTCTCCTGGTAGAAGCCTGCCTAACAAAGTGAACAGCTAGGGGTTTCCTTCACAATGGGTAGCTGCTTTATCCTCAAGGAGTGGACACTGCCAGTCAGTTCCAGAACAGCCCTTCTAGGAAAAGGTGGCCAGAATGAAGACATACCTCCTCATTCTTCTCTTTCTTCTCCTCCTCTTCTTCCAACTCTTTTTCTTCCTCTTTCTACCCTTTCTCCTCCTCTTCCTCTTTCTCTTCATCTTCCTCTTACCACTTCTCTTCCTCTTCTTCCTTCTCCTCCTCCTCTTTCCTTCTTCTTACTCAGCTTCTTCTCTTCTCCTCCTCCCATTCAAACCCCAGGGACAAACACTTTTTTAACTAATCCTCTAATAAAAAGGAAAAAACCAGTGCTCAGGATGGGAGTTCAATGTCATACATCACCTCATTTCATTCCCCCAGTAGCCCTGTAGGTAAAAATACCTATAGATATTTTTATCCTCATATCTCAGATGTGGAAACTGAGGCTCAGAGAGATTAAATGACTTGACTACCTCCTCTGACTCCAGGCCCATCAGTCCTTCCACTATACCATGATCCTATATGTAAGTGCTTAATAAATGCTTGTTAACCAACTTCCTGACAGATTACGTGTCCATATAGCAGAGACATATCTGCTTGGAGTCGGCTAGAACCTCAAAGGGCCCATTTGATTTTTAAAATCTCAAATTGATCTAAAACACAGACCATGAGCCAGAAAGAGCCAATGAGCCATCAGTCAGAGAATCCTCAAGCTTAGCAGGACTCCTGATGGACCCTGAAGTCTGTTCACTTGCCTCCAGGCAAGCTTCTGGATTCAGAAGTACACTGGGCATCGATTTCCAATCAATAACTGTAAGTATCTACCTATTATGTTTCCAACCCTATGTCAGTTATATGTGCCACAGGCTGGAGACTTTTTTCCTTCTGAGCTCTTGGTGATGATTTTTGAAATGAGATATTTTATTTAAAACTTGACATTGAACATCAATTGGATAGAAGGCTGGAATTGGAGTCAAGAAGACCTGAGTTCCAAACCAGCCTCAGACATTTACCAACTGTGTGATATCCTGGACAAGTTTCTTAACCTCCATCTGACTCAGTTTCCTCATCTGTAACATAAAGACAATAATAACCTGCCTCCATTGATTGTTGTGAAGATAAACTGAGATATTTATAACATTCTTTGCAAACCTTAAAGCATAATATAAATGCTAGCTATTAATATTATTATACAAACAACTGAACTTGTTTAAAAACTGTTTACATTTAAATTAATAACATTTCAATGCATTAAGAATCATAACAACTTTTCGGTTACTCCAAATCCCTATCAAGATTCTTTCTGTCATGGTTAGTATATATGTTTTTTAATTTTTTTTTGGTGGGACAATGAGGGTTAAATGACTTGCCCAGGGTCACACAGCTAGTAAGTATCAAGTGTCTGAGGCCGGATTTGAACTCAGGTCCTCCTGAATCCAGGGCAGGTGCTTTATCCACTGTACTACCTAGCTGCCCCTGAGTATATATCTTTTTTTGGCTTTGAATTATTCATCATGGTATTTCCAAAATTCTTTATATTAGACCTATTTATGTCTTAATGATATTACAATATTCTATTACATTAATATACCAAATGTATTTAGCCATTCATCTATTTTTGGTCTCATAGATTCCTTCCCTTTTTTGAATTACACATATTGTACCTATGAAATTTTTTCTAACTGCTCTTTTTTGTTTTTTATAACACCTTCACAATATATTCCCAGTAATGGAAGTATTGGGTCAATTTGTAACTTTTATAAAGTACTATGCAACTGTTCTCCAAAATGATTCTGTAAGTTTGAAGTCTCTCCAGGAACAAGTCATTTTATCTACTTCTCCACAACACTGCCAATATTGCATTTTGTTGCTTTTAACTATTTTTTCTTTCTTTTTTTTTTTTTTTGGTGGGGCAATGAGGATTGAGTGACTTGCCCAAGATCATATAGCTAGTAAATATCAAGTGTCTGAGGCCGGATTTTTATTCAGGTCCTCCTGAATCCAGGGCCAATGCTCTATCCACTGTGCCACCTAACCGTCCCCTCTTTTAACTATTTTTAAATTTTTGATCAGCAAATTCCTGGTCATGTTGAGTTTCCCATTGAAGTAAATTGCAGTGGTTTCTAGGACAGGGTTCTCACTGAACAGGGACAGATTGGGAAGAGCTCAACACAGAGGGTGAAGCATCATCTGAGATCAGTCATATTGCACTACTCAAAGCCTTGGCATCTGATCTCATTCTTCTGTTTTTGAGACAATTGAGTTGTCATAAGCACTGAGAAAAAAATGCTGATATTACATAGGATCAGAGGATTCAGAGTTAGAAGGGGTCTAAGTTCATATAACCCACTCTTTGAGGAACTAGGGGTGAGGGGGGTGCCATGTCGTTCCATCAAGATCCCACAATCTTCACATGCACCTGAAATATAAAAATGTGCCATTTTCTCCAAGAACAAAAAAATCAGACAGCTTGGGTGGCTGATTCAACACCATAAGACAAAACAACAGTACTTTGTCTCTGTAAATCGTCTAGCACAGAAAGCAATAGCTATCTGACATCAAACAAGGTATCCTCATTTTGATGAGTCTAATGCTATTGAGTGTCCTTTTATAGTAAGGAGGTAGAACAGTATATATAGAGCACCAGACCTGGAGTCAGGAAGACTTTTCTTCACGAGTTCAAATCTGGCCCCATACACTTACTAGCTATGTAACACTGGGCAAGTCACTTAACCCTTTTTGCCTCAGTTTCCTCATCTGTAAAATGAGCTGAAGAAGGAAATGGCAAATCACTCCAGTATCTTTCCTAAGAAACCCCAAGTGGGGTCACAAAGAGTGAGACACCACTGAAAAGACCAAACAAAAATACAGTAAGTGACTCACCAGTGGTTGATTTGGGATGAAGAAAAGCCCAGTAGAAATTAAGTATATAGGGGGGCAGCTAGGTGGCACAGTGGATAAAGCACCAGCCCTGGATTCAGGAGGACCTGAGTTCAAATCTGGCCTCAGACACTTGACACTTACTAGCTGTGTGACCCTGGGCAAGTCACTTAACTCCCATTGCCCCACCAAAAAAAAAAAAAAAACCAAGAAATTAAGTACATAAGTAATAGCTAGCACTTATGTAGCACCTTAAGGTTTGCGAAGCTCTTGGCAAATATTTTATTTAATCCTCACAACACCACTGAGAGGTAGGTGCTATCATTATCACTCACATTGTACAAATAAGGAAACTGAGGCACAGAGGAGGAAAAGTGATTTACCCAAGGTCAAAGCTAGTAAGTTTTGAACTCAGGTCTTCTTGACTCCAGGTTCAGAGCTCCATCTACTGTGCCACCCAGCTGGTTACACAATAGAGGGCACCATCTCCAAGAGATGGTACCTCCCTTCTCTTGGATAGGGTGAAGACCAGAAGTGTACTATACAAAAGCTGGCGATTATTATTATTCTATATTATAATATTGCCTTTGTCTAGCATATCTCCACACTTAGCAAGGAGGTCAAGTGTTTGCTTGGCTAAGGTGGTTTTTAGCATCTTTTGATTTCATTGTTAGGATAACTGAATTATTCCGGCTTATAGAAAATGTTCTCCACATCCAGAAAAAAAAGAACTGTGGATTCTGAATGCAGATTGAACCACACTGTTTCTACTTTTTGGCCGTTTTTTTTTCTTTTTTGAGGCTTTCCCCTTGTATTCTGATTCTTCTTTCACAATATGACTAATGCAGAAATACATTTAATGTGATTGTACTTATATAACCTATATCAGATTGCTTTCTGTCTTGGGGAGAGGGGAGGGAAGGGAGAGAGGGAGAAAAATTTGGAACTAAAAATCTTATGAAAACAAATGTTGAAAACTATCTTTACATATAACTGGAAAATAATAAAATACTTTTATGATCAAAAGAATTTAAAAAATAAACTGCCACACTGCCCCTTTATTGTATTGGGAAATTGATTTCTTACACCCAAATATAAGACTTTATATTTATTCTAATTAAATTTCACCTTAATAGGTATATTTGGCCCAATTTTCTACCTAGTCAAGATCCTCTTTGTATCATTGAATAAAATCAGATTCTCATTTAATTTGAAGGATCTTAATGAGTTCTTTGTATAATTTCTCTACCATTTCATCATCTTCAACTGGTGTTGGAAGATAAGCTATCATTATCCTCATGATGATCTTTTTGTAAATACACATCATGAGTGCTGCAACATGAGATGGCTGAAGTCCTGTGAGATGTTTCTTATTGCCTTTTGATACACAATAAAATCAGTTCTACCCCCTCCCCAATCTTTGAGCCATTATTCTCTTTACTAGCAATATCCTTTTGCCTTCTGGATTCATTTATACTGAGAAGATAAAGATAGACATGATTCATTTATTCAATAGAATGTCTGATCATTGACCATTAGAAAATAAGCTTATAGTTAGAGCTCCAGTAACTAAATTCATGTTTATAGATGATCTGAATACCTGCCTGATTCGTAGCACCCTCTGCCACTTTTTTTAGCCAATCCCACCAATTTGTCATGCTATGCTCCTGAGGACCCAAAATCAGTCCCTGCTTCACCCAGTGAAATTTTACATTGAGAAGAAAATCAAATTCTGGATTGAAGAAACCTGGAGTGTTCATTCAAATCATGGATACCAGTCTGCCAAAGGTGGAATTAGTTGGTTAAAATTAATTGGAACAAATGTCTGGTGGTACTTGGCCAGGGTTCTCAAACCCAGTGACCCACAAGGCTACTATAATAGCTGCCTGAGAAAGTACCTAACATCTACTCCTAAAGCTGAGTGATGCACAAGCCAGTAGAATGGAAACTTCTTGAAGGTAGGTATTGTTTCTTATTTTATCTTTGCCCCTTGTTGTTCATTCCTCATTTTTGAAGAGGACCAGCGACACCACAGGGTGATGATTTGTGCATGAATTGGATTTAAGTGAGGCAGAGTTGTTCAAAGCTGTCAGCCTCACTCTCTTCCAGAGTTATCAGAAAACAATGGCAAGACAAAAGTCAAGATGCCTAGGATGCAGGGGATGACCATGGCATCCTCAGTGCCTGACCAAGCCCTAAGCACTCTGCAGCACCTGTTTGCACCACCTTCATGACTATTAGAACAAATTGTTCTCATCCACCCATTCCGCCAGGGGAAGTCTTCACATGCTTGGGGTACATACCACCTTAACTCACCCAACAGAGTTGGGTGAAGCCAAACACCAAAGGTTGATGAGCAGCCCTGAAAAAGGCAAGGCCTCACACCAGAGATACTAAACCTCTCTGACTACCCCATATACCCCTTTGTCCCTAGAACCTAGCACAATTTCTTGCATATATTAGGTGCTTAATACATGCCTGTCGGCTTAACTTGGACCAAGAACCCCTATGAGAGCCAGAAAAAGAATTCCTTTAATGAATATTCCTGTAGTATGACTCACTGTGGATGAAGTGATTGCCATATACTTTAACTGATATCCTGATATGACTCATCGTCCCATTTATGAGGTGAGTGCCTTCCAGACTTTGCTACTTGGAAGATGAGAAACCAAACAAAAATAGGGTATGCATTCTCTGTGTCCTCCCAAATATGGCTACCTGAGTGAGGAAGTTCCTTCTTGCTGAATAGTTGGAGGTATTCAATGGCATGCCCTCTCCTTTACACTACAGGGGACTGCTGAGTTCCTGTGCCTCCATATTCTCACTTGTAACAAACAAACAAAAAGATGGAGATTGATTTTCTCTGATGTTCCTTTCAGATCTAAAAATATCCCATGGTTATCCCATCTATTTTGGGCTCTACAGTGTCAAACATTTTCCATACATATCCTATTCTATTAGGACAAAAGACATTAGGAAACTACTTAGTCTACTCAAATTTGCCATTTCTGTAATGCATAGGGGAAATGGCATTGATTTGCCTCAGACTTCCAAAGTGGGACACCAGAAATTCATTTATTCATTTGTTAACTAATTAAGTTATTAATCTGTTTATTCATTCATGTTCCCAGGTATGTGCTAAGAAGAAAGTCTTATAAAACTTGAGTCTTCCCTTCAAGGAGCTATTTGGGGAAAGGAAAGTGATATGCATGAAACACAAATGATACATAATATTGCTAATATATGTCTGGAATAAGTGTAAACATTATCTTAGAAATAGAAGTGAACAAAGCTAAGTTAGGGGCAGCAAGCTGGTGCACTGGATAGACTGCCAGGCCTGGAGTCAGGAAGACCTGAGTTCAAATGCTCCCTCAGGCACTTAGCAGTGGTGTGTTCCTGAGCAAGTCACTTATTCCTTTGTGCCTCAGTTTCCTCTTCTGTAAAATGGGCTGGAGAAGGAAATGGCCAACCACTCTGTATCCCTGTCAAGAAAACCACAAATGGAATCAGGAAGAGTCATGTATGACTGGAACCACTGAACAACAACTACAGACCCAAGTCTTCAGGGTCTAGAGTTCTGGGTTCTTAATCAAGTGTGGCCTACTTGGGGCATTGAGGTGGTGCAGTGGATAGAATGTTGAGCCTAGAGTCAGGAGGACCAGAGTTCAAATCCAGCCTCAGACACTTATTATCTGTCTGACTTCTAGCAAATCACTTACCCTGTTTGCCTCAGTTTCCTCAACTATAAAATGGGGATAATAATACCATCTATCTTGAAGGACTGTAGTGAGGATCAAATGAGATAATATTGGTAAAGCACTTAGCATAGTGCCTAGTGCACAGTAGATGCCACATACATGATTATTCTTTTCCCCCTTCCGGAGATGATTGGTGCTGGGCACACAACTGGTACTCAGTAAATACCTGTGGAATGGAGTGGAGTGAATGTTGCCCTTCCTGACAATTTCTCCTGCCCTACTTCATCCCTGCCAACTGTGCAGAAGGGTCTGGTGATTCTAACTCTCCGAGTTACTGGAAAGGACACCAAGGTGTGAGTGGAGGACAGAAGCTGTGCAGCCAATGCTCCTCAGGGTTATTCGATTCTTTGCATAATGGGTAGGAGAGGACTTTGGGACGGGAAGCCAGAGGATTAAGTGGTGCCCTCTATACTGAAAGCATGTGCCCCTCAGAGCCAAGTCTGAGATGTGGTGATGGATACAACAGCGATGCGTCCGCTGGCCCAAGAGTCGTTGGATGCCACCCCTCAGGTCTGACGGTTCCCTGATATCGACTGGGTCTTTCTTTGGGGTTGTTCCTTTGCAAACCTCTAGCAGTGAGCAATACCCCCAGGATCCCTGATTTGGAGGCAGTCTTCTATAGGACGACAAGCAGGTACAGGGTTTCTTTTTGTCTAAGGGTCTTTCCTAGACCCTTATAAATGCTTATAGATGCTGGCACCCATGAAACCTAGGGAGTAGTGGTGAAATGTCGGTATTATTGCTGATGTGTGCCTAGGAAGTCATAGGGGTAGAGGTAGAAGAAATTTGAGAGATTATCTGGCCCAATGCCCTCCTTTTAAGAGAGGAGGAAACTGAGGGCCTAATGAAATAAGTATCCAGGCCAGGATTTGAACCCAAATTCTTTCCCTCCAGACCTCATGCTCTTTCTATTGTACACCATGCTTCCTTATTCTTTTTTTTTTCAGGGCAATGAGGGCTAAGTGACTTGCCCAGAGTCACATAGCTAGTAAGTGTCAAGTGTCTGAGGCTGGATTTGAACTCAGGTCCTCCTGAATCCAGGGCTGGTGCTTTATCCACTGTGCCATCTAGCTGCCCCTCCTGCTTCCTTATTAATAGACGGTTTCTTCTGAGTTCCTATAGTTATATTCTAAAACGAGGTTTTGCTCAAGGTCCTTTTCTGAATGGTGGAAGAGAAGGGAATAAGCATTTATATTCCACCGACTATATGCCAAGCACTGTGCTATGTACTCTTGACAAATATTATCTTGTTTGATTCTTACAACAACACTCAGAGGTAGGTACTATTATAATCCCCAATTTTCAGTTGAGAAAACCGAAGCAGAGGTGAAGTGACTTGCCCAGGGTCACATAGCTAATCAGTGCCTCAGTCTGTGTTCAAGCGCAGGGGTCACCTGGCCCTCTCAGGCTCTGAGAGCCCTAGCCAAGGACATCCAGAAATTTATTCTGATTAGTTTTGACCAACTAATTCCAGCTTCAACAGAACCATCTACATGATTTGATTGAACACTCCAGGTTTTTACAATCCAGAATTCTATTTTATTCGCAATGCAGGATTTCATAGAGTTACAGAATGTGGATCTAGAAAGATTATAGGGTCTAGAGATGATAAGAGCAGAGCTTTGAAGCTATAAGGGACCCTGCAGGACATCCATCTAATCCAGCCCCTCACATTTCACAAATGAGGAAAGTGGAGCCCAGGGATGAAAGGAGAGAACAAGCATTTATTAGGCACCTGCTCTATGCCAAGCACTGTGCTAAGAACTTTACAAATATGATCTCATTTGAGGTGAAGTGACTTGTCCCCAGGATCACTTGGAGGTAGTTAGAGGTAGGGACAGACTTCAAATCCAATTCCAGATCCTGAACTATTTTCACCCAGTTTTTACATTAATAGTCTGTTGGGAGCAAGTCATTTGATTTACGTGAATCTCAGTTTTCTCATCTATAAAAGAGGCATGATAATGCATTACCTGTCTCGTAGGGTTGTTGTGAGAAATGTGCTCTGTTAACCACAAAGTTGTATATACATGCAATGATGATGAAGATCGATGAAGATGATGATAATGATGAAGATGGAAGTGGTTACCTTCCATAGGCAGTGGAATATAGCCCCAAAACTACAGAATCATAGACCCTAACTTCCTAAAACAAGCTCATGAGGTCCAGCCATAAACACTGACCCTTTGTGGTCCCTATAGGA
This sequence comes from Dromiciops gliroides, assembly GCF_019393635.1. Classification (NCBI taxonomy): domain Eukaryota; kingdom Metazoa; phylum Chordata; class Mammalia; order Microbiotheria; family Microbiotheriidae; genus Dromiciops; species Dromiciops gliroides. The sequence goes on along the minus strand of NC_057862.1, from coordinate 606,808,310 downwards.
GATGAATATCATCACCCCCACAATTCCCTTGTGAAGACATTCATGTCTGAAAGTGACCCTTCTGCTCCTTCTCCTTTTTCTCCTCCTCCTCCTCCTCCTTTTCCTCCCCCCTTTCTATCTCTCTCCCCTGATCCTTCATTTCCATCCCTTCCTCTATTTCTCCTAACTCCCTTTCCCTCTCTCTGGGCATCTCTCTTTTGCCCTCTAACTGCCCTGACTTTCTCTTTCCTTCCCTCCAGTTTAGCTTTAGTGACTTTATTCTTTGTAATAATAAAATTAGCCAGCACGCAAGCCAGAGCCTAAGGCCTCTAGGGAGAGGCAGTGCAGGCCTGCACTCCCAGGGTTCCCTCAACAAAGATCTCCAATTAGAGAATATACCTGTGTTCTCTCATGGCCTCCAAGTCCTGGCGGAAGAGAGAGCCTGAAACAGGAAATCGTGATCACTGCTAATCCTGAGCATGAGCTGGACTTAGCAATTCATAAATTCAGGGTTAATTCATTTTATGATTTGCTTTCAGTAACACATATTTCATTTAACCCTGAGGCCCTAGTGGTAGGCAGCTCAAGGCCCCACCTGCCCCGTCTGAGATCCAGGTTATCTCCTCGGTTCTGTGTCTGCCGTTCCACAGCTACAAGGCCCAGTAGGGAACAGCTCTGGTGACCAGGGACAGAATTAACCAACCCTCTAATTCCAATGTGTTTAGCTTTGGAGCAGAAAAAGTTAAACACCTTCTCACAACACATTGTAAACATGTCAGTGTGTTTAACATTTTAAACATGCTCTGTTCTCCTGCCCACGTGTTTAGAAAAGAAACAGGTTATGATGTTTAACTAGTGAATGAACGTATGTGCTCATACGACTAACACTTTTTAAACACTTGTGGATGCTTAAAATTATGATGTGTTTAAGATTTGAGTGCATTTGCTTTTCTGCACTCTTAATCCAATGAGTATTGAATGCATTTTTCCCAAACAGCAAGGGTCTGTCCACCCCACACAGCTTAGGCTGGTAACCACAAAGTGCTCATGGCTTCAGAATGCTTTTTCAGCACTTTGTCTCACACACACACACACACACACATACACACACATACACGTTCTGATAGTAACAATGATAATAACTCTTTAAAGGATTGTGAGAGCATTTTACTTTCAGAACCTTCAGAGACCTTTGTAAGATAATGGCTCTTTTCTTATTGTGGATGGGAATACTTTGCCATTTCTGCCTGTTCAGAATCTGTGGGTGAGTTATTTCATTTCTCCAATTCTCAGTTTTTTCACTTGATGAAAGAAAAAAAGAAAAGGAGGGAAGGAAGGAAGAAGGGGAGGGAAAGAGGGAGGGAGTAAAGAAAGCAGAAAGAAAGACAGAAAGAAAGAAAGACAGACAGACAGACAGAAAGAAGGAAGGAAGGAAGGAAGGAAGGAAGGAAGGAAGGAAGGAAGGAAGGAAGGAAGGAAGGAAGGAAGGAAGGAAGGAAGGAAGGAAGGAAGGAAGGAAGGAAGGAAAAGTTGGGCTATAATGCCAGGATAGGATTCCAGGAAAAGACCATTTCTCTGGGGACGGGGCAGGAGCCAATCAGCCATTGACTTGGTAACTTTGGAAGAGAAGCAGGAGGGCAAAAAGATGTGAAATGTTAAGGTCCCAACAGGAATGGATGAGATGGAGATGGTGGTATCATGGTGGATGGATTGATGAGCTTGAAGTGGAGAAAACCTGATTTTTAAGTCTCATCTCTAACACTAAGTGACCTTAGGCAATTCACTTCAACTCTGAGCCTTGTTTTTCCCTATTTATAAAATAGGGATAATAATACTGTAGAACTTACATCATAGGATGAGAATTTATACATAGAGTCTCACATTAGATCCCCAGTTGGCTCCTGCCCCTTCCCCAAGGAAGTAGTATTTTCCTAGAATTCCATCCTGCTATCATAGCCTAACATCCTCCTGTTGCAAATGAGGAAACCTAGGACTGGAGAAGTGAAATAGCTTATCCATAGTCACACAGATAGAAGCAGAGTCAGGATTCAAACCTAAGATATATACATATGTACATAAAAACATATATATGTGTTTATATGTATGTGTACACATATATTGTTGGATATTTTCATATATTATAATATTACAAATTATATAATACATATATTAGCTGACATCTTTGCTATAGTTTGTGTTTATTGTTTATATTTATGTATAGTTTGTATTTATGCTATAGTTTGTAAAAACACAATTTTGTTGTTGTTGTTATTGTGTCCAACTCTTCATGACCCCACTTGGGGTTTTCTTGGCAAAGACACTGAAGTGGTTTATCATTTCCTTCTCCAGCTCATTTTTCAGATGAAGAAACTAGGACAAACAGGATTACATGACTTGTTTGGGGGTCACACAGCTAGTATCTTAGGCCAAATTTGAACTCAGATCTTCCTGACTCCAGGCCTGACCATCTAGCTACTCCCCACCCAAAACACTGTATATTCACATTCTTTAGTTTTTAACTGGACAGCTAAGAGGCACAGCGGATAAAGCACCAGACCTGGAGTCAGGAAGACTCTACAAACAGATAGATAGGTAGATAGGTAGATAGATAGATAGATAGATAGATAGATAGATAGATAGATAGATAGATAGATAGATAGATAGATAGATAGATAGATAGATAGATAGATAGATGGATGGATGGATGGATGGATGGATGGATGGATGGATGGATGGATGGACAAATGAATGAGTGAATAAAAAAGTAAATGAATAAGCAAATAAATACATGAACGAATAAAGGAATAATTGAATAAATAAATAAATGAATCTACATGAACTAAGCCAAGGTTATGCTGAAATTCTAATTATGGGAGAAAGAAGTACACTCATCCAAGGGAAGAACTAACCTTCTCTCTCTATTTCTAGGGATCCTATGAACCTACTGGACCTGCCATAGATATGAATCAAGGGAGAGAAGTTAGAGACACGGTCTGATGGGGTTAGTCTGAAGTAAAGTGTCTCTGTCATTGCCCAATTTGAAGTTTCTATGAGCAATCTGGCTGGATTATACTTTTTCTTTGGAAGCTTTATTCTTGTTAAGTCAATATCCCCAAATCACTAGGTGGCCACGATGACAGTTCACTGAATTGCAAGAGAATTAAAGTCCAGAAATACTTGATTATTTGCCAAAGGTCATACAGCAAGTCAGTGGCTCAGCTAGGAGTTCAAGGCCAGGTCTGCTGACTCTATGTCTAAGTCTCTACTTGCTATTGAAACCAACATCTGAAAATGGAAACCATAACTCTTAATGGTAATTCTTTCCCAATTCAGGCCATTTAAAATCACAGAATGACAAAAATCATCTAGTCCAGGACTCTTATTTTCAATCTGTAGCAATGGGGGCTCAGAGACATAAGGTGATTTACCCAGAGTCACCCAGGTACTTTATATGCACAGTGACTATTTCAATGTAGGTCTTCTAAGTCTTCCCTTAAATCATTATGAGTGGGGGCAGCTAGGTGGCTCAGTGGATAAAGCACTGGCCCTGGATTCAGGAGTACCTGAGTTCAAATCTGGCCTCAGACATTTGACACTTACTAGCTGTGTGACCCTGGGCAAGTCACTTAACCCCCATTGCCCTGCAAAAAAAATTAAAAATAAAAAAATAAATCATTATGAGTAATGGTTAGGATGGGACTGTAAACTTCAAAAATTAAGAGTCGATTCCTCTAGTAGTCTCTTTCTGTCTCAGGTGGGAATTCCTCTTAGTGGACAGAGAAGTTGCCTAATGGGCATTTTTCTAAATAGAGAATTTCTGCCCAGTGGACTAAAAACCAAAAAATATCAACAACTCACCATCTGGTCTAAATCATGAAACATGAGAAATTCCAGTTCCCTGTACCAGACATCATATGGCATGAACTCAAGGACCCTCACCATCCTGGTTGCTGTCCAGCTTTTCATTGTCTTCACTCGGAACTGAACACAACACTCCAAGTGGAGTCTCAGCGGAACAGAGTACAAAGGGACCATCACTTCCTTATTCCTGAAAGGTCTGCCTCGATTAATGGAGACCAAAAGCACAATAACATTTTTGGCTGCTACATCACCCTCTTGACTCATAATGACCTTGTAGTCCTCTAAAACCCTCAGTTGTAAAGGTAATTTTTCTGAATCAATATAAATCTTCATTTTTTTTCCTATTGAATTTCATCTTATTAAATTCATCCATGAGTGTGGTGACAAGTATTTAACAATCAAATTTCTACCATCACCACCACCACCACAAAAAAAGTATGAACAATACATTTTTAAGTTTAATTCACATTTTCTCCATCACTTTCTTAAATTTAGAAAATCAACAAAAACAAAACAATAAATCAGGCCCTGATTTATAATATTTGCTGATTTCCAAGGCTGTAAATACACTGGAAATCTAGCAATTGGCTCTTGAGACATCTCTGGATTTATCCCTATGTTGTAGCCTATCAGGATCTGTTTGACTCCAAGAAAGAAAGAAAGAAAGAAAGAAAGAAAGAAAGAAAGAAAGAAAGAAAGAAAGAAAGAAAGAAAGAAAGAAAGAAAGAAAGAAAGAAAGAAAGAAAGAAAGAAAGAAAGAAAGAAAGAAAGAAAGAAAGAAAGAAAGAAAGAAAGAAAGAAAGAAAGAAAGAAAGAAAGAAAGAAAGAAAGAAGAAAGAAAGAAAGAAAGAAAGAAAGAAAGAAAGAAAGAAAGAAAGAAAGAAAGAAAGAAAGAAAGAAAGAAAGAAAGAAAGAAAGAAAGAAAGAAAGAAAGAAAGAAAGAAAGGGCAGGCTCAGTTAAGATGCTCTGTCCTTGGTGAAGCTATTCTAGTCCTTCATAATCAATGTCTTCTTTGCCAGATGTTCACTAACCATTTCTTTCATGACCCATCCTGGAATTTTCCCAGGATCACAGTCAAGCTCACTGGCCCATAGTGCTCAGACTCCCCCATATCCTTTCTTGCAGATCAGCACACTTGCCCTTCTCCAGTCCAGAGGTAGCTCTCCTATTCTCCATAATATTTCAAACATTACCAAAAGAAGCTTAACAATCACATGTGCCAATTATTTTAGTACCTGAGGAAAACCTTTCTAGAGGTGTGAGCTATCCTTCTAGAGAATAGTTTCCCTATCCAACCCTCATAAACTTCTCAGTTATATCTCTGATTAATCAGTACATTTATCAACAGGCATTTATTAATCACCTATTATGTGTCTATTCAGGCACTGTGCTAGGCTCTGAGATTACAAACACAAAAATGAAATAGTACCTGCCCTCAAGGGATTTATATTCTGTGGGTGAAAACAACATGTATGGATTAAAAGTTTATACAAAAATATATGTACATAAATACACACACAGTAAAAAATAAATTCTAACGATTTGCAGAGGGAGGAAAGGATTCATATGGGAAGTGGTTCTTGAGTTAAGATGAGAAAAGAGAGATTCTAAGAAGTGGAGATGAGAAGGAAGAGGAATTTGGAAACACTCAAGGATCCCTGTTTCTCATCTGTAATTCTAAGTCCTTATCATTTCTGGGTGTTTGGAGAGTGAACCCATTTTGAATCTTGGGACAGACAGGTGATAATTGTGCCCTAATATAATATGTGATCCGAACATTAACAAGATACATTTATTTAAACCAGAATTTGCATGTTCTAATTGCAGTAGCTCAAAAGAAACATGAGATGCATAAATTTAGAGACATCTACATTCCAAATGTCCATGTGGACTATTTGTGCCTTACCTATGGTTGTTTTCCAAGCTCCTATTGGTCTGATCAGCCATTCTCAGACACACTGTACTTGTCATTTTGGTTTTCTTTTGAGAATGGACAACAACCAACCAAGTCTACTTTGACTACTTTGAAAGGGACAACATGAATCTGGATACATAAATTCCACTATTTTAGAAAATCAAACTGGATACCTTCTAGTCACACCTCATATTTCCCTGCCCAGAGCTATTTTAATCTAATTTTCTCCATGTTCAAATTATTTTTCCTATAATGAGTGAAAATTTAACAGGGTTCTCTTAGAACTCCGTAAAGTTCTATGAAAAGGGGCTCTACTGTTAAATTTTATAAATTCCTGATTTGTAAAATGAATTCTGTTGGTGGTCCCCGGGACAACTTGATTTACTTTCACTTTATTTACTTTTACTAGGGGTGTATGGGGTGTTCAGGGAAGACTAGCACCTATGGAGCGAGGGCTTGCAGAGCCCTTTTCAGCACTGTTTATCCACCTTTGGTGTCCATCTTCATCTTTGGCTCCAAGAAGCTATAACATACACAGAGGCCACACCCTGGTAAAACCGTCTTGGTAAACAGACTAAACAAGGCTGAGGGTAACCAACAGGCTTCCAATCTGCTGGTGAGTTAGGAGAGTATCTTCCCTCCTGCTGAATAGGTGGATGAAGCAGGTGCTATAGAACTCTTACAGCGTGGTCAGGCATCTAGGTGGTCAAATTCATCCACTGTATACCAGGCCATTGCAGTTGTCCTGACTTTAATCTTGCCATTGGACTTCAATGACTCAGGGAAAAAAACTGAGGCTGATGACTTTGTGCAACTCTACTTCATTTAAATCCAATTCACATGCAAATCAAGATATCACCCATGATGTTATTGGTCCTCTTCAACAATGAAGATCAAACATTTACTTTTATTTAAATCAGTCAGACAATCAGAATGTCTTGAGGTTCTCTAATTTGACATTGAACTGTCATCACTGTCTCTCCACCAGGGGATTCCACCCATTCCTCGTTAGGCTCTTTATGAGGTGTCTGAGGCTCTGCTTCACCTGAGTGTGGGATGACAGTCCTGTTAAGAAATTCAGTGGTCGGTAGCAGTGAGGTGGTTCAGTGGATAAAGCATTGGCCCTGGATTCAGGAGGACCTGAATTCAAATCCAACCTCAGACACTTGACACATACTAGCTATGTGACCCTGGGCAAGTCACTTAATCTTCATTGCCCCACAAAAAAAGAAAAGAAAAAGAAATTCAGTGGCCAGGAAACAAGGAAAATGTCCTACTCCCCTTCCAGTCCACTACTAAAGGATTTTCCTCTCTTAGGACCCTCAGCTAGAACAATAACTTTCCCCCAATACATGACAGACAAGAGGATCTCGTGCCAGTGTCCTGCAGGACTTCATTAACCTTATCTCTCAAGCACAAAATTATAATCATAGTCATCTGCCCACATCAGTTAAACTGGAAACCACCAGGAAGGTAACTCCTGGTTTGATTTATTTCATACAGAATCGCTAGGGAGTCTGGTAGAGGGGTGATATAAGGGTCAAAAGGAGCCTAGAGTCATAGGAGCCTAGTTCTATCTCTGCTACTTAATAGCTATGCCACCTGTAAAAAGAGGCTAATAATAATAATCCCGACCAAAGTCATCCTAAGGATATATGAAGGCATTTTGAAAACTGTAAAGCCTTCCAGACTGAGACTTCATCCCTTGGGACACCGGCCTCTCTAAAAAGCTTCTCTTTTTAATCAAATACCCCAGGAGAATTAAGTGCTAACACCTATACCTGAGTGTGAAAGAAATTCTGAGACTTTACTCCCTGATGCAGAATCATAGAATCACAGGATTTCATCACTGAAAGACTCTTAGATTTGGCCTAACCCATACATGAAAGAAATCCTTACTATGATACACCTCCACCCCACCCCCCAAAAATGATCTGCTAGTAGGCTCGGTGCATAGACCACTGAACTGAGAGGAAGACCAAAGTTCGAATCTTCCTAGCTGTGTGACCCTGAGCAAATCATTTAACTTCTATTTGACTCAGTTTCCTTCATCTGTAAAATGGGGATAATAATAGTACCTATCTCCCAGGGTTGTTGTGAGAATCAAATGAGTTAATAAGTACGAAGCACAGTGCCTGGAAGTGTTACATAAATGTTAGTCATTACTTTCATCATCATTATTTTTATTATGCTAAAGACGATCATCTAACTCCGCATCACCATCTTGTATTTTGTGAACTTGATTTTGTATCCATGTGTAAGATTTCACCTTTATCTCTGCGGAATTTAACCTCATTAGATATAGTCCAATCTGTTAACCTGTCAAGAACCTTTGTGATACTTACTCTGTCATATAGTGCGCTAGGTATTTTGTGTTATCAGAAGAGTTGATGAGTATGTCATCTGTTCCTTTAGCCAAGTTACTGATAAAAATATTATACACTACACAGGACCAGGCACACCAGAAACCTCTTGCCACATTCATTTTGAACCATTAACAACTATTCTTTGAGGTTGGACATACAACCAGCTCAAAATTCATCTAATAATTTATATTACCATAAAATCCATGTCTGTTCATATGATTAACATGAGACACAATCACAAGTTTATCAAAAATTTATTTAAAATCTAGGTAAACTATATGTATGGCATTCCTTTTATTTATTAGTTTAGTAACTTTGTCTAAAAAGGAAGTGAGGTTAGTCAGGCATGACCTGTTCTTGATGAAGCCATTTTGGCTCTTTGTCAATAACCACTTCCTTTTATAGCTGTTCACCAACCATCACTTTAATAATCTGTTCTAGAATTTTCCTGGGAATTGAAGTCGAGCTCACTGGCCCATAGTTTGAAGAATGATGTCTTTTTTTTTTTAATTGGGACATTATTAGCAACTTACCAACCTTTGTATACCCTTTAGCCCAACTATATCATGAGTAAGCCTAGACTGCCAAAGAAAAAAAAAAGAAGAAAAGGATTTCTATGTATAATAATTTTTATAACAGCTCCTTTCTGTGGTTGCCAAAAATTGGAAACCTAGTGGAGAATGGCTTAAACAAATTATGTATATGAATTAATGGACTATTACTGTACTTAAGAAATAATCAAACAGGCAATTTCCCAGGATGCTGAGAAGACTTCTATGAATGGATGCAGAGTAAAGACTCAAAACTAGGAAAATAATTTGTACAGTGATAACATTATAGAGAATAACAACTTTGAAAAACTTTTAGAAGCAGCTAGGTGAAACAGTGGATAAAGCACCAGCCTTGGATTCAGGAGGACCTGAGTTCAAATTCAGCCTCAGACACTTGGCACTTACTAGCTGTGTGACCCTGGGCAAGTCACTTAATTCTCATTATCCCACCCAAAAATAAATAAATAAAAGACTTTTAGAACTCTAATCAATGCAATGAAAAGCCATGAGTCCAAAAAGAATGAAGATGAACCCAACTACTCATCTCCTGACAGAGAGGTGATAAAATTCAAATGCAGAAAGATAAATGCATTTTTGGACATTGTTTAATGTGGGTATTCATTTTGACAAACTATGCAGTTGTATACTGAGGCCTTTGGGGTTTGGGGGAGGTGGGGTGGGGAGGGGTTATTTAATCAATTGTAGGAGGGAAAGATATAGTAGGAGGTACAGATTAATTTAAAATCTAAATAATACATAAAACATAAATAATAAATATGAATAAACATTAAACAATTTTTTAAAATTAGCCCTTCTCCAGTCCTTCAGTGCCTCCCCTATTTTCCATGATATTTCGGATATCACTGACAGTAGCTCAGCAATTGCATATACCAATTATTACATCAATAAGGAAGGAAGGAAACAAGCATTTAGTAAGCACTTAGCATATCTCAGGAACAGTGCTAAGTTCCAGGGATACAAATACAAGTATTTATTCAAAAGAAAGATATTGCCTGTCCTCAAAGAGCTTATATTCTGATGGGAGAAGACAACAAAAGCGAGCTGAAAGTCAGGAAGTCAGGAACAGGACCAGGAGGGGATTGAAAGATGGTTTGAAGCCCTCCACAAAATAGAGATACCAGGAAGAACTCACCAATGGCAGAAGGGGGCAAGCCTTGAAGAAGGATATTCTAGGTAGAGAAGGCTAAAGGAATGGAGGTTTCAGGGTAAAGAGACTAGATGCTGAGAGAAGTTCCAGGATCAGAGACTATAACTCAACTGAGCCAATTGACTTGAATTCAACAAGAATAGCTAAGTAGTATCTTACTGGTGCCATTTCTATTGTGGCTATCTCTCCCTCCCAGTCAAAGGTTATTCTTCTCAGCAAAGAAAATAGAAGCAAAATTAAAATGGAAGACCTCTGCCTTTTTTCATCTTGTTGGTTATTATCTTTCCTTCCACCTCTGGGAAGGGGTCAAAAACTCAGAATGTTTAGGTGAAGGTCAAAGGATGGAAAAGCAGAAGCGATTTTGTCATTGGAGTGTAATCTAGACAAGAGGTGTCAAATATATGGCTGTTACACTCCAGAGTGTGGCTCAAACCAGATTAAAACATAATGAGAAACATTTAACAAAATAAAAATGCAGTAAAACATAAATAATGTTTCATTTGCTAAGTCAATGTGCATCCCATGGGGATCCTTATGTACAGTTTAGTGGCCCCCATTTCTATTTGAGTGTGACCCCACTGCTCTAGACCACATGGACAAAAAGAGGAAATAGTTGAAGAATTCAGAAAATAGATCACAAGCCTGGCAGAGAAACATGATATAGTAGTGATGGGAGACTTCAAGTATCCAGACATCTGCTGAAGTTCTCCCTCTCTCCTCTCTTCTCTCTCTCCTTTCTCTCTCCCTCTTTCTCTCTTCTCTATCCTCTCTCTCTCCTTTCTTTCTCTCCTTTTTCCTCTCTCCTTTTTCCTCTCTCCTTTTCTCTCCCCCTTTCTCTCCTCTCTCTCTCTCCCCCCCTTTACTCATAATTTTATGGAGCAGATCTTTTTTTCTTAATTAATAAAGTATTTTATTTTGTCCCGTTACATGTAAAGATAGTTCTCAACTTTTGTTTATACAAGCTTTCCAATTTCAGATTTTTCTCCCTCCCTCCCTTCCCCCTCCCCTAGACAGCAGGTAATCTGATAAAGGTTATATATACACATAATAACATCAATACTATTTCTGCATTAGTCATGTTATAAGAGAAAAATCAGAGCAATGATGAAAAACCTCAAAATAGAAAAAACAACAGCACCAAAAATAAAAGAAATAGTATGGTTCATTCAGCATCTATACTCCACAGTTCCTTTTGTTTTTCTTGGATTTGGAGATCCTCTTCTATCATGGGTTCCCTGGAACTCTTCTGTACCATTGCATTGGTGAGAAGAATATAGTCCATCACAGTAGATCGACACTCAATGTTGATGATACTGTGTACAATGTTCTTCTGGTTCTGCTCATCTCACTCATCATCAGCCCACGCAAGACCCTCCAGGTTTCTCTGAACTCCTCCTGCTCATCGTTTCTTACAGCACAATAGTATTCCATTGTATTCATATACCACAACTTGTCCAGCCATTCCCCAATTGATGGGCATCCCCTCAACTTCCAATTCCTTGCCACCACATAAAGAGTATCTATAAATATTTTTGTACATGTGGGTCCCTTTCCCCTTTCCATGATTTCTTTGGGAAAAAGACCCAAAAGTGGTATCGCTGGGTCAAAGGGTATGGACAGCTTTATCACCCTTTGGGCATAATTCCAAATTGCTCTCCAGAATGGTTGGATCAGTTCACAGCTCCACCAACAATGCATTAGTGTTCCAAATTTCCCATATTTTCTCTAACATTTATCATTTTCCTTTTTTGTCATTTTAGCCAATCAAGGAGATCTTTAAAGAGGTGGTTGATGAACATCTACCTAGGGAAGCGGTCATTTCAAATCCAGCATGGCTTCATTAATTCATTCCTCTCTTATTCCCCCTCCTGGACTTGTTCCTGACTTCCTAGCACACTGCTACAATGGTCTCATCCTGGAACTTGCCTCCATACCTGGAGCTCCTTCACTCCTAGACAGCCTAACCATGCTGTGGCTTGCTTCCCCTCTGCAAGTCCGGGCTCCCCTATTTTCCCTATTGGTAAGCTCTGTCTGGAGGTTCCATTCTATAGCTTAGGGTAGAATGTCTTCATTCCCCTCTTGGACCTACTCAGGCATCTTCTCAGATGTTAAAAGCATCTAACTTGATGGTGACACAAATCAGTTCAAAATGCCCAAAGGAGGACTGGAGCTCAAGAGAGAGACAAGGGCAGAAGATATAGATCTGGGAGCCACTAACAAAGAGATGATAATGACACCCATGTGACCTGATGAAATCTTGGAAGGAGAAAGCATAGAGAGAAATGAAAAGAGAGCCCAGGACAAAACCTTGGGATATACCCATGGTCAGGGGAAGAAATATGGATGGGGCTGTGCTGATAAATATTTAATGAACAGTTCTCCAAGGGAAAAAAATTATTTCCACAGGACGGACTTTTAAATTTAATCAGCATTATTAACATTTTTTCCATCCGTTTCTTAAGTTCAAATCAGGGGTTGGTAAACTATGGCCCGTCAGCCAAATCCAACCTGTTTTTGTCCAGCTGGAGCTAGGAATGGTTTTTGCATTTTAAAATACAATAAAACTTTATTTAAAAACGTAAAAACCTTCCTTAGCTAGACTGTGTACCAAAACAGGGGACAAGCTGGATTTGGTCCCCAGCCACAGTTAGCAGCCCCTACCCTAGACAATCAACAAAACAATAACTCAAACCACGATTTGTAACTTTTGCCAATTTCTGGGACATAAATGCTCACACTAAAGATTTAACAATCAGGTCCTCTGGGCACTTTGAGCCAGTTCCAGCACACCCTGGCTATGAATGATGATCCAGTAAAGGAAGGTTAGGATATCTACAGTTTGTGGCCCCAGCACTTAGCAGGGTCTCTTACATACAGTAGGTGCTTAATAAATGCTTGTTATATTGGAGTTCCTAGCATATGGCCCAGCAGTTAGAGCACATAGCTCACACTTATGACACAAACCCAACTGTAACGATTGGAATGACGGCACCTGCTGGATACTTACTGTAGAAGAGTTCTGCCCATGAAGCGAAGGTCTTTGAGGGCAAGACCAGGAGTCTTTTCTTTGGGAGGAAGTGACGCGGACTAGTGGGAGGAGGAAGGAAGAGACTGGCGCTGACTCTGGGGCTTTTTCCTGAGGACTCTGGCGGAGAAGGGAGCGAGAAATGTGCTCTCCCTTTAATAGATAGAAATCTAGGCCTTTTTCTCTCTTTTTACCAAATTCTTATTCTCCTTAATAAATGCTTAAAAGTCTAACTCTTGCTAAAGTTTATAATTTATTGGCGACCACTCATTAGATATTTTAGACAGTTTAGCTAGAATTTTAGCCCTTAACAGATGGCTGACCACGAAGAGGAAAGCTAACCCTCAGTCTTCTGATCTTCTGGTTGGGTAAGAAATTTCCCCTCCCTCTCCCTTTAACTGCTAAGTACTGGCGTACTGGCTGTGTTTTCCCTTTAAATTTTTTCAAATGGACCTTTTAAACTCCCTAATTATCCTATTTTTGATTTTAGTCTGTTTAACCAGACAAATGGGAGATAAGATCATGTTAATGCTTTGTTTTTGTGGATTTTCTATTTTTCTTTTTATTTTTGTTAAAAGAGCCAGCAACTTACTCACACAAGGAAATATCTCTCCCTCTCCCAACCATGCTTTTTCAGAGAAACCTGAAGAGATTCCTGCAGCTTTTCCCAGTTCTAACAGTAATTGTTGCTTTAATTTTGCATGCCTGGAGGCAATGACCCACCCTCTAGAAGCTTTTAATCCCCTAGCACCTGGAGGCAAAGTGGGGGAAGAGGAATCCAGGCCTGAGTTCAAAATCAAGTCGGATTCAAATTGTGCTGGTCCCTCCCCTCCTCCCCAGACCCCACCCTCTACTCCTCCCATGGCCAAGCCCATTGCTTCCCCGGCCTGGGAAGTCCAGAGAACTGATGCGCATGCTCAACTTTCTCTAACTACATTTGCAGCTTCAGGCTCAGCCCTTTCCCAGCCTGGCTGTGCTTCTGAGACAACCTTAGAAAGCCCTTTAAATTCCAGATATGCTTGTTTTGTTCATAATTTTGCTAACCTGCTTTTGTCTTTAATTAGTAATCTTATAAAGCATTTGTATGGTGAAAGACTGACAGACAATATAGAGGGGTTAAAGAAGAAAAACTTAAGCTGAATAAGAATGACAATCATCACCATAGTTCAAGACTCTGCTTCTTTTGCCATGGAAGGGTACATATTTTACAGAAATGTAGAAGTAAGCAGCAAGGTATTGATATGAGTATTGGGGATTTTAGATATCGGAATCAAAAGTGTTCTGAATTCACTCAGAGTAATAATGTCAGTTCAGAGGTTACATAGGATTTCTATGCTATTATATATACATTTTGAAATTAATGGTATGGGTTTATTTTCATAGAGATTTTCATGCATTTGAGATTGTGTTTTATACTTAGTTTCTAAAACAAAGAGAATATTTGTAAAAGCTTTTTATAGTCATGTGGTCCAGTTTATATTTTATAATACTCTTATTGATATTAAGTTCATATTCATTTAGATTTCCCTAGTTTGAATTTCATTGTCTTTTATTGTTCCACATGTATCTTCTTCTATTCATTCATCTATCTAATTTTGAAACATGTTTTGATTTCATAATACAATGTTAATTCTAGGAGTATTGTGCTCCCATATTCTGAGTTGTTTGTTTTTGTTATTTTTTCTCAACTGATTATTTGATCAAACTCTTTAAAGCATTTCCCTAGCAAATTGTTTGCCATGGCAAGTGTAAATTGATTCTAGAAGTATTATTTTTGATAAGCATATTCCAAAAAAAAAAAAAAAAGAGGGGAACATTTGTAAAAGTTTTCTTTTTTCAAAAAAAAAAGTTCTTTGAGATTCTGTTGTGCTTTAACTTGTATTTAAGTATGTTCTGATTTTTCACAAAAGTAATTGTATACTAAGTAAAAAAAAAGATTATTTGAAATTGTTGCATAACTATATATTGTGTTCTGAGTCAAGATGTATTCACATTTTTTGCAATCATTTATTATCCTCAATTTTTAAATCCATATGAGACTTGGATTATGGGAACTTATCATTTAAGACATTAATTGCCTTTATTCTGAGTTATCAGATGCCAGTCCAATCACAAGAGGAATACGTGCAAGAGCAGACACTGAACTGTCACATGAGGGGAGACATGCATGAAGTCAAGGTATGGCCGAGGGAACGGCTTTTGACAAATGTTGAGGTTGGATTCTCTTGGTTTAATATTTTATTTTATTTTTCCCCACAATATTGTACAGATGGCTGGAAGTATTGATCCCACCCATCTCACTTCTACACCTGGCTTCTATGCTCCCTCCTATATGCCTGATGCCATGGACATCTCAATCCCATGCATCTGATTAAGTCTGACTCAGTTTCTTCCAATATGTTCGGTGGCTTGGACATATATTCCATCCACCTATTTTAAGCCTGGCATACTGTATGAGCAGTACATATTGCTCAAGTGTGGGAATGCTCATATCCCATCATTTCTCTGTTCTTTTATGGTAACCCCCATAATTATCTCAGGTGTCATGATAAATACAGTGTTGAATTTGGCCTTGACACCTGTTACCAATTATATTAGATTTTTTAATTTCTCATAATGGCATGAGGATAATTAGGCAGATGATGCAAAAAGTGATGAAACAAAGATAAAAAAATTATTTTTAATAATTAATATCGCAGCAATTGTCTTCTCAATTACCCTCCATAAGGGGGGGACTATAGTAATATTATAATTTTAAAGAATGGTTCAATTTTTGTTTTATTATATGTTTCATGTGTAACAACTAAGATTCTGAATTCCCTTAGACATGTTTTTGAAAACTTTCATTGTTTGATTTGATTATTGACAAAGCTATTTTAAAGTTGTGTTAAGCTCAATTTTGTAGGAAATTTCCTGGCTAATTACCAGCATCCACACATCAACCCCTGAAAAGACTTCCATTCCACGACTACACCTAGAGGACATCTGAGAAAAGACTTTCAGAGACTTTAAATGAACAGTTTTGATTTGTTGTTTTTGTTGTTTTTTTCTCTTTCTGTTATAATATACACCATCTGTAACATGTATTCTCTGCAGAGGCCCTCCCTTTGCAAGACTAATGTCAAAGCGTCGGTTCATGAGGACAAAAAAAAAAAATCGCCCCTCTGGACAAAACTTTCCTCTCTTCCTTTTCTATATTGTTGTTCACATATTATTAGTTAGCAATAGTTATTATATTGTTTTTACTGTTCCATCAAGGAAACATTTTGTTTCTTGAGGAACAACAGGGGGGACTGTAACGATTGGAATGACGGCACCTGCTGGATACTTACTGTAGAAGAGTTCTGCCCATGAAGCGAAGGTCTTTGAGGGCAAGACCAGGAGTCTTTTCTTTGGGAGGAAGTGACGCGGACTAGTGGGAGGAGGAAGGAAGAGACTGGCGCTGACTCTGGGGCTTTTTCCTGAGGACTCTGGCGGAGAAGGGAGCGAGAAATGTGCTCTCCCTTTAATAGATAGAAATCTAGGCCTTTTTCTCTCTTTTTACCAAATTCTTATTCTCCTTAATAAATGCTTAAAAGTCTAACTCTTGCTAAAGTTTATAATTTATTGGCGACCACTCATTAGATATTTTAGACAGTTTAGCTAGAATTTTAGCCCTTAACACAACTAATCAAAAAAACTCTAGAATCAATCAAACTTTTTGTGTGTCATAGACCCCTTTGGCAGTCCGATGAAACCTGCACATCCCTTCTCAGAATAATTTTTTAAATTTATAATTGAAGAATGCTAACATCCAGTTAGCTGTTAATGAAAATAAAGACATGATTTTTCCCACCCAAGTTAATTTCATTTATTAAATAATAATTCTTAATACGTTCAACTGTTTTGCAGTTTTGCGTCACTCTTCATGACCCCAGTTGGGGTTTTTCTGCCAAAGATTCTGAAGTGGTTTTCCATTTCCTTCTCCACCTCATTTTACAAGTGAAGAAACTGAGGCAAACAGGCCAAATTATTTGCCCAGAGTCACACAGCTAATAAGTGTCTGAGGTCTGTGCCACCTAGCTGCCCCCAAGTTAATAGACCCCCTAAAAATCGATCCATGGACCCCTAGAACAGGGATATGGACCCCAGACTAAGAACTCCTCTTCTAAACTTTCTTTCTCTGTACCCCTGGGCAAATTATTCCTATTTTCTGAGCCTTGATCTGCAAAATAAGGGAGACAATAGACAGCCTCCAAGTTGCTTTCCTGCCCTAAATCTATGATCCCATTATCCCAATTGTCTGCACTGCTCAAAGCTCCATTGGAGGTATTAGCTGTTAAAAAAAGGAGTGGGGTGAGGAATCTAAAGAAGGAAAAGTTACCACCATATGTATTCACACTCATACTCCCAGTGGAAAGTGACAGGGAGGCCAACATGGAAGAAAAACATAGACCATTTAAAAATCCACCCACCCAGTAGTTGAGCCACATTGAAAATCAATAAGGCATCGAGGCAGAGAGATCTTAAGGCCGACCTGATACCTGTCTAGGCCTTTAAAACTGGAAAACCTTTGAAGTTGCAGACGACCAATAAAAACACAGCTGGCCCTCACAGCTTAAATCCCCAGCGCTGGTGTTTTTTGGTTTTTTTTTTACCTCTAGCACCGCACCCGCCAAACCACTGATCTCTGGAATGTTTGGTCATCGCTGCCTTGGCCAGTAGCTGAGGGTCTGTCCAATAGGCAGGGACAGTGGCTGGTGGCCAGACACTCCGTGACCTGGGAATGACTGTGCTGTGAAGGTTTGGAATAACAGTATATTGGCACCTGGCTGTGGTAGGCTTTATGGTAGGGCACAATCCTGTGTAAGCTGACCCTGTCTGGGAGCCACATCCATAACATTTTCTTTATTAAATTCCTCCAAAGTCTCATTTTCAGGTCATTTTACCTTGAATGCAGCTCCACCTCTCAGACCCCTGAGAGAGAATCAATGAAGTCCTGGGATAATAAGAAAGTCTGCCTTTTGGGTAACGTTTTAGAGTGCTTTGCCATCTATTGTCCTCTTCACATCAACGACAGAGAGATAGATAGGCCTGGATTGAGTCTCCCTGTGAAAAGATGGGGAAACTGAGGCACGGGGGGGGGGTTAAGTCACAGGTCTAAGTCACTAAGTCACTTGTTACACAAGTCAGAAACTGAGCTGGTATCAGAATCTAAGTAGCCTGATTTCCACCCAAACATACTGACTTCCAATCCCAGTGGCTGCCATGCTAGACTACGGCTTAGAATAATCTAAAAATGGTGAGGCCTCCTTTAATTTGGTCTCCTACTTTCCAGCTGTCACCCACAAGAAATTCTGGAATTTACCAAAGGACTGAGACATTCATTCAATAAACATTAAAGGAGTATCTAGGGGGCAGCTAGGTGGTACAGTGGGTCAGGAGGACCTGAGTTCGAATCCAGCCTTGGATACTTATTAGCTGTATAACCCTGGGCAAATCACTTAACCCTGATTGCCTAAAATAAAGGAGCAGGGGGCAGCTAGGTGGAGCAGTGGATAAAGCACCAGTCCTGGATTCAGGAGGACCTGAGTTCAAATCTGGCCTCAGACACTTGACACTTACTAGCTGTGTGACCCTGGGCAAGTCACTTAACACCTCATTGCCCCACAAAAAACCCAATAAATTAAATTAAATAAAGGAACATCTAGTGTGTGACTATGGTTACATGGGAGATACAAGAGTAGAAGGTGTGGGGACTCCCAGCCCTGTCGTAGGAGCATGTAAGGGTATACTAGGCAATGAAGTTCAGGGGGGACATGCTAAATTTAGACTGGGAGGTTGTTCGGTTGTTTCAGTTGTGCCTGACTCTTTGTGACCCTATTTGGGGCTTTCTTGGCAAAGATATTGGAGTGGTTTGCCATTTCTTTCTCCAGCTCATTTAATAGAGGAGGAAAGGCAAACTAAGGCAAATGGGGCTAAGTGACTTGCCCAGGGTCATGCAGCTAGTAGGTGTCTAAGGTCAAATTTAAACTCAGATCTTCTTGACTTCAGTGCTCTATCTGCTGTACCACCTAGCTGAATGGGAGGACCATTATTCAAACCCTGAATCTTCTACTTAGAGCCAGCCTGTTTTGTAGGAACAATTTTTTTTTAAGTGAGGCAATTGGGGTTAAGTGACTTGCCCAGGGTCACACAGCTAGTAAGTGTTACGTGTCTGAGGCTGGATTTGAACTCAGGTACTCCTGACTCCAGGGCCAGTGCTCTATCCACTGCGCCACCTAGCTGCCCCAGGAACAATTTTTTTTAATATAGCCTGAACCATTTTTACTTGATAGGGGGGCAAGGAAGCCATCCTCAGGATTTGAGTAGTCTAGGAGATTAGGGTTTGAACTACCACGCAAGATAGGATGGGACCCCAAAGCTACAGATACAAGGACTGAAAGGAGCTAAGTCTAGTTTTGAATCAGTCTTCGTCAGCCCCGGCTCTTGAACAACCTACATGACTCTGGGCAAGTCATCTCCTTAAAAGCCCTCAATTTTTTCATCTGTAAAATGAAGCTGGGTGGATTAAGTCTTTCCAGCTCTGAACCTGTGATCTCCATGAATAATTACAAACAGCAGAAGGAGGGAAAGATACTATGGCATAAAGTGCATCTGGACCTGAGCTAATGTCAGCAAACAGGGAACTGTTTGGACATTCATAAGCCATCATCTTGTCTAAGCTGAGTTTTATCAACTAAAATCATTTATTTATTTGAATTACAGTCTCCTTAAGAACAGTAGCAAGTTAGAGTAGGATAGTAGAATAAGACTCCATGCACGCCCTTTCTTGGGTTTTGTTTTGGTTGTTTGTACCTTTGTTCAAGCTTTCCTCTTCTATGACCTTCTAACCCAGTCTTCAAGGCTCAGCTCCAAAATCCCTTCTTCCTTGAAACCCATAGTGATTCCCACCCACCCGGAGTCGGCCACCTAGAATCCATACTCTTTGGGCCATTCATTCTCTTGGTTCTATTTTGTCTTGTTTCATAAGCATTATCAAGATCGTAAGCCCCTTGAGGGCAGAGTGTCTCCTAGCCACTCAAATATTTGTCGATCCATGGATAAGTCTAGGGGGTAATCACGGGTAAGAGGCCTCCACTCTGCAGTACAGCCATGTAAAAGAAGACAGGACCCTAGAAAAATGTCAACAAGGACTTCAGAAACATCAGAAACCTAACAGGAGGCAAACTCTACTGCCCAGAGTCCAATCTCCATGCCTGTTGCCTTCCCACTTTCATCTCCCAAGTTGTACTAATTTCGACATTTTCCAACTTATCTGACAAGGTACTTCCTGTGCAGGAAATAAATGTGTCAAATGATTTCTAGATTTAAAGTGACGGATCACAGTGGGTTTCTGGACAGCAGGGGTGCTAGTCTCATAAAAAGTAGGCAGCCTTTATTACTTTAAGGAGGGGGGAAGGAAAAAAAAGAAAAAGAAAAGGGGAGAGAAGGGGAAGGAAGGCTAGAATTTCTCCGGTTTTACTCAGGGTAATCTCCTTAGCAGCCACCCTGCCCCTCTGGTGCCTGCATCTTGAAAAGTACGAAGTCTGGAAAAATGGCTCACTTTCTGTGAAAAACTACTGTGTATTCTCTTCTCCTTTGTAGTTGAGGCTGAGGGGGAAAAAAATTCTCAAAACCATCTTGGAAAAATCAAAAAAGCAGACTCACTGATAATTGAACCTGGCAAGAGCAATAGAAACCTTGATATGGGTGTTCCAGCCACCCCAGAGCCAATTAACCCAGAGGGGATAGGGGTCCCTGGTGGGGAGGGGGTGCATTGAAGGGGTCAGTGCTGTACGATCTCCTGAAAAGCCAACTCCTTGGATTGGGGACTTAAGTGGGCAGAGATCCCAGTCCCCCAAACTGATCTGAAAACCAGGTTTGAGTAGAGAGGATTGAATGGCCTCTGTGTGTGTACTCCTGTGTGTCTTCAGGGCTGGGTGTGTTCCTGAGGTGTTTTCGGGGTGGGGAGGGGAGAGGCTGAATCCTTCTAGCCCCCTCTGTCCATTCTGCAATCCCAGGGTCCCAGCTACTCTCCGAAGGCAGCAGTACAGAAAGCCACCTTCTCAGCTCCCTCCCCCACACCTGCCCTCCCCCCTCTACACACACACACACACACACACACACACACACACACATCCTTCTGCTTGCTCAGCTTGATTTGAGGGTCAGATTACTCCTTGGCCCCTTCTGTCCTGACTCAAGTTCAATACTGACGCCTGGAGCAGGATGCTCAGATAGAGGGGCGCCAGTGACAAGCTTGGCTGCTGGCATTCTCAAGCAGGATGAGGGAGAAATGGGCAAGGCCCAGTGCTCTCTGCAGAGCAACCTGGACCCGAATTTTACTATTTGCCATTTAAGATTCTGAGGGGGGAAGCAAATTTAAAACACCTGGAAATTTACGTCTCTGATGGGTCAAGTTGCGCTGCGCTATAATTTAAATGACCCAGTCTGTGTACTTCAAAGGGATCTCTCCTCCGGGAAGCTGGGCAAAGGGGGTGGGTGGGGGCGCTGCTTTTGTTTCATAGAGCCCAGCAGTCAAGTGACATCTGAACAATTCACCTGCTTCAAGGCCTCCGTCCAAAGATGCCACTGCAGCAGACAGAAAAAGCAACAGCCCGAGTGTACTCGGGGCTCCTAGGCAGTCACTGGGCCCAACAGCAAGGCCTTCTCAGGGGGAGGCGATGTGAATAATGCAGTTCGTCGAGGGCCGCCCCCGACATGTAGCATGGGGGTGTTCCCTGGTGGCTCTACAGGAGGCAGAATAGAGATCTCTAGCCTCTTCATTCTCCAAGGGAGACTTTCATTCCTTCTAGGAAGAGAAGCAGGAAGTTGGGGCCAGAGTTTGGGCATCTCACTGTCGAGAGAGAGAGAGAGAGAGAGAGAGAGAGAGAGAGAGAGAGAGAGAGAGAGAGAGAGAGAGAGAGAGAGAGAGAGAGAGAGAGAGAGAGAGAGAGAGAGAGAGAGAGAGAGAGTGCTCAATTAGAATTTATATATAGAGAGGGCAGCTAGGTGGCACAGTGGATAAAGCACCGGCCCTGGATTCAGGAGGACCTGAGTTCAAATGCAGCCTCAGTCACCTGACACTAGTTGCGTGACCATGGGCAAATCACTTAATCCTCATTACCCCACAAAAATTTTTTTAAAAAGAATATATATACATACACATATATACACACACATACATATACACATACATACACATGTGTATATGTTTGTATATACACATACATATATGTATATAATGTGTGTGCACACATGTACTATATACACATGTGTTTTCTATATCCACACACGTGTGGGTATACATGCGTATATATGTTCTCTCAACTAGTGTTAATATAGGGCATGTGATTTTCAGTTTCAAGCTAACTTCTGATCATTGTTTCATTAATGGGAGAAGCAGGAGCCCAAGCTTTATATCCAAGGTTTGGCCTGTCTCTTCCACAATGAACACACATAAGTAAGAAACTCTTTATCCATCTCAACAGCAACAAAACAAACAAACAAACCAGAGAAGGTATACATAGGAGAACAAATACCAGACAATACAGAGTGAAGAAGCTCTCCCTTTGGGAGAGGGAACAGTTCAACCAAGAGAGTCTTAGATCTCACAGGGAGGAAGAGAGCTACCAGAAGCCTTTAGTACAGCAAGCTGGGGTTAGGGACATTATGGAGATGGTCAGTTTCTTCCCAGAGTCTTTTCCTTCAGCAACCTGAGGTGGGGTTGGCATCTTCCATCTTCTCTCTCAAAATCAGAGGCCAAAAGTGCCTGGAGTGACTGACACCTGTAGAGAATTGGAGAAACTAGAAGTGACTTCTAAGCTCAAAGTCTTCTCTCCTGCACTCACCAATTCTGTACCACTCCTGATGTAGGCATGGGTAATCCCTGACATTTGGAAAACCTCATCTCACCCTCACCAGCAGCCCTTGGGGAAAACTGAGGTTCAGAGACATTGTGATTTGCCCAAGGTCACAAAGGAAGTTAGCAGCACAGCTGAGACTAGAACTCAGTTCTCCTGGCTCCCAGTCCCCAGGAGATGAGTCCTGGACCTGGAGTCAGAAACACCTGAATTAAATTCTGCCTCAGGCATTTTCTTAATGAGTGCTGTGGTCCAGAGCTAGTTATTTAACCTCTCCTTGAGTCTCTGTTTCCTAATCTGTAAAATGGGAGTCAGAACAGTACCTACCTCTCAAGGTTGTGGTGACAGTCAAGTGACATGATGAATTATAGGATTAAACATTTAGGGGCCAACAGGGACCTTAGAGGCCTCAAGTCCAGCCCCCTCATTTTATAGATGAGAGACTCAGAAAGTTTAAGGGACTTGCCTGGGGTCACATAACTAGGCAATGTCTGAAAGGAGATTTGAACCTAAGACTTCCCACCTCCAAGGTCACCATGCTCCTTTGCATGGTATTTTGCAAACCTTTAAGGACTATATGCTCTTTCCATCAGCCTTTTCTGAAGTACCTTGTATACCCTCCTGTTGGTGACTCCTGCCCTTGAAAAGAAAGACCTATGTACATAGACTAATAAGCTCTCTCCACTGTAGAATTCTGGGACAGGCAGCTCTAACAATTCTCTCTGATGCTTGTCTCCTCTCAGACAGGAGGAAAGATTCTTTTTTTTTTAAGTCAGTACAATCATTTTTCAAACCAAGAAAGGCTTCCCAGAGAATTCCCACTTTTCAGTCTCCTGCCTGCTCCTGTTGCTATCTTAGACTAATCATCATAAAAGACAATTCGATCCAAATAAAGAAGAGGAAGTGTTGTCAGGGGATCTTGAGTCCTTATTATCCCAACTCTGCCACTAAGTTATAAGTTACATGAGTTGTGTAATCTTGGGCAAAGAACAATTTCTGTGGGCCAGTTTGTGATTGATTGATTGACTGATTGACTGAGCTATAGGGAAGAGACTTCTGGAGATCATGCTTCTGCTCTCAGGCAGATGACTTAGGATCAGCCCGGTAGGACTTTTGTCAGAGATTCCCTAACTGGGAATTACATTACCTGGGACAAATTCACGTGAGCAGGTGGGAAGTGGTGCATGGTTGAAATAGACAATAGATTGAAGTCATGGTAGATGAAGAGGTTGGAGACCTAGAACTGGGAGGCCATGGTGCTTGAAGAGGGTAGGGATTGGGGTGCAGAAGACTAGAAGGCAGACAGTGAGCTTCTTGGGGAGGAGAGAAAGTGGCCTGGAGGCTCATAGATGATAGCAATTGGGATAGAATGGAATGATCCTTAAAGAAAGAAGGATGGGGGCAGCTAGGTGGCGCAGTGGATAGAGCACTGGCCCTGGATTCAGGAGGACCTGAGTTCAAATCCAGCCTTGGCAACTTAACAATTACTAGCTGTGTGACCCTAGGCAAGTCACTTAATCCCAATTGCCTCACCAAAAGAAAGAAAGAAAGAGAGAGAGAGAGAGAGAGAAAGAAAGAAAGAAAGAAAGAAAGAAAGAAAGAAAGAAAGAAAGAAAGAAAGAAAGAAAGAAAGAAAGAAAGAAAGAAAGAAAGAAAGAAAGAAAGAAAGAAAGAAGGAAGGAAGGAAAGAAAGAAAGAAAGAAGAAAGAAAGGAAGGGTGGTTGCTGGGTAATTATGGCAATAGGAGGGCCTGGAAGTGGCCTTGGGAAGCAAGGAGTGTGCCAATTATTCCTCTCAGCCTTGTGCGTTAGTATATATGAGGGCAAGAGAAGTCAGCTTTGGAAATCGTGCCAAGAAATGTCTTATCTTTGGGAGAAAGTTAGGTTTCAGTGAACATAATAAGATGGGAGGAGTGTGAAAGGACATATTAACAATGAGGAGGGTTCCAGAGGTTTCAAAGTCTAGAAAATAGAGTCTAGAGAGGGCTATGGTTGAGCTGGATATAGATGTTGAGAGAAGTAGCAGGGGAAAGGAGTTTCAAGGATGAGCAAAAAGGCACAGGACCACCTCCCTTAGCCTTAGCACAGTGCCTGGCACATTGTAGGTGCTTACTTTCCTTCCTTTTTTCCTTCCCTCTGCTCCTTCCCTAACCTCTACATGTCTCCTCCACTCCTTCTCCCTCTCCCTTTCCCAGGGTCATCTTTCCCCTAAACCCAAGCAAATGTTGGGGTTGGGCGGTAGGGTGGGATTGAGCTGGTACAGTAGCACAGAGAGACAAGGTAACCCATCCCATTCTCCCCCTCCCAAAATCTTTACTGACAATGACCAAATTCCCTCTCCCTCTTGAGAACTCACATTTTACTCCAACGCTTAGAAAGGTCAGGACTGATGGAGAATGAGGAGCCACCATAAAGGCACGCTCTAGATCACAGTAGGGATAAAGTAGCTTCTCCCCACCAAAGGAGAAATCAGTGCCCTCTCAAATGTCAATGCCTGAGTCAAAGCTCTGGATGCCCTATCCTAGTTATGGCTCTACTCTCACATGTCAAGAAGGATCTGGGTACATTTCTGGGAATTTCTGGGGCTCATTACCCCAACCTAGACAATCTGGGAATTTAACCATCTATCAACAACTTTCCTTGCAAACACATGAGCAAGAAGGTCTCACAACAAGGCACATGGAAAACAATGATACTCACATAGGTTTATCACAACATAAGAGAGTTTATTAACTTTGTCTGAAATTCTCCACAGTTCCCAGTATAAAAGTGGGGATCATCTCTCCCTACTACCCCTTCTAGTACAGGTCAGTAGTTTATCTAAGATCACAAGGGCAGTGAGCATAATCATTCTGTCTACCAGCTTCAGCAGATGGTTTGGATCTTCTTCATCACTAAGTAGGCAGTGTTCATGCCCTATAGCTTTTGGGTAGAAATCCCAGATCTGGCTTGAACTGGCTAGAGAAAAATACCCCCCTATACTTAACCATAATACAGTATCAAACAAGGGACCCCAGTCTGGATTTCTCCCTTGCACTGACCTCTTGTTTCAGACTCTTGTAGAGTCTAGGCACCTGGGCAACACACTAGCACTTTTGTCAAGGTGAGTGGCGAAGTTCATCACCCACCTCCACACCTCTGCATCCTGCCCTGTAGTGAGATGCTGCATCTCTCTTAGCATGGAAATAACAACCCATACACCCATGTGTGCCCCGTTCCACATTTATTCAATGAAACTCAAGAGGATAGGTAGTCCATTGTTGGTCAGGGTGATGGGTGGCTGCCTCAGGCTCCCCAACATGTGCCACTTTAGTTCCCCAGAAAGCTATTTCTTACATACTAGTCATATGCTGAATCATGGCAAAATATCTGTGACAAACAGTGCAGTCCAACTGTCCATCTCCATTGTTTCATGCTTTCCTCTGGGGCATTGTCTCAGTTGTCTACTTTTCTATCTCAATTTTGGGATTTCTCATCATTTTAATTAGGGAGAAAATGAGGTACTAACTCTGTTTCCTGCCTCCAGATCTTTGTTTAGAGATTGCTCAGTCTTTTCATGGGTTCTAGTTTTGCTTGAGGTGTAGTCCAGTAAAACTTGTTATATAATTTAGAATGCAAAAAAATTAGAGACATATTTTAATTTCTTTTATTTTCAGTGGGGGAAAAAATGGAATCTCCAAATTAGGGAAGGGGAAATTGCTCTTTGGTTTCATCGAAGCAAAGACTGTTTTTAATTGTAGGGTAGCAAGGAGTATTTATATAAGCAAGTGTGTGTAGGAATCCTAAACAAGCCAGATGCTAGCTTGTACTCATTGGTCCATTAGTCAGACTTCCATGACTTGGGGCTAAACTAAAGATCATCTTCTGAACATTAAACAGTTACCCCTATGTACGGAGGGCAACTGCATGAGCTCTTGAAAGCTGATTGTTAAAGTTTAAGTATGAGCATTTACACACTAAAAATAAGCAAATACTATAAACAGGGCTTAACATTGTTTTGTTGGTTATCTAAACTTAAATCAATGGAGAAAATATTAATAATGCAGATTAAACTTAAAAGTACAGCACTTTTTTTTTTTTTTGGAGAGCCAACTGTTAAGCATTTCCCAGAATGTTGTTGTTCAGTCCTTCGGTCATGTCTGATTCTTTGTGATCCCATGGACTATAGAATTCCAGGCCCTTCTATCCTCTACTATCTCTTAAAGTCTGTCCAAACTCATGTTCATTGTTTCCATGATACCATCTATCCATCTCATCCTCTGCCGTTCCCTTTTCCTTTTGCCTTCAATATTCCCCAACATTACAGTATTTTCCAAGGGGTCCCTTCTTGTCATGAGGCCAAAATATTTAAGCTTCAGCTTTAGTATTCGATCTTCCAGTGAATTAATTTATTGAAGTACTGACTGATTTGGTCTCCTTACTGTCCCAGGGATTCTCAAAAAGTCTTCTCCATCACCAGTCGAAAGTATCGATTCTGTGACACTCAGCTGTTCTCACAGTCATACATTGCTACTTGACAAACCATATCTTTGACCATCCAGACTTTTGTAGGCAAGGTGATGTCTCTGCTTTTTAGCAAGTCATAGTTTAGATTTGCCATAGCTTTCCTACCAAGAAATAAACATCTTTTCATTTCATGGCTGCAGTTGCCATCTGCAGTGATCTTTGAGCCCAAGAATATAAAATCAGACAGTTTCCATTTCTTTTCTTTCTCTTTGCCTGGAAGTGATAGGACCAGTTGCCAAGATCTTAGTTTTAGAGGGTTTTGTTTTTGTTTTTGTTTGTTTGGGTGAGGCAATTAGGGTTAGGTGACTTGCCCAGGGTCACACAGCCAGTGAGTGTCAAGTGTCTGAGGCCGGATTTGAACTCAGGTCCTCCTGCCTCCAGGACTGGTGCTTTATCCACTGCGACACCTAGCTGCCCCTAGAGGGGGTTTTTATGTTAAGCTTCAAGCCAGTTTTTACATGCTTTTCTTTCATGCTCATCAAGAGGCTTCTTAATTCCTCTTCACTTTCTGCCATCAGAATTTGCCAGACTATCTCTGTTTAAATACCTCTGGCCTCTTGGAAGTGTGACAAACAACAGCCAGGAATATACTTCCCATTGCATATTTCTAGCAAATCTCTGTCTTCAGTACCAGGTTGGGTCAACAAAAATTTCCCCATCTGATATCTTCTCTCTTCTAGCACCTAGGAAGAATACTTCCTGACTACACCAGTACCTCTCACACATCTGGAGCTTCCCATTTTTTCCCCAGCTGTCCCTCCTGGCTTCCGCGAGTTCACCTGGAGCAAACTGAAGAGGGTTGTTTAAAATAGCCTGAGTCACTGCTGGGAGTTATTCAGGTTAGGAGGTTTGACTTGAGAGAGGGGAAAATGTCAGGGCCTCCCTGAATTAGTGCACCAAGAGAATACAATATTTTTAGTCCTTACTATATGCTTAGTGGTGGGGTTTTCTGGAAAGAGTGCTGAAGTTGGAGCGAAAAGACTCTGGTTTAAATCCCAGCACCACTATTTACTGTTGATGCATGCATGCATTTATATATATATATATATATGCATGTACATGTATGTTCATTTTGTGTGTGTATATATTCATTAATTCAATAAACATTTCTTAAGTACCTGTTATGTGTCAGGCATACATGTATATATGGATCTACATGTGTGTTCATTTCTTTATAGCAGCACTTTTGCGGTAGCAAAAAACTGTAAACAAAATGAGTGCCCATCAGATGGAGCATGGATATATAAGTTTATAGCAGGTGAACATCATTCAATATTATTGTATCATAAGAAATGGTGAATATGAGGAATTCAGATGAACATAGGAAGTCTTGATGAACCAATGCAGAGTGAATTAAACAGAACTAGGAGAAGGGTATATACAATGACTACAATAATATAAAATTTTTAAAAACACAGAAAAACAAACAAGGTAACCAATTGCTGGGTAACTGAAATGACAAATCTTGGAGAAAACATGAGGAAATGCATACCTCATACATTCCCTACCCTCCTTTAGTAAAGATATAAAATCTATACACCCTCATATATGATAAGTTAGTTTTGCTGAAGTTTTTCTTTGGTAGAAGGAAGGGATCAAGAAATTATTGAGGGGGCAGCTAGGTGGCGCATTGGATAGAGCACCGGCCCTGGAGTCAGGAGTACCTGAGTTCAAATCCGACCTCAGACACTTAACACTTACTAGCTGTGTGACCCTGGGCAAGTCACTTAACCCTAATTGCCTCACTAAAAAAAAAAAAATTTTGAGGGGGCAGTCAGGGGGTTGCTAACATCCAGAAAGTCATGTAATGAGAAAAAAAAGGGCATCAATACTACTAGCTGTGTGACCCTGGGCAAGTCACTTAACCCCAATTCCCTCACTAAAAAAAAAAATAATAATAATAATAATAAAAATAATAAACTTAAAGTTTCTACTTAGCAATAATATATTTGTATAGGAATAATCTATTGAATAATCTATGAAGTCTTTTCCTTTGCATAACCTTATTGGATCCTCACAATAACCTTTTGAAATGGGTAGAAATAGGTATTATTGTGCTGATTTCACAGAAGAGAAAACTAAGGAAGGTTTTAAATGGTTTTCTCAGGGCCACAGGAGCTAGTCAGTACAAAATAAGAAAAACCCAGATTTTCTGACTCCTAGCCCAAGGCCCTTCTCATCATGCTATGCTGCTTCTAACCCCCTAACCACCCCAATTCCCTCTCCCAAAAGAGATTTACATCATTACTTTACTCAGCAAACCCTTCTCTTGCTTAATTAAGTGATTAAAATCATTTGTTTAGCACCTACTAGGTGCCCAGGCCTTGTAAGGATCAACTAAAGCTCAGTCTCTGTCTAAATCATCAGAAATTCCAAACGGTTGGCCAAGGGTAGTTGAGTTTCTATCTGAGAGCCCCAGGTGAAGCCTCAAATGAGGATCTGGATGGGCTGTTAGCTGTTGAAATGACCAATTTCTCAGAGATCACTGCCATTAAAGCTCATGTTCAATGGCTTACAACAGCATCACTGAGATTTCAGAAACGGAGCATCTGCAGCACAGCTGGAGAAGCTGTGTTGGAAAATCAATCATTGCCCTGGCAACTGCATAACTGATGGTCCATCAATCAGAAACACAAGGCATTTATAAAACACATAAATGTGCCTGCAGATCTGCAAATGCAATAGGGAGCTGGAAGCCTGAGCAGCTTGGGAGAGAAGGTAACTTGAAAGGTCCCCTTGGGTGGGGGGTGGGGGGGTTCACAGATCGGTGCCCCCAATGAAATAGCCCAGGGAGCGGCAGATATACCTTCTTCTTAGGGAAGGCATAACCCCCAAGCAGAGTCCTCACCCACGACTCACCATCTCCCAACTCGGAGCATTTTCATCTGCTGTTCCCTGTGCCTGGAACGAACTAACTAACTAACTAACTAACTAACTAACTAACTAACTAACTAACTCTCTCTCTCTCTCTCTCTCTCTCTCTCCTCATCTGCACCTTCCTTCTATCTTCCCTGGTTTCCTTCAAGTGTCAGATAAAGTCCCACCTTCTACAAGAAGCCTTTTCCCAGTCCTCAATCTTAGTGCCTTCCCTCAGAGACTATCTCCAGTTTATTCCACATAGCTCTTGTTTGTACACAATGGTTTTTCACATTCTTTCCTCTATTAAATTCTTAATTCTTTAAAAGGAAGGGCTACTAGGGGCAGCTAGGTGGTACAGTGGATAGAGCACCAGCCCTGGAGTCAGGAGGACCTGAGTTCAAATCCGGCCTCAGACACTTGACACTTACTAGCTGTGTGACTCTGGGCAAGTCACTTAACCCCAATTGCCTCACCAAAAAAAAAAAAAAAGTAAGGACTGCTTTTTGTCTATCTTTGTATCCCTGATACTTAGCACAATGCCTGGCTTATAGCAGAAACTTAATAAATGCTTGTTGACTGACTGTACTCCAGAGAAGAGTTCACCTGCCCCACTCCCACCATCCATAGGAACTAAGCATGCCTAACAGTCTTCTACATGTTTACACTTGAGGATACTCCTACACAGTATTGGTTCAATTGTCTTTAGGTCCCATTCTCTCCAGACATGACAGTCTCCTGTTGAGAGGGCTGCCATTTTCTCTAAGTATGCCTCTGAGATCTTGTAAGAGGATAATAGAGAAGCAGGGGAGCAAGTTGGGGATATGGGAAGGAAGCACTTGCTTTTTCCTGACTCGGATTGTAAAGAAGAAAATTCCTTTCCACTTAGGAATTCCACTCCGCTCCAAGCATCATCTACTTTTTTTTTTTTAAGGGGGATACGGTGAATGTTCTTTCCTTTTCTTTTTAATACTCCTCTTATGTCATTCATTCACTGTCATAGGAATCCCATCCAGCTTCACACACACACACACACACATTCATTGTGGGAGGGGAGAAGGAAGGAAAATTAAGGCTTATTTAATTTTTAAATTTTTCCCCATAGTTTTTTTTTTCTATTTTTATTTTATTTTATTTTTTGGAGGTGGAAGGGAAGAGGTGGTGGTATTGTTAGTCCAGATGTCTTCCTGGGTAGTAATAACCAGATCACCACTTAGAGCACAAACTCCCCAGGCGTCGCCCATTAAGAATAGCTCCAATAATAGCATCGGTTTTGGGGTTTTTTTATAAGCTTTAAGGCTTATACAAGGTGTCCCAAAAGTCTTAGGGCGCTTTCAAGCTTTAATAGCATTCAAGGTGTCCCAAAAGTCTTAGGGCAGTTTTAAGCTTTACTACTTTAAAAACTGCCCTAAGACTTTTGGGACACCTTGGATGTTTTAAAAGTATAGCGAGTACATGTTTCGGAGTTGAGGTGTTTGGATAGTATAACAGTAACACTAGAGATCAGGAAATCACTGGTGAAATAAAGCTGTTAGATTGTGCTATATGCTACGGTGGGTCATGAAAACACAGTAGGAGTACTGCCTAGGAAATGTCCGAAGCATTCAGGACATTCTTTCCAAAAGTTTCCATTTCTGAACCAGTTAGTCACCAAGAATTTATTAAGTACCTAATTACGGGCCAGGCACTTTGCTAAGTGTTGGGACAAAGAAAGGCAAAAACAGTACTTGCCCTCAAGGAATTTACAATCCAATGTACAATCTAACCACCTATTTAATCCAACCCAGTTATTGCCCACTTAATCCAAATACTTTAATTAAGTTTTTTAGAAACCTTACGCTGGAACATTAGTACAATCAACTAAAATTGCTTAGCAACTATTTGCATTCAAATCAATTTAAACACACTAGATATCATAACAGCTATGGCAGCTATTTACTGCAGCAGATAGAGCACTGGACTTGGAGTCAGGAAGACTCATTTTGATGAGTTCCAATCCAGCTTCAGAGAGTTCTAACTGTGTGACCCTAGGCAAGTCATTTAACCTGCTTGCCTCAGCTTCGTCATCTGTAAAATGATCTGGAGAAGGAAATGGCAAATCACTCCAGTATCTCTGCCAAGAAAACTCCAAATGGGGTCACGCAGAGTCAGAGGGGACTGAACAAAAACAAAGTATCATAACATCTTTTGGCCCCTTCCTCTAAATGCCCATCTTTGCTCCGTTATTCTCATTCACTTTTCTTCATATTATCAGAATGCATACTCTACTCTTCTGGTTATATTTTTTCCTTTGCTTTATTTCATAAAAGTATTTTCAGAAATATTTTGTATTTTTCATACTTGCCAGACTTAATTGCATTACAATAATGTACTATAATTGATTTAGCTACTCCCCTATTGGGGAGTTTTAAGTATTGTTGGATTTTAGGCTGCTTCCAATTTGAAGAATCTTTTTTTTTTTTACTTTCAAATTCCCATAATGCTGCTAGGAAAATCTGTTAACACAGGTTGTTGTTTTTTCTTTGCCTTGAATGTGATGGATAATATTGTGCTTATAGCAATATATAATTATATCTTATAGATATGATGAAGAGAATGGCTTCAGAAAAACCTGGGAAGACTTATATGAACTGATGCAGAGTGAAATAAGCAGAACCTGAAGAATAATTTCCACAGTAAAAGATTGTTTAGTCCCAAAGGACTAATGATACAATATACTATCCACCTCCAGATAGAGAAATATACTCATAGTGCAGATTGAAGCATATTTTCCCCCTCTCTTTCTTTTTCAGGTTCCCCCACCTCAACACGGCTAATGTGGAAATTTGTTTTGCATGGTTTCATATTTGTAACAAGTTTTGTATTTCTTGCCTTGTCAATGGGTAGGGAAGGAAAAAAATCTGGAACTAAGAATAAAATAAAACTGAATTTTTTAAAAAGAAAGAATTGTTCGTATCATTTTACTATTCATATCCATTCTAGACTAGGAGTTGCCACTTAGACTTTTTATCAGTTTCTTGTCCCAAGCCTTTCAAGATACCCCTGCTGTATTGTCTTTCTCTATTAATTATCCCTCAACAACTCCATCTGAAAAAGAACCCTCAGCAGACTGGACCATGGGTTTGATCTAGTGTGGCATTTCTGATATTTCATTCTCCTGTGGGTTACCTAGGGATGATGAATTTCCAGTCTCCCCATTTCACAGTGGAATAAATTAAGGTACTTAATAAGTGTTTATTGAATGAACAAATGAATCAGAAATAGCCTTGAGGTTTGATGGTATCACAAAGGAATCAATCAAGCATTCAATCAACAAGCATTTTTTTGTGTCCACTTAGGTGCCTTTGGCGGCTGGAAAGTATTCAAATTGACTAATCTTATGTGAACAAATTTTCCCTTTACCAGAGCAAAGATTTACTCCTCAGGTTGGTATTCAAGGACCCAGTAGAATAAGATACTTATTCAAGGTCGACACTACTCATCCATGATGTGGCCAGGACTGTTTCTACTATATTATATTCCATGACTTATGTTCACCAGTTATTTCATACATGAATACGGCGTATTATTTCCTTATTTACCCTGGAAGTTCCTGGAGTGCTGAAAAACTGGAATAGAGGTCAGGAAGACCTGGATTCAATTCCCACATCTGGCACTAGCTGTGTCACAAGCGAGTCACATAATTCTAGTCCTATTTCCTTGTCTGTACAATGAGAGAGGGGGATTACTATTGTTATTGGTCGTGACCCCATTTGGGGTTTTCTTGGCAAAGATACTGGAGTGGCTTGTTATTTCTTTCTCCAGCTCGTTTTACAGATGAAGAAGCTGAGGCAAACTGGACTTAATGACTTACCCAGGGTCACACAGGGAGTGCTGAGGCCACATTTGAACTCAGGTCTTCCTAACTGCAGGCCTGGTGCTCCATCTACTGTACCACCTTGCTGCCTCTTCCTACTCTTAATCCTATTATCCTAGGAGTAACAAGCGTTTTGTCTTTTGCCTACTGTGTGCAACCCAATAGGCCCTCCATCAATTCTTGATGACAAATGTGGGATGAACTCCATGCCTTGGGTTGTAACTCTTTTTTTTTTCTCCATCAAAAAAAGGATAGTATTGTAGCTGGAGCTAGAAATTAGATAGGATCTAAGCCAGAACAGTTAATGGAATCAAATTCAAATGCTCTGAGAGAAATCTTAAAGAAAGAGGCATCTTTGACCCATCACCTTAGGCCAACTGCACCCACATTTCCACCCATCCTCTTGAGGAGGACAGACCCCCCTCCAAATCCCCTCCCCTCATTTCACATGCTCCCTACGTGTTCTGATCTGACAGTCCCTTCAAAAGCAACAAGCCTAGAGCATCCATATTTCTATGTGGCATTCGTGATGGATATGAAATCAAGAATTTATTTCTGTCACCGAAATAAACCCTGCTTTTCAAAGACACTGGTAATTTAGAAGCCAGGGGATTTCTCCGCTTACTTCTGCCAATTGCCATTTTTCTTTCCTTCTGGCTTTTCCCACAGTAAATCACTCTGAGGGAAAACAAAATGTGAAATCAGGCTTTTCATATGCTGGGGACGGAAAGTAGAGGACGGTAGGAAAAAATGAAACCGCTCTGGAACTGCAAAAGTCCCAGGCTCCAGTCAAACTTTCCACTGAATCAAGACCTCGGCTTGCAATCCGAGAGGAGAAATTAAGTTGTAATATTCCAACAAATAGTGGGAGCCAGTCAGCGCTGTGATATGGACTTGCAGCCTAGATAACGAGGCTCTGCAGAAGCAAATTTAATTACCTGTCAGGAACTAAATAAAAGCTTTGCTTTATCTAATACTCCCTGTGTGCAGCATAACTATGGAAACAAGTCTGAAACTCAATTGATTTGTTATTTACAGGGTCCTGAAGAGCCGTTAAAAAGAAAAGTGGGTGACTAAAAGTCTTTTTGAAGTTTGATTTTTCTTTGATATGCTTTTTGTCTACTTATTTGCTAGCTAGACCTCTAGCTGCCACCCTCTCCGACCATTATCTTTAATTATAATTATGCTTACTAAAATAATTCTTTCGAGCTTACCTTAATCTTAAAAAAAGGGGGGGCTTAAAAACAGCTTTAAAAAAAAAAACATTCCCAGAGGTCCAGTGGCTGGAAATGAACTTAACCCTTAGCTCAGTAAGTCCTCAGAAGGCAGAGTTTGTCAGGACTGAACTCAAAGTCTTCCTGGCTTGGGAGGACCTGATTGATAGAGTTTGTACTCCATTGTTCTTGCCTTCAAGAACTTACAATCACCTCCATGACATTCTTGCCTCTCTAGCCAAATCAGAGAATGATTCATTTTATAGACATTACCAAAAATCTAGTCTCACAACAATTTTGTCAGGAAGCTTGGGCAAATGTTATTGTTTCCATTCCCAGGTGGGAAAATCAAGGCTCAGGGACTATTATTATCCTAACTCTATAATTATTCTTTCTTTTTCCTACATTTTCCTTACATTTATTCAACCATAAAAGGGGTATTGTTAGTCACTGTCCATATCAGGAGTTGGGCTTTTCCCATGATCACGGGGCAGTTTGCACATTCCCCATTGGAGGAGAAGTGCTTGTTTTGTATGGTTCTTAGAAAGTCAGTAATCTTCTATTCCCTCAATTCTATCACTCTCTATGGGCAGCTCAGGTGCATTGTCAAGGGGTGTGTGGGTTTGTGGGTTAGATCCATTAGGATTTAGCTCTGAGCCCCTACCCACTAATAAATACCATCTACTTTTTATAAATTCGCTGTATTTTGGTAAATGCTAATCACATGGTCTTGACATAATAGAGTCATCTCTATATGGAAACAGTTTAGTATAGAATCAACATTCAAATAAATAGTATATAACAACACAATGAATAACAAAACAATACATCTTCTACTAAGTAGCTGTGAGTGCTCCACTCTGCTAATCCCTGGAAGGGATCAGCATCAGAGGTGTCAAATATGGTTTGGGATGCATGTAATCCACAACACTCCTGCCTGTGGCCTGAGATTAAAATGCACTGCCTATTTGATTTTAATGCACTGATGGATTTTTTTCAATATATGGATATGTGTGGTTTTTTAACTCAATATGCAGCCCACAGGGATCCTTAATGTGCAGTTTAGTGGCCCCTATTTCTACTTGAGTTTGATACTACTGCCCTAGATAATAGGAACAACTTAGATATAATTCTGAGAAATATACAGTTTGTGTTTACTTAGTTTCCCACAGCTATGCCCCTATAAGTGGGAAAAGGAGTATAAACAAGAGTGTTTCCAAAGAATGTTTGACTCATCCTTCCAGTAGTACCATTCACCATCAGCAGTCTGAGATCCAGAGGAATTCTGGAACTGGGACTCTTAGAACTCAAGCTTTCATATGAACTAGAATTAAGAAGTATGAGCGCTTTCCCTGGCCTTGAATTCCTGTTGTTGGCAGG
Organism: Dromiciops gliroides; assembly: GCF_019393635.1. Lineage (NCBI taxonomy): Eukaryota > Metazoa > Chordata > Mammalia > Microbiotheria > Microbiotheriidae > Dromiciops > Dromiciops gliroides. Next base: position 606,771,749 of record NC_057862.1, on the reverse strand, counting down.
GGGTGTTGTTTGGTTCTGGTCTCAGATAGATCATCCTAGAGTCAAGTGAATAGAGTCGGCAGCCAGTCCCATGGTCTGAAGTTGGGGGTGGGGGAGGGAGGAGGAAGAACCATGACCTATAACCTAAGTCAAAACCAGAACCCTGAGCCAGACCGTGGCCATTCTACCTCCCTAGGATCTCACACAATCTAACCCCTCCTTTCTGCCTGCTCACGCAGCCACTGCCTCACTCAGGCTCTCATTACCTACTGGATTATTGCAATGTCCTCCTTGTTGGTCTCCTTGACTCAGGTCTCTCCCCGCTCCAAACCAGAGCCCCAAACACCATCTAGCTGCCTAAGTGATTTCCCTACACTGGCAGTCTGACCATGTCATCTCTCTACTCAATAAACTCTACTTGCTCCCTCTTGCTTGAAGGATATCTTGTAAACTCCTCTGTCATTGAAAGCCCTTCCCAACCTGGCCCCATCCTCCTCTACCCTTCTTAATCATTATTCTCCTTTGTATGCACTATGGTCCAGCCAGGTTCCCCTACCTTCCATTCCTCCTACATAACACTCCTCTTCCTCCTTCCTTGTAACGGCTTTCCCTCAGGCCTGGAATTTACTCCATCCTCACTCCTGCCTCTTAGAATTCCTAGTTTTACTCAAGGCTCACCTCAGATGTTACCTTCTGTATGAAGCCTTTCCCAATTCCCCTGCTACTAGTGCCTTTCCCCCAACATTTCTATTATCTTATTCTATGTCTTGTCTTCTCCAACTAGATTTCAAGTTTTCAGAGGGCAGAGGTTATTTCAATTTTGTCTTTATTTCCGAATTCTTAGAATGTTTCCTGATATATAATCAGAGCTTAAATGTTTATCGATTAGCTGGTTGTGGTGGCACATTCCTGTTATCCCAGCTACCAGGGAGGCTGAAGTTGGTAGAGCTGCGAAGCAAAAGAGTTCTGAAATGCAGCGAACTCTGCTCCTCAGGTGTCATCACTAAATGTGGCATCATTATAATAGTGAGCATCATTCATTATAGGGAGTCACTTAAGGAAGGTCTAATCAGCCCCTGCCAGATACAGAGCTTGTCAAAGCCCCCATACTGATCGATCAATAGTGGGACCAGGCCTTTGAGCGGCCCCTATGTTTCCAGCCTAGAGAAAGGAGGAGACCCAGTCTTTAAAAATATGGTGATCTTGATGAATTTAGAAAAACGTGGAAAAACTTGCATAAAATAATAAAGAGCAAAATCTGCAGAAGCAAGAGAATGATGCATTCAGTAACAACATTGTTTTAAGAACTTTGAGTGAATTGGTCATTTAGACCATTATAAATACCCAAATTAATTACAAAGGACATATGAAGAAAGATACTAACTGCACCCAGAGAAAGAACTGATAAATAGAAGTATGTATAGAATGATTTTGCATACACACACATATTTGTGCCTAATAGCAGTCATCTCTAGGGCTAAAGGGGAGGGGGGAAGGAAAAAAAGAAACTTAAATGATCATTTTATAACATATTTAAAAGGCATAGTTATACATGATAGGTTTTTCAGTTTCAGATGCAATCATCTTTTTTATTATACTGTCACAAAAAGGCTTGTTTTATTCCATAAATTAAAGATAAATAAAACATTCAAATATATATTAAATCAATTAAACAAATACTTTTTGATTGAGCAATTGGTTGATTATGGATGTCTGGATGCCAACCCCTCGTTCATCACAAGTATGTGGGAAGTCAGGAATGGGATGGAAAGGAAACAAGAAGTCAAGGACAAACTGAGGTTAAGACACCAGAGGCTCCGTTCAAACAAGAGAAATCTGGACCAGGATGTGATAAAACATGCTGTCTACATAGGTGGTGCTTTTACAGGATCTCAAGGTTGAAAGGGTGCTCAGGGATCATGTAGTTCAGCCCAAACATGAAGAAAAATCCTCTTTCAAACACCGAGAGGCAGTGCGATCTAGTGAATGGAGTCAGGAACACCTGAGTTCCAATCCTGTCTCAGATACTTACCAGCTGTGTGACTCTGGACAAATCACTCAACCTATCTTGATATCAGTTTCTTCATCTTTAAAATGAGTTGGGGTTTGGACTCAGAATTCTCTAAGGTCCCTTTCAGTTCTATATTGGTGATCCCATGATTCCCAACAAATGATGGCCTTTTCTAGAACACTCTTTTGGGGGGAGCGGGGCAATGAGGGTTAAATTACTTGCCCAGGGTCACACAGCTAGTAAGTATCAAATCTTTGAGGCCAAATTTGAACTCAGGTCCTCCTGAATCCAGGGCCATTGTTTTTTACACTGTGCCACCTAGCTGCCCCCTAGAACACTCTCTAAAAAACAGCATGGCATATTGGAAAGGGTGCTGGACTTGGAGTCAGAGGGACCTGGGTTCAAATCTCACTTCTAAAGATTACTGTCTGTGCAACAGTCACTTGACCTGCCTCATTCTCACTTTCCTTGTGTGAAAAATGAAGAGATAGAACCAGATGGGCTCTAAGAGCCCTTCCAACTCTACACCTGTGGTTCCCTGACTTCCCCAGGCCATCTGCTTAACTTTTAGATAGCTCTAATTGTTAAGAAGGGTGGGTTTTTTCCCTTATTTCAGCCCCAAGTCAGCTTCCCTGCAATTCCCCCACCCCCAGCACTTCTAATTCTGTCCTTCGAGTGTCAAGCAGATCAAGCCTTCAATTCACAAACATTTGTCAAGCCCTGTTTGTCCCCCACAGTCCCCCTTGAACACAGTTGCAAGTCTGAGGAGTTCAGGGTATGCTATGTTGAGGCAGAGAGATGGAGACCAAGATGTGGGAGGCTTCTGAATAGAGGTGATCCCTGAAGAACCAGTAAAAGTAGACGAGGTCACTGAGAGATAGAGTGCAGGGAGAAGACAGGAAAAAACAGAACCTTGGGCAAAGTGTACATTTTGGGGGAACTGAGAGGGAAAAGGGTCAACAAAGAAGAAGGGGCAGAGAAACGTGAAACATGAAGAGGACCAGGAAAGGGCAGGATCACGGGAGTCAAAGGCACAGAATTTAGGCAGAAAAGGGGTGTGGTCCAATCTGTCAAATATAAGAGAGGAAAGAGGTTAAGAACAGAGAAGAGAACATTGGGTTTAGAAATTCAGAGAGAATCCTGATGACAGCAGATAGTGAAAAGGTGGAATCCGTGAGTTCAGACAAGAAGTCCGTCAGATAAAGAGACAGGCAGGGAGAGGAAGATGGGATACTGCTTTAGGGTACATAGAATAGGGATGGTTTTTTAGGATGGAGGAAACCTGACCATGTTTTTATACAGGCAAAAGGAGACATTAGAGAAAGAATGAAGATAATACTGCTCTTCCCCTTGCTCAGTAAACTCCATTGACTGACCAAATGAAATAATATTTATAAAGTACTTTGTATGGTGTCTGGTACATAGTAGGCACTTAATAAATACTTATTTACTTCCTTTTTCCTCCTTTCCTTCCTTCCCTCTTTCCTTCTCTCTTTCCTTTCTTCCCTCTTTCTTTCCTTCCATCCTTTCTTCCTCTAGGATCAAATATAAACTTCTCTGTCAAGAATTTAAATCTCTCAACAACCTGGTCCCTTCCTACCTTACAAGTCTTCTTAATCTTTCCTCCCTCACATCCTGTGATGTAGTCACATTGGTATCCCTATACAGCATTCCATTTCCCATCCCCATACCTTTGCAAAGGCAGTTCCCCTATAGCTGGAATTCACAACTTGCTCATTGTTATCTCTTGGAATACTTGTTTTCCTTCAAGACTTAGCTCACATGGCACTTCCTATATGAAACCTCTCCTGGTCCCCACACCCATCTCGCCCCTACTGGCTTTTCCACCCTCTCCCCAAACCATCTCATATTCATTTTTGTGTGTATCGCTGTGTCTATATATTGTACATATTCATAAGTGCACAAGTTTACATCCTCAATAGAAGGTAAGCTCCTTGAAAGCAGGAACTGTTTGACCTTTGTCCTTGGATTCCCCAAAGCTGAGCACAGCATTTGTAACATAGGAAGCACTTATTAATAAATGTTTTGGATTGACTGATTGGTAATTGATGTAGCAAATTCCTGGAGGAGGCAAGAAGGTAATGGGCTGAAGAGCACAAGTGGAATCAATTACATTTCTGCTTCCTTTGCTTCCTCATGGGTCTGAGTCATCAATAATAGAGCCAGACCTTGAACTCTAGACTTTTTTTTGACTCCCAGGTGCCTGCTCTTTTCCAGGACACCTTATTGCTTTCATTCATTCCCTTCTCTTATTAGAGGAAGAAACCAAAAA